>NC_073355.2:15185000-15534166 GCF_027580225.2 Misgurnus anguillicaudatus
AACAAAATACACAAGTAGATCTTTTCTTTTCTCTTTACACAACATGCTAGTCCTTCCCAACGTTTGCCTGCATTGAATTAGCAAAAGTGCGAGGAGGGGCTGGGATTGACATGAGGAGGGACAGTTAAATGAATGTGACAGAGAATGTCTGCTGAGAGCTTTGATTTAATTCAGGCAAAATAAGAGAACTGGACAAGGAAATATCACGAAAATCATCTAAAAAAAAGAAAAATGTGCAATTTACCCCAAATCTTGCCCGGTAACTCTACTGTCTGGCTTCAGAAGATGTAGTCACTTTTTTACACTTGGGCATTTTGAATCAGTGATTTTTTTTAGAGAAAAATTATAAAAACAGTGTTCTCTTATATATATATATATTATGATATAACTATATATATATATATTCAACATTTAAGGTGGTTATAATAGCCAAATATGTAAGCATTTTCTAGAACTTTGATAATGGTTTCCTGGCTCTACATTAGGTTGCAAACTTCACACACTTTACCCGAGGTCCAACCCGAACAAACCATGTAGATGAGACGTGACCCGGGGTCATCGCAATCGCCTCAGCACACTGAAAGACAAGAGTCATCACAGAGACACTCGCACACATACACACACACGCACGCGTACCTCCAGTTTAAAATACACATCACAAACACCTTAAATCTCCTTGCATTTCTCCGAGTTTTAGAGTTAGAATGTAGAATTGACTCCGCCACGTGCAGTCGTCTGTGTAACTAGGAGCATTTGGACAGTGTTCCCATGATGATGGCGTTTGTAATTCATTTGATCTTTCCAACCAATCATGATGATGATCGACAGCAAAATACAGAAATTCAGGTTAATCTTCTTGTTAACCTCGCATGTATATGTGGAATGGGAGAAAGCTTTTATGGATGTCAGAGGTTACCGAGGTCACCTTTGCTCTTCATAAGCTCCATTCGCTAAAGAAGAATTACACACGGGTCTATAATGAAAAGCTTCGCTTTCCCAAAATCGGTTTTATACATGGGGACCCTGCGTATCCAAAAGTAGCTAACATCACACATGCAATCCAATTGTGTCTTCTAATAGCCCTTTTCAAAGACACAACTTGTTTGAAAATACTGATCTCATGATATTATCGTCAATGCCCAAGTTAGGACTAGCTGTCAATAGCCCTGAAATCTAGATAAACATAAACTAAACTGTTCCATGGGGAGAGACATTGCTGTAAAATCGCAAAACTTCACGTTATATGAAGAAAAGTACAGAAAGATGTAAATGTGTGTTCAAATCAAGTGACATTTTGCTTTTCTATATAACGCTGTGTTAGCCAAAGAGGACAATGATCTCTTTGAAAGGATTACATTAGAGATTAATATATTTTTATATCTACAAGAAAAAACAAGACCTTGTGCAACATTTTTACAGATTCTTAATCGTGAAAATCTTTGGACACACCGCATGGCTTTATTTTCAGAGTTTTCAAACTTTGGGGAGAGAGAGCCAGTCTGCGGTGTTAGGGAGGGGATCGGAGGGTTGGGGACTAAGATTTACATGCAGTGAAACCATTTCATTTTCAAAAATACAAAACGAACAAAAAAAAGAGAAACATCTTTTTTGAAAAAAGAATCAGCAGACGGATAAATGTATGCATTAGGAAAGAAAAAGGCTGGAAAGTTTCTCTAAAGTGAATCAAGCGTTGCTTCAGACGGTGCAGTGAAGCTCTGTAGCCTCGTATTAAACACGTCATCCAATGAGGCACCTAAACTGACTAAACGCTTCAGCATGTTCAGTGCACCAAAATAAAGTTGAAAATTGACGTAAAATGATGTAGCTGCACTTATCAACTATAATCCATAGTGAATTATATTCACCAGTATATCATCACGCAAGGCAAACGTCGTCTATCAATACTGTCTTGTTTTCTTTTGGACATGCATGACTTTTTTGTTGTTTCATTTCAGCGCCACATATTTCCTGTATTCCACCATCAGTTCATATCGTTGACACCTGATTTTGCTTCTTTGCACAAGCACTAACCAACCAATGGATCTTAGCTTTGTCACTGATGAAGGAAAAAGTCAGAAACATTTAGCAAGCGTGAACGCACACACACAAAAACACGTATACACGCGCACGTCATAGCACATATCAAAGTGTCTCTGAGCCCTCCACGTCATACCTATTGTATACAAACTGTAAAGAAACCCTCTTAGCTTATCACCCGTAACATCCACATTGCAAAACATTCAAGCTTTTTCTTTAGCTAACGCAACTCATCCTGGAACTTCTAAGTGGTGTGCCCTATTTAGGATTCGTTCACCCTCAAAATTAAGTTAATGGGAGGGCTACCCTGTAATGGTAACCAGAGGGGTCTTTATGTTGAAGTGCCCAAAAGAACCCCTTAGCTCCACCACATCCAACTCATACCCTCATAGAGCCAAGGACAATGGCAGAAAGCAAGACATACTGCACCGCTTGAGCAACTACAATAATAATCATGAAAAAAAGACAAAAAAACTTTCCTATGGAACAGTAAGTGCAATGTGCTTCGTTTTTATATTGACTGAGAACAAAAGATATATATATTTTTTAAAAAAGAAATTAAACGTCACACTGAAATGGTTCGCAGAATAGTGAAAGGATCAAACGTAATGAACAACAACGACAAAAAAAAGTGTTAACTAACAGATTCATTAAAAGAATCGAACAAGCACCGAGAGGTCCGATCTCTAAAAATGTCCATTATCCCTTCCTCCGCCCCCTATTTTAGTGCTCTGACCATGCAAGCTAAAACAAACAGCCATCTATGGTACAGAAAAGAGCAATTTTTAAAGACCGTGAAAGGAATACTGTCTAAAATATCATCGGTTTTAGCCCATGTTGATTTCAGAGTATCATTTTCCTGTAATTTACTTTACATATCAGAATCACACGTTAACTTAGCGTATTTGTGTTGTTGATGTTGCCATAGAGGACACACGTGGGTCGAATATTTTTCTTTCGGTTGGTGCGATTTCTTCTATTCGTTTCCATTATTTATGATTAGTTGCCGTTCCTACAGTGTATGCAGGTTTTAGAATTAGTTAGAATTATTTCCTTTCAATCAAAATGTGTTTAATTGTGTTTGTAAAAGTCTGTGGTAGCTTTCGTTGCAACATAAATAATTTAAACTGAAAAAAAAATTCAATATAGCGCCAATGAACTTGTATTATTTGGGCGACTTTAAGCTTGTAGTTTTAACTTATTGTTAACTTAAAAACTATTTATTATCATTATTATGATTATTATTATTATTGCCTCGTATGAAAGTATGTTTTGTGTATATTTATGGTTTATTTCATTATATTTGCAAGTTTAAATACGTTTTATTTTGCCAAAATGTGGTTACACCATTGTTTTTCTTTAAAGGGAGCAAATAGATTAAAAAAAGAATAATTTTAAAAAATGAAACTGCTTTAGAATTACAATTTGGAAAAGTTCTCCATAGGCAAAGAATGCACTGCTATATTAAACTAATTGAAGTGTATAAACATACATGCTGTGTGCTAGATGTTATGCCTTTAATGCCTGTGTTTTGTTTGTCTTGTTAAATGAAAACCTTTTGATTATTTAATCTAATCACAGTCTTGTTTTTCCAACCACGTTCAGAACCCTATAGTGAGTCAGGGGCCTGGGGGGGCGGGTTAAGGCGTGGTCCAGTCTGGACCTATAGTCAGGCCTAAGGCTCAGTGCGCTCGCCAAATGCTTCTTACCATGCTGCCATACGGCCACGCATCCGACTGAGAGTCAAAGAGAGAGAGCAAGCAGACGTGAAATGGCCGATATGGCAGCGGTAAGAGATGGGCGAGGCACGGAACTGAGCTAGAAAAAGGGGTCAGTGGTCACTCTGTTTCTCAACCAGTTGTATTTTGTGTCAATATTAAGTTAGGAGGGACACAGATTTACCTAGTAATGTTTTTCTGAAACCATTTCCAGGAATAACGGAACATTAAAACAAACGAACAAAAAATAAATGATCAAAAGCAGAACTCCTGATCTCAGTGTCTGTGCGTCATGAATGAAAATCTCATACTTCCAAACGTGAACAAAGACAAACACATAACAAAAGGGGAAAAATAATAAACCTTTCAGTTTAGTTTAGGATATTTATTACTGGGATTTCAGCTGAAGACGCTTAAGGACTTTTTCATGGAATTGTTTAATTATTTGTACTTTACATGCCAGAAAAAAATAAAAGATATGAATCTCAGTGTTTCCCTTGTGCTTGTTATTTTTTGTGTTATGTATTAAATATGTATGAAAATGAATTTAAGAATCTTACTCACTGTCAGTAAGAGTTTATAAACGGATTAATATTTATCAAGTTCATAGTCTACAGTGTAAAAGATTAATCAACGATTCATTGGTTTACTAATTACAACACAACAATTTTTCAAATGTAAAGCTGAATTTATTTTAACATTATCCATGGAATGTGAGAAGATAAGATCTTACTACATTAATAAAAACCAACAAACAAACAAACAAAAACATTTCAGTTGAATAATCTCTGTGCTTCTAGCTGACCAAAAACTAATGGAGGAAGAAGATCCCAAACGTTTAACAGGAAAGGAAAGTAATGTTCCCATGGACCAACCTAAGAATCACGAGAGAGAAAAAAAATAATGTTAGGAATATGTGCATAAGCATTTTGAAAGGAAAGAATACACTTTTAAGTTAGCAATGCACTTTGTGAATATAAACCGATGATACTGCACTAATATGGCTAGAGAAGCAATTTGCGTGCTGGTTCATTGCAATTTAAATCATTCGAGTTCAAAGGAACTGTGAGAAAGACACCGGCTTTTAGGAAAAACCTCAGACAAAAGATAACCTAGTTTAATAAATATCCAAGATGCCTTTAGCGGAAATATAAATGTGAAAATATGCACGCATATTTTGTAGGCTTTATATTGACAGAACACTAATGTTGATAAATAGGAGTTGGTACAATGCAACAGAACAAAGGAATGTTACACTCTCTCTCTCCAATGTATGAAAGTCTTTATATTTATTCAACAAAGACAAACTAAATCTATAAGAATTCAGCAGTAATTTTGCGTTAAAATATTTACATAAATATTTATCAGTTAAAGGCGGGGTGCATGATCTCTGAAAGCCAATGTTGATATTTGAAATCACCTTAAAGGATTAGTCTATTTTCTTAAAAAACTAAATCCAGATATACTTACCACCATGTCATCCAAAATGTTGATATCTTTCTTTGTTCAGTTGAGAAGAAATTATGTTTTTAATGGACTTAAAAGGACCCCAACACGTAACACTTTTAATGCAGTTTAAAATTGCAGCTTCAACAGAATTTCAAAGGACTCCAAACAATCCCAAACGTGGCATTAGGGTCCCATCTAGCGAAATGATTGTCATTTTTGACAAGAAAAATAAAAAGTATGCACTTCTAAATTACAACTTTTCGACTATCTACGGTCCTGTGACGCGCCAGCGCAACCTCACGCAATACGTCATCACGTCAAGAGGTCACGGATAGACGTTTTATTATATTATATTTATTATATAAATTAATGTCTTTGTGTCAGTTTATTGTTTAAAATGGTCCACAAATGTGCGTTTCATATATAAAAACATGTGACCTGTCCACTGCATTAAGCAATTACCTGAGGTCACGCTGGCGCGTCATAGGACCGGAGATAGACGAGAAGTTGTGGTTTAAAGCTCCCGTTCTGTCTGTGATTTTGAAGCTTTGATTGTGTTTATAGTGGGCAATATAACACGTGTTCATGTTTCACGTGTAAAAAAACGCGGTATTTTTCACACAATTTACTTATATGTATTTCTTCCTTATTATGTGAAGTCCCTCCTTCAGAAATATGTATCGAGTTCTGATTGTGTAGTTTGTTTAGTGTGTTGTGATTCGATAGCAGCTTAGCAGAGCCGTTTGAGCCAAAGCTGGTGACTGACGTATTCCTGTGGGTGGAGTTTAGTCAACGAACTGTTTTACTGACGTCTTTAAAGCAGGAAATAGAGGGCTGTAGTCCAAACCGGACGTTCGTTGTAGGCTTTTAAAGAGGAATTCTATTGAAGAAAATATATCGCTTGGCAGTGAACTTTGAGCTTTATCATTTTACAGGTATTATTTATGCTAGTATAGCAACATTACACACTAACTAGGGTTTAAAAAATGCTATCAGGAAGAACGTGACCTTTAAAAGTGCATATTTTTATTCTATTAACATTAGCATTATTTTATTAAAATTGGCGGGTCACAGGACCGGAGATAGACGAGAAGTTGTGGTTTAAAAGTGCATTTTTTTTCTTGTCAAAAATGACAATCGTGTCGCTAGATAAGACCCTTATGCCTCATTAGGGAAAGTTTATAGTCCTTTGAAACTGCAATTTTAAACTGCATTAAAACTGTTAAGTGTTGGGGTCCATTAAAGTCCATTAAAATGAGAAAAATCCTGGAATGTTTTCCTCAAAAAACATAATTTCTTCTCGACTGAACAAAGAAAGACATCAATATTTTGGATGACATGGTGGCGAGTAAATTATCTGGATTTTTTTTTTTAAGAAAATTGAAATCCTTTAACAAACACGCCCCTACCCCAATAGAATCTAGACCAGGGCTATTCAAATCTTACCCTGGAGGGCCAGAGCACTGCAGAGTTTAGCTCCAACCCTAATCAATCACACCTGAGCAAGCCAATCAAGGTCTTCATGATCACTAGAAAATCACAGGTGGGTAAGTTTGATCAGGGTTGGAGCTAAACTATGCAGTGCTCCGGCCCTCCAGGGTAAGATCTGAATAGCCCTGATCTAGACCTTCTTTTGATAGACCCACCCAACACGTACGCAGCCAGGGAATGATGTCGGTTAGTAGACACGCCCTTTACTGCCGATTGGCCACAAGTGTGTTTTGGTACTCGGCCGACTCCCTTTTTTCAAAGTGTTTTTCAAAAATCATGCACCCGCCCTTAAGTAATGTTGTATATTTTAATAGGCCCTTAAACTTATCAATTATGTTAACACTTTACAGTAAGGTTCTGTTAGTTACCAGATTACCTACCATGAACTAACAATGATCAATATATTTTTACAACATGCCTTAATCTTTGTTAATACTAATGTTAATACAATAAAGCTAGAAGTATAGTCGTATTTACGCATACACGTGGGTCTGCGTACAGTGCGCTTGACGCAAATTTCGTCATAAGAATAGTATGCGCGCACTGTATGCACACTACCGGATTTTTGTAACCACTCCTACTGTGTATGCGTAGGATGCACATGCGCATATAGGAGAATGCAGTATGTAGCCCAGGAGATGCATGGCATTTTGTCATAATGCGCATGTGTTCAACGTCTGTGTACACGTATGAGTCAAATTATGCTTAACTATGTGTTGCAAGGTTGTGTTTACACGTTTGGGTACAAAAAAAACCTTTACTCTGGGCTTAAAAGGATTAGTCAATTTTCTTTAAAAAAAAATCCAGATAATTTACTCACCACCATGTCATCCAAAATGTTAATGTCTTTCTTTGTTCAGTCGAGAAGAAATTATGTTTTTTGAGGAAAACATTCCAGGATTTTTCTCATTTTAATGAACTTTAATGGACACCAACAGGTAACAGATTTAATGCAGTTTAGGCTTGCATCTTCAACGGAGTTTCAAAGAACTCTAAACGATCTCAAACGAGGCATAAGGGTCTTATCTAGCGACACGATTGTCATTTTTGGCAAGAAAAATAAAAAATATGCACTTTTAAACCACAACTTCTCGTCTTCCTCCGGCTGTGTGATGTGCCAGCGCGACCTCACGTAATTGCGTAATGCAGTGGAAAGGGCACGTTACATATATGAAACACATATTTGCGAACCATTTTAAACAATAAACTGACACAAAGACATTAATTAGTATAATTTCACATACAACAACTGCGGAACGGTCCTCTTTCTCCACACTTGTAAACACTGGGGCGTAGTTTCGCATTCGTCATCTTTTTCGCTAGATAAGACCCTTATACCTCGGTTGGAATCATTTAGAGTCCTTAGAAACTTCGTTAAAACTGCAATTCTAAACCGCATCAAAACTGTTATGCGTTGGGGTCCATCAAAGTCCATTAAAATTAGAAAAATCCTGCAATGCCTTTCTCAAAAAACATAACTTCGTCTCGACTGAACAAAGAAAGACATCAACATCTTGGACGACACGGTGGTGAGCAAATCATCTGGATTTTTTTTTAAAGAAAATTGACTAATCCTTTAAAGGGGACATATCATGAAAATCTGACTTTTTCCATGTTTAAGTGCTATAATTGGATCCCCAGTGCTTCTATCAACCTAGAAAATGTGTAAAAGATCAAACCAGCAACTTAGTTTTGATAAACCATTTCATCAATAAAATTTGGCTCCCCTTTGAATGTCAGAAGGGGAAAATACTGCCTCTTCATCTATACTATCCAACCACTACACTGCTAGTCAGTACAGAGATCAGCTCATTTGCATTTAAAAGTACACTCCCGAAAAGAGCAAATTTTTGCTTAATACAACGTTACTGTAATCAAAATGTGTATGTACTGTATGTCACTGCACACCTTGCATTGTTGAGCAGACTCTACAGCTCCAAGTGAGCATGTGCTGAAGGATCAACACTGGCCGCCTCTTGGCAAACAGCAGGCGTAGTGAATTCCATTAGATATTCGCAGCGACTCGGCTCTGAGGTGGAGGTCACCACAGTCTCCTTTCCACAAGTGAGCTTCACCTAAAACACAAAACCACACTTTAGCACAAAACCAACCACCCAGTATAAATCAAGCAGTGGAAGCGATGAAAGACATCGGCACTTACTGTAGTTGATCTGTTTGGACCTTGCCAGCACCCGGTGCCATGCTCGTACTTCATAACCAAGTATTTATTATTTTCAGGCCCTGACCAACTTCCCCATGATCTGCAAACATGAGCATCTTCTATTAAGGACTGTCAGTAACACTAACATCATGACATATACGATTAAACTGAAATAAGAAAAACAGCCCAAACCAGCATGGCTTACTGGTCTTGCTGATTTAACTGAATAAGAAAAGCCCCATCAATCCATCAAAACATAACAGCTTAGGCTAGTTTAATCTGTTTTCGTATACAGCAGGTTTGCCTCTTACCCAAGGTTGGTCTCTGAACCTCCATACTTGGGTTTCTGTGAAACCCGATTAAAAGGACACAGTCTGTAGATGTACCTGAAGGCAAACACAACATATTTTATGAAACAAAGAACAAGCCGCACAGAAAATATTTCTAAACATCCAAAGCTTCTCCAAATCCAATGTCGTTTTCACTTACTCGCTAGTGGAAAGTTCATAGCACTGGCTGTACATGTAGGTGAACTCAGCATCGGGGCCGAAATCAAAGGACAACTCTTTTTCGATATTTCTGGGATGCAAAGAATAAAACAGAGCTCATCAAAGTTTGCATTGCGTCAAAGAGTGCCAGTTCAACACGGATGGCGCAGTGCAATGACGTATAGGGAAAACTCAAATGTTTGCAAAATTGATTGACTAAAACTTTGTAACTAGCAATGCAATGCATCGCAACAGTCATCGGTTGGTCAATGATAATGATTTTAAACCGATTCGTCCCTTTTTAGACCCCATTTCCATCAAGCCCTCTGTCAATGCTTTCTCCAGCATACATTAGCATTCAGAAGCAGCATTAGCTAATTGCCGTAGCACTGTACTATGTATTCAGCTTCCGGTAAACTGTATTTATGGTATTGAACGAACCTGATTTGATCGTCCACTTCCCGAAGAGCTTTCTCAGACTCTTCAAAGTCATCTCGAGCCTTCTGAGCAGCTATAAATAAGAGAAACAGTCGGTCAACAAAAAACATCTGACTAAAAATAATTAAATACAATCCTGTTTCCCTGCAGCATGTGGTCTCTGAAGGACTGAAACACACCGTCAATAAGGGCCTGAGTTTCCGCGTCATAAGGAGGCATGGCTTCCTCATCTTCATGACTCTTCTCTGAAGACTTAATGCTGGGTGGAGCCTGTATAACACAGAGCAACTCTTATAGTGTATAAAGACAAGCCCTGCGTCCGAAATCGCATACTGTGACAGTACGTACTGAATTAGATACAGTACCTACTTATTGCCCGTAAAAACGGCAGTGTGAATGAAATTCGGACAGACTATGTTGATAAATCACTTGACATGCATGACAGCTTGTCATAACAAGTGAGACTCAACTTAAATGAGGTTGAACAAGCTCAATTTAACAACAAGGAAAAGAGTTTTTTTTTCTTATGTATTTACACCCGCATTACCGCTACAGACTATGTGCTCCTGGGGCTCACAAGATAGTAAAGTGTCAATCAAATGCACACTCAAAATAGTAGGTCATCTAGGAACTTTGGCCAACTGTATTTCGAATACGGTGAATTCGGACATACTACTTAACTCACCTATTGCTTTTCGCCTACTATATTGTATGGAAGTAAGCGGTTTCGGACACAGTTATAATCTTAAACTCAACACAATGTGCTACAATCTGATATCATACTACAATTTCTCTATGTTTTTTACACTGCTGTTCATGATATAATTGCAGTTTTATGTAATGTAACACTCCTACTCTTGTATTTTTTCTTCTTATAAGGGCTTACATTTCCATGTAAGATGAAAAGGCATGTCAAGTTTAATTTGATGGCTGTTATGTGCGATAGTCAAAGAAAAAGTATACAGCATTACATTAGATAATAATCTATTTATGAAAACAAAAACATTTGCAATACTACTATATATTCTATTTTACATACTGTCTGTCACACTTTATATTAGGTGTATTTGACTAGTATGTACCTACATATTTTTGTCAGTGACAAAAACAGTTTGTCAAGATGAGAAATTCAAAAATCTTTTTTAAAAACTTGTTTTAAAAGCATGCATCAGGTAAATTTCAATGCACATAGTGTATTTATGTTAATTGTATGCATTAAAAAATTACAATAGCACCATTTTTATAAAAGTTACGACTGAATGGACCCAAAAATGTCAAATGGTGTAACCGCCAATTGCGCCAAAGAATGAGAAATATTAAATATTTTATCAACCTTGATGGCATGCAAGGATAATCATAAAAAAATTAATATAATTTTATTTGTTATTTCTAAATGTAAATTTTAATGCGTTTTTGTAATATTTATCCTGACATATGCTGAAAACAGCTCTGTTTTCTAAATAATCTTTGACAAATGATGTAGAAATGTATGTAAAAAAAGTCTTATTACAATAAACTAGATGATTATATTTTATTCCACATTGTTTATGAATATATTTATATTTTCATTTAAAACAAATTTTTTGACACAGACCGGTTACACCACATTGACATTTTATTGCAATTATCCCCCAAATATTCTTTCAAAATGAAATAAAATAAAAAAAGTTATTTTGAAATTTTAACCCTTTAACATTAAATTTAACCATACAGACACAAAATAATTAACGTCATGTCATTGATGCATCTGCATGTAACCATATGCTTGATCCTCTACTTAACACTAAACCAACCCTTAATTAAACCTACCCTGAACAATATGCACATACACAATAAGTTTAATGTATTAAATTATTTTTTCCTAATGTAAGTACACATTAATTAAAGACACCAAATATAAATTGGACCCCTGTATACTATATATTTAATAATTGTATGTTTTTCTTTAGTTTCTTTTCTTCGTTTTATATGTGAAGCTGCTTTAAAACAATGCAGCACTATAATATAAAAATGCACTATATAAATAAATTGGACTTGATTTAAGCACATGCAACAAGATAAAATGCTGTTAGAGGTTTTACACTGTCATCAGGTTTATGCAAGGAATAATTGATGACGAGCCACTGAATTATAAGAATAATTTAAAGGTGACATAGAATGATTGAACGGGGTATTTATCCTTGTTCTGTGATGTGACATGTAGACAAAAATGTTTTTGTTTGGGTCTGTAATGCCTTAGAAGCTTCCTAAAAACCTCTCTCAGATAGCTCTATTAGGGTGGGGGTTTTTAAACAAGTGGTTTTGCACATATTTGGCTCTCCCTACTGGCTTAACTTGCAATCTCATTACTGATTGGCTGACTTTGCTGCCACTCTAAAAATGTAGCCAATTATTTTAAAGTGGAGGGGCAGATAGATGTCGTAAGCATCAGTTTTTCAGATTGGGCTGTTTTCTGGCTGACATTTCTAAAAGAGGAATTTCTATGAGACTGAGATGTTTAGCATGTCTACAACTTTTTGTATGTTTGTGAATGCGGGTAGACTACCATTATTCAACAAAGACGAGGTAAAAATGGTTTTTCATTCTCTGTCCCCTTTAAAGAATTTATTCCATACCCACAGAACATTTCTCAGCCAATCAGAATACAGCATTCAACAGACCCGTGGTATAATATGTGGTATACCCTCCTACCTTATCATCCTCTTCACGATAATCATCGTCATCCTCCTCCTCTTCTTCTTCATCAGAAACGTCCTCCTCTGGGTACGCCTCAGAGTCATTGTCTACAACTGGCTCCTTCGCCTCTTCATGAGGTGTTTCCACTGGGGCAGGCTCCACAGGCTGGGACTGAAAGAAATGCACATGTTAACTGACCACTTTGTTCAAGCCAAGGACAAGAAAACAATCTTTTTACAAAATATGGGTTTTATTTAAAAACAAAATACATGTGAAAGTTGTAAATGTCACAATGTCAAAATAAATATTATTTACCTAATATTTATTTTATATGAGGTGCATTTTATATGAATTAATGTTTTCAAAATTAAATGCATCCCTTACAGTACTAAAACGGATAGATTTGGATGATGATAAAAGTTCCAGTTGTTTCCCATTTACACAAAGTAAGTAGCCATGCAAGACAATGGATATATGATAAGTCTGGTTCTTCTCTACTGACCTCTGGGTGGTATTTGTCTTTAATGTTGGACCAAATACTCTCAAATGCTGATGTGTCCACTTGGTCAGCTCCTCCCATCAGTCCCTAAGTAAAACACAAATCACTTAGTATCACACCGAATACCCACACAGAGTTTTATATCCGATTGCATTTTGACCGAGAAGAGATTCAATGTGAAAGTACCTGAGCTTCAGTTTCAGTTAATGTGCCATCAGCATCCGTGTCCAATTCTGCATGGGACTGAAGCTCAGAAACAGACACGCTGACACAGACACAGCACAGCGTTATTTTATTTATTCCCAATGTAAACAATCACAGAGATAAACATGCACGAGTGCAATACTTACACGCCATCTGCATTGTCATCCAGCTCCAAGAAAGCCTCTGCCATTTTGGTTTTATCTTTCTCCAGACGAATAGCTGCCTTTTGCTCTGAAATTTAGATTATTTGCAGGTGCATTTCAGTATATGCAAGTTAAGGAGTACTCTGAAGAGCTCGTTATAGTTGTGCGTAGGTCCTACGGCGTAGCCGCGAAGGCGTAGGTTCCACGTCGGTTTTCATTTATACTTTTGCGTCGTTACGACGTGCAAACAGACCGCTGGTAGGCATATTGATACAGTTTTAATTAAATCACTCCTCAACTTGGCTCATCTTTGTTTTCACCGTCACAAACGGAAATACCTATGATGCAGTTTTTTTACCTGAGGGGTTCTGGTGGACCAATCACAGCGCTTGCGGTCTGCGTAGATCTGACGCGCTGTTAAAATTTTTGTGAGGTGCACGTCAGGCTACGCACAGGCTACGCACAGGCTACGGGTAACTACGGCGTAGAACTTACGCACAACTATAAATTGGGCTTTAATGTTTGGTGGCTGCATATGAAAACATAGACGATGATATACATGAACTGTATCTCTTTTTATCCTTATTAACATTTAATAACACTATAAGCTGACCAGGGTAAACTATCACTTTTGTTAGCATGATGCTGTAGATTCAGTAGTGCAAAACATGGGCATATACAAAGACTGCAGTGACAAACAGGAGATTTGATTATAGAAGAAAAAAGCTGCACTCACCTTCCCAGGCCTTGAGGTGGCGCTCTTTAGCTTCCTTCTCAGGTTGCTCTGCCGTCTCTTTAATGGTCCTCATTGCTTCAACTTTCTCTTCTAGCTGTTTCTTATTTTCTTGTATTTCAGTCAGTTTACCCTGCAGAAGATGCATGCCATTTACCAAAACTTATAGGACACAAAACAGAGTGAAAAATGATACAAAGCGTCTCTTTCTCTACCTGCTTTTCTTGGTGTCCCCTCTTGGCCTCCTCAATGAGCTGCTGTTTCAGCAGAAACCCCTCTTTGGTGATCTCAGCCATCTGCTGAAGTACTTCCCTCTCTTTACGTCCCAATTCCCTGAGAAGCGATTAAAGGTGCCAAAGAATGCATTTTAATAATACGTTAAATTGTTCTTTGATATTTACATAGAAGGTATGTAAATTTATTAAGTGCAAAATTTTCCAGAAACGTTTTTACATAAGATTTGTCCTTTGAATAAAATTGTCTATGTTTTGAAGGGTCATGAATAATAATGTTGCGCTCTGCTCTGATTGGCTCTGCTTTGCTCTGAGGCTCACGCCAGCAGCTCACATTAGCAAACAGACCTTACATGTTTGAGCCTGTATCAGGCTGCATTTACACTTCAAGTCTTAATGCACAGATCCCATAGTTTGACCATATCCGATTTTTTATCCTGCCTGTTTACACATACTTTAGACACGCCTCATATCCAATGTCCGTGTTTACATTAAACTCCCGCCCAGACAGGATGCTAACTTAACTGCGTATAGTGTTAGCTACCTACCGTTAATATCATCATCAATTATTTAAAGTAAAGGCCATTGTTAATGATTACCTTCGGCATCATCATTATCCACATTGTCTTTCTCCGTCATCACGTCTTCCTCTGAAAAACTGTTGAGAACTTGGGGGGTCGGCAGCTAGGTTTATTGCCCAAAATTTTGTCCAGTTGCTCATAAAATGGGCAAGTCGTTCTGTCCTGAATACTGCGGTTGTTGTTATCCTTAACTTCCTAACACTTGGTTTTAATGCTCTTTATTTTGCGCTGGCATTGCAGCCAGGTGCAGATGTGTGTAACTCCTCCTTACTTCAGGTACGAAATGATGACGGTCAACGCAATCCGTTGTGGAACACTGAAGTCATATTCAAGCTGAATCGGATATGTATGTGGTTAGACGCATTTCGGATGTCTGGATATAGGATATATATCTAATAAAAATCCACATTTGGAAGTGGCTCATATCGGATCCAATAAAAATCGGGTCTTGGAGTCGGTGCGTTTTTGTGTTTGCATACATGCAGCAATATCCGATCTGTGTCAGATGTGAGGACTAAATCAGATTTTTTTGTGACGGTCTAAATGCAGCGTCAGACGAAAATACAGATTTTGACGAGCAACTAATTGTTTGGAGATTGTTAATGGATGTTTCTGAGTGGTAAGTTTGTGTGTTTTTTTCATTATGGACTTGCAAAGCGTAACTGCAAAGTCAATAGTAGAACTTCATCCTAAACACTAGCATATAGACCAGGAGTCTCCAACCTTTTTTCATTGGAGAGCTACTTTCTAAAAAATAAAAGTGGTCGAGAGCTACTTTGTATGACTCTCTGGTATCTCTTGACATTTGATGTTTAAATATGAGATGATAACCCATTAAAGTTGTGACCATGACTGTATTTTCGTTTTACGAAAAGTGAATCCGAAAATCACAGCATCCTTTTTAATCATAGTGACTCGACTCGAGGTGTGTTCGTCTTCAAAGCGTCGCGCGGATTGCCCGGTTGCCGCGCCGCGGGATTCACAGCGTTACGACAGCGACAGCCGCTTGTTTATGTTGTTACTGCTGAAACCGTCTATAGCATTAATTAGCATGTAGCGCTAACTTAGCATTCACAACTTTGTTTTTAGCATTTTAACAACTTTGTAATTCATTTAATGTGTAATTTAACATTTGGGGCGTACATCTCGACTGTGACATCACAGTCAGTGTTATGTGGAGATTGGCCTGTTTTCCAGCACTCTTTTGCATGCACGAGGTTTACATAAAAATGAGAGATAAAACGCATTTGAGGCTCATGATATCTCATTACCATGTCTAGAGCTCTTATTATTCATCTATGCCTAGCTAAATATAGTTTTGTATTCTATTGGCACCTATAACATTTTGTTTGTTGTTTTTTTATCACGTCATTAGAAAGGAAAGCACAAGTAAAACTGAATAGGGTCAGACATAAAACATTTATTACTGTAACCTGTGGGTGCCATTACACTATAAAAAAGTTGTTGTTTTTTGCAAACATGCCTGTATAAAGACAGTAATGTGCTATTCACTGCTAAGCAATTTTAAACAGAACTCACTTGCAAGTGTTTTCACATTTGGCTCCGCTGTTGTACTCATCAGTAGTGTCGCAGCAATCTGCAAAGAAAAATATTTCAAATGCAACACCATTTACACTCATTAAACACTGCAGATGAAAATATACAGATGCTCGGTCATCTTACCACAGATGCCATCATTAATACGCGAGGATGGGATAAAAGTCGGCCTGTACCCAGCATTAGTGCAATGAAAGCTACCATTGGGACAAGCAGCAGTGCCTGGGGACAGACGTAAACAAATAATGTAAATAAAGTAAATCATATGACACCATACCACACTTTATGTGTAAAGTCTGCAGATGTAACAAATGCTATAGCAATTTTTAGCTTCTATTTATATAAATTTATGTGTAGATAGATACTTAGTCTGGTTTTGCTCTGTTAGCCATTTCTCATTACTTTCATTATTTTTTTCTAGTTAATGTTATTTTAAATATGAAAAGGCACTACTGAGCAGACTTAAAGGATAATCATTTTGCTGCCCTACTGAAAAGACTGGTTTAAGCTGTTTTAGTAGGTTGGTTTGGTTTTAGAAGTCGGACACTTTTTAGCTGGTAAGACTGGGACGTGCTGACCCACCATCTTTACCAACTTTATGTCAGGCTGGGAGGACAGGCTTTAAACCAGCTAGGACCAGCCAAGCTGGTTTAAGCTTAAAAGTGTTCAAAACCCCTCTTAAACCAGCCTACTACACCAGTTTAACCACCCCGCGAGGCCAGCTTAGGCTGGTTTTAGCTAGTCTTTTCAGCAGGGTGTTTATCCTTTAGATACAAATTAACTAGTTACTTACTTAAGTAGACTTTTTTAGGTTACATTATCATGTTTTTTCAGTCATTATTTATCTAATTTAGTGCCTGGCTCATCTGAGCCATCTTTGCAGTCACAGTAGTCATCATTCACTCGGTCAAAAGGAATCGTCCGGGATCCATCTAGACAAGTGAAGGGCTTGTTTTCCTCATAAAACTGCCTCTCTTTATGTGTTCATACACAAAGAAAAACAAAAAATACACAGTGTTTTTAAGAAGTCCCAGCAGAATATAAAATTTAAATAGGTGTAAATGAATTATGCAGACTTTACTTGATAATGGTACTCCTCGTGGCCGTTGAATTTCTACCGGTGTCCCCAGACTGACCGTGAATGCTAAAGTCAACAGCAGATGCACACAGCTCATGATGCCGCAGGTCAATGCACACTCACACGCGACCTTGGAGCACAAATATGCACAATGCTTCGTTAAATTCAACACGAGAGTATATCTAATCCCTTATAACGTCGACTTTATAAATACACATCTCATTTCAAGAGTTTATAAAATAAACAAATGCCCAAATGCAAATCTTATCGAGGTTCGTTAACAGATTCGTTAAAATGTCTTAAGACACGCTCATCCTGGTTAATTCAATCTGAAATGGCTTCCGCACAGTCACCTGAATTGTATGCTGAAATAGTTACCGCTTTTGCACAATCCGAGATTAAAGACCATACAGTATCAATGCAGTAAGTATAAACGTTTTGATAAAAGTCAAATAAACGAAACGTGATATTATAAAGAAGTGTAAAATATCAATGTAACAGACAATCGGTACCTACTTCCGCAGTACGCGCTGACAGCAAATGCCACGTGACCCACGCAGAGAGCGGTGCACTCATGTGATTGGTTGATTCGATGGTTTGTATGTGGCATTGTGGGTAATGTATTATCTTTACCACGTAATTGATTTTGACGTTTTAACATAGTTGTGTATTTCGGAAAGTCATCATGTACATTTGGGGTTTTAAGTAACACCTTAACACAGGTATTAAGCCTACGTCAAACAATCTATATCAACGTTTACAATCTGTGACACATGAGGTGTACGCAGCAGTAATGAGAAGACTACATCCTTCAAAAAAAAAAAAAAAAAATGTTGCAATAATTGTATGAAATGTTAACCCTTGTAATTATTCTTATTTATGCATGCATTAAGTTAGGTTAAGAAAAGCAAATTGTAATGTTTTGTATGCTGGGGTCAATTTAATAGAATATAGACTGAATATATTTAAATTCACAGACCTGTAATCAAAACTGCCTTATTGTCGTTATGCAGTGATCGTCATTTTTTGGTTATTTTATCTGAGCAACCTGGTATGATGATTGATTGACTCTTAACTCTAATTTGTTTTTTGATTCAGAAAGATCAAAGGAAGAAAGAGGGCAGGAATGAAAACAGGCTGGCAAGGTAAAGGTGAGTGAGATAAGAGCAAAAATTGTATAGTACAGACTGGGGGGGGGGGGGGCAGACACCCAAAATATTCTGTCATCATTTATTTAACCCTCGTGTGGTGTTCATATTTTTGTTACTTAGAAAATGTTTGTGGGTCTGGTGGACCCACTGTATTATTAGTATCTTAAACCAATGCAGTCATACAAATTTATGTAGAACTGTTTACAGATGATTACTTTAGCCTTATTGCAAGTAATATAGACAGAATTTATGGTTAATATTTGTCATTTACCACTGGTACAGGACTATTTACAAATTAAAGTGCTATTCGTTTTTGGGATAATATGAAATAAGAGAAGAAAATTATTTTCTCCCCCAGATGTTTATCTAAAATAAGTATTTTCATCACTTTTTCATCTCAAATAAGTTTTTCATCACTTTGATGTTTAATTCTTTGAACTTAGTTTGAAATTGTACACATTTGTGTCCGTTTACACAGCACAAGCCCCATCTGAAAAGATGCGGTATCATAACACATTATCCACACTGAACACATAACCTGTTCATGCCAGCCTACACAACACATAAGAAACAGATTTTTACTGTGTAGTTGTGTTGCATATGCATTTCTTGCATTTTATAGACGTGTACTGTGTCTTCCTGTCCATCTTAGTTCCAAACACACTGCAGTACAATGTGTTGCTATTGGCTACAACCTGAAATGATGAAAATGCTTGGATATTAAATTTTACTTTCTCTATTTCTCACTCTTTCTCACACACTCATACACACACAAACACACACAAACCATAGGTTTTGTGGTAAACTCATGGTTTTACAAATGGTAATCAATACACCAATTTACCATGATTACTACACTTTTACTATAATACAACCATGGTTGTTTTTTTGTAAGGAATATAATGGTAAAATGTAGAATGGTTCCTGTTAGACAAAAGGTAAAATTTTTGGGACAGTGGGGGCAGACAAGTGTTCATGCTTGATATATAACATGTTGTATCCTTGCCCTGTTACAGCAAGTGCAGAACGACAAAACTCTGACATGCATCCATCAAATAGGCTATGTACAGACATATATACAAACACACTCATGCACTCACAGGAGTCCCAGATAGGAGAAAAACAAAGTGAAGTTACATAGCACATTAAATTTTTACACTCTTATTAACCCTGGGTCCAGTGGACCCGAACACCACATATGAAATATAAATGTTTAGGGGGGTGTACAGTGTACAGTTATTATAAAGTTGTTTATTTTTATGTTCTTTATAGAAAATGAGCCAAGGCCAATGAATCTGAGGTTAAAACAACAATTAATTGCATAATGTTTCTTTTAGTAAACATTAAAAACGGGTCCCACAGACCCGAACAACACACAAGGGTTAATAATATTTCTAAAACCCCTACTGAAAAATCCAGCTAAGACCAGCAAAAGCTGGGAGCTGGTTTAAAGTGGCAGTAGCTGGTTAAGGCTGGTCCTTCCAGCCTGGCAAGCTGGTCAGCTGGCAGGGTTCCCACGGGTCCTTAAAATCCTTGAAAGTTTGTGAATCTGGGGGAAAAATTAAAGGCCCTGGGAAGTTTTTGAAAATATACATACATAGACAAAGGTCATTGAAAGTGCTTGAATCTATTTTATGCAAGAAGTTTTCTGGAAAAAAATCCATAGTATTCCCTGTGTAGTGTAGGATAATATCATACAAATTCTAGACTGTTTAAGCACACGTGTTAAACTGTACGCTTTATATCTTCTGTATGTGAATGTTGATTCATACCAAAATGCTTTTTTTGCCTAGTTGTGTTTGACACATGAAAACGTCTCTGGTTACGTATGTAACTGTTGTTCTCTGAGAAGGGAACAATACGCTGCGTCTCCATTGCCATACTTCCTGCGTCCCTGTTACACCGTCTTAGGCAATATTTCAGATAGTGATATACTTCCTGGCTCCTGCGTCACCCTGTCTTTGTCGTTAAGCCTCACCAGTGGTTGAATTTGACATACACATTCAGACGCACTTGGAGGCATCCCCAAAGTGTCACCGCAGTGACGCAGCGCGAGTTCCCTCAAAAGGGAACTGTAACAATGTATCTTAAAATGTAACACGGTCTCACTTGAAATGTGTCCCCATTTAGTCCTTGAATTTGAGGGTGTTGGACCTGGAAAGTCCTTGAAAGGTCCTTGAATTTGAAGTTAACTAAGGTGTGGAAACCCTGAGCTGGTCTTCTAGCCTGACCAGCTAAGTCCAGCTAGACCAACTCTTCTCTTATATCTGCTCATCTTAAAAAAGTGACCAAAACACCGCTACACCAAATTGCTACACCAGCAAAACCAGCTCATGAGCTTATGCTGTTTTTTCAGTAGGGTGCTACTGTAATAACTAATAAACTGCTTGTAAATGTAAGTTTGTCCACATAAATTCAGTCTGTAGGGGTCAGTAAAGCATCACTGTTTGAGCAACTGCAATTTTTTGGTAAATGCCATATTTTCTATACAAATTTTTATATAGTGTACTATAGTGCCAGAAGTGTGTAATGAACTACACAAACTGGCCTTATTACATGCAACACCTTCAATAATATAAGGGCACCATGTAAAAAAATGAAAGGATACAGATATTATTGCATTTATTATAAAAATCATCCTTTATTTGTATTTTCAACACACTTTACAGTACTGAACAGTGAAAGAAAAAAAATATACTGGTTTATATATATATATATATCTATATATATATTTGTTTTTATATATATATATATATAGCTGTTCGCTTATTAAATGCATTTTATTCACAAAATGACAACTTAGTTCTCTCAGCGGAAAACCTTTCATAAAAATAATATAATATAAATAACTTGGACACATTATACACATTACAGCAATATAATGTACAAATATTACAATCATTTTCCTGTGTTTTCTTTTTCATTGATATTATTACCATAACTTGTGAACAAGTAACATGTTATGTAAAGCCCAGAGAATAACTTCATTTGAGTCTCATGAGGCATGACTTTAAAGTACAAAGAAAACTGTTCTCGGATTAAGCCACGCCATCTTTCTGACTGTCAATTGGTCATTAACCTCACAGAAGTATTAAAAAATCCTATTAAAAGCCATTACAGTGCAGATTATTGACACGGAGTAGCCGATGTTGCTCAGTGCTTTAGCAGAAAATGGCACATAGGACCAAAAATGAAGATGTTTGGGCCGAGCCATTTCAAGTTTCCACCCTGCGTCGCGCTATACAGCTCCGTTCAATACACAAATCAGTATATATCATACTATACGCCCTGATATCAGCCATCTCACAACCTACAGAAAAATAAAGTGCTGGTAAAGAACAAGTTTAGAGATGATGACCAATGATTAGTCTGTTTTCCAATACGATTCAAATATACACATTTAAAGGTGGTGAGATGGTTACAAAAATACCCCCTAAAAAATGACAGGAGAACGAAAGGGGAACGTGGAGGGGGGTGATTATGACAATCCACAATTCAACTACAATTCATTACAACTAAAAGTGATTATTCGTGACAATGTTTGATTCTGAGAGATTTCAAATTTACAATTTAACATTACAGTATATACAAAACAAGCAGTGAATAGTCTACTATTTATATCCGATAGTAGTTTTTTTTAAACCATTAAACCAGAATGATACAAAAATAAAAACTGTACACAAACTGTTCAAAGAAAACACTTGTTTTTCTTTTTGATATCCAAAAAGAATGGCAGCAAGGAATTAATTGTAATAATTTCTTAATAAGAAACAATTGCTACAGTGTCGTGTTAAAATGGCAAATATTATTTGTTAGCTTAGCGCTCACAACGTTAACACAAAGTCTCACAACAAAGCATTTTAAGGTAAGACAGGCAAATGTAGATGGGAATGTCATCGATTCACACCGATCTGGGCTTTCCTTCTGCGCTAATTAAAGTCATACTATGACATCCTCCAATCCCGTTACAGACAAATACGGCTATCACATACGAGTTTCTGCTTTGACATGCAAGCTACTGACCAGCAGAAACTAGCTTGTCATGTTTCAAAAGAGATGCTAGTCCACTAGTCCTAGTCCATTCAACTAAACTGAAATCGAACTGAATTTCGTAGAGATGAGAGAGAGGCGATATTGCAGTTCTGACATCGACCTGAGAACTTGCTCTCATTTTCTAACTTCCTCTCTCTCTCTCATTAAAACATTGACATTTGTGACAAAAGGACACCAATAAAAGACGCCGGACATTAAATGCATCAGAGCAATAGTTTCATATGACATGCTTTGTCGTCCGTCACTTTAACTTGTGAAAAAGACAACACGTGTGTCTGTGCTGATGGTGCTATTGTGTATTCACAAACATTTAGCAAGGCATATAGACATGAAACAAATACTCCGGGATATAATGTCAACGTCTTATTATTCCACAATATGACAGGTAGAAATCCTGCGGTTGACATTAAGGCAAAAAAGCATCAAACTCAATATGGCTGCATGTGACTCCCTGCACATCTTTTCTTTTACCGACCTCCTTTTAAAACTCATCAGCTCATTCCTTTGGCAAAACATAATGTGGTGGATGTATTACCACTGCGAGTGGGTGAAGGTGAGAGAGTCTGTGCGTGCTGAAATTGAGGAGGCTCCGTTGCTTTCGCAAATTTGGCAGGAATGGATGGAACGAAACAAAAAGAAGGCAAAACATATGTTTCCACGCGTCACATGGCTTATCCTCAGAAAGTGACTATCATTAATTATTCACACGGAAAGTGAGGGCCGTCTGTGAGCTATGACGCTGATAAATCCTAATCTAGGCCCCAAATGCTCGGTCAGCAGCCGAGGAAGACTGACAGACGAGAAGGAATTATCACAAAGACGATGCCCACGCGAACCATAAACAATGGAGATAGATTGCTTAAAAAGAGACAATCAAAAATGAAGACAAAAGCAGACACTCCTGTCCCACGATGCATTGCTTCACAACAGCTCCAGAGTTGAAGCTGGTGGTTCAGAAAGGCACACGGCCATCTCGCACTGGTAGCACTCCAGGGTAAAGGGAAAAAGGGGTTGAGACCCACAAACAAATCATGCCATGTCTTATCTCTCTTTTTTTTCCGCTTTTTGTGTTCTGAAATTGAGCAAAAGTCTCTTCACCAATCACATGATTTTCAAGGATTCGAGTCCCTGTTAAACACTGATGCTCCATTTTGAGATGGCTTTTTCCAAAAAAAAAGGATTTCTTTCAGATCCAAGCCCCCTGAACACATACACAGACACACAGCTGTGTGTTTGCATGTACTTATTTTAGGTGCGTTACTCTTAAAGTTTGTGTACTTATTGACTGATGTGTGTGTGTATGTGTGGAAATTCCAGAGTGCTACGCTGACTTAATGGCCCATTACAAACCCACCATAATTCTGCTTCTCCTTAAAGCCTCACCCTCTCCGTCGGGTAGACTCCAGCACCCACTCGAAATCTACAGTTGCTGTGTTAAATACTTCTCTGATATCAATATTGTTTTGTTCCCTTTTTGAAATTAAAAACGAAACGTCTTATTGGATCAGTACACAAGACATGTTCTGTTCATGGTTTAGCTATCAGAAACAGAAGAGTCCTATGTGAATGATTAGGGACAGAGTTTTTAAAGTATGGCCTCTACTTGGCCCTCTAGGTGGGCCAGACGGCTGTCTTTTGAGTCTTGAGTATTACGTGTCGTCAGTTGGAGACGACAGTTTCTCCTCCTCTTCCGTCTCCTCGACGGGGCTCTCGTCGGACTGTCTTTCGTCCTCCTCCTCGACTACTGACTGAACCTGCAGTCGCCTCCTCCCCGACCTCTCCACCGCTACCTCCTCCCCGTCCTCCATGTTTTCTTCCGGCTCGTCATCCTCTGCTTCGTCATCTTCCTTATTTTCCTCCTTATCGCTGTTGCCTATGTGGTTATGATTGGCAGTCCCGTCTTCCTGTGCCGTCTCTCCCTCCAAGGTGAGCTCAAACTGGAATTTGTTGGCGCAGGACTCGAGCGCGTTATCTGGGCCGTCGGGAGGTGGCGATGGGCTCTGGGGGATGGTGCTTTGGTACCAGTCCCGGTTGTCCTCGAGGGTGTCCAGAATTTCCTGAGCGTCAGGGTGGACCAGGTCCCCCCAGGTTTCCCACAGGGGATGCACAATATAATCAATAAAGCCTACCTAAATGAGGAAATCAGACATATACAGAGACGGTTAAGGAGATGAGAACATTTAAATGCTTGAGAATTGATATTTACACATTTCCGTGTGGGTGTTTGTACCTGACTCTTCTCTACGGATGCTGTGTGTTTGTCACACATGGGGCTTATTTCCATCCCACGCTCTCGTTCTTTATCGCCCTGCCGGAAGAACTCCTCCATAATGCGCTCAGTCCACTGCCTGTATACTGCCAGGGGTTTGGTCGGGTTACTAAGGTCAGCACAGTGCACCATGTTCCTCAGGACCTACACACACAGTTGTTAGTAAGACGGTACATCTTATTTCTGTTGCCATTTCCATATGCATATTAATTTTTGTTATGTAACAAACAAACACATATTTGTTGGTAACTACCTGTATTCGGTCATTATAATGATCCAACATCAACACTCCAGAGCTGGTCACTTTCTTGGTCTCCACCATTGTCTTCAGATCTGCCAGTAAGCTCATATGCTTTGACATGTCTGTCGCCAAAACCTGAGAAGACAACCAGGACCATTAACTCTGGAGATAAGATGTAGGCCTTTAGAAATAGACACACAGCGTGTACAGCAGCTCACCATGTCAATGACCAGTTTTCGTAGACTCTGCCGCTGTCGTTTGGTGAGGTTCTGAAAGATGTCACAGTTCTCCTCATGCAGAAGCTTAAATCCTACAGCCAGATGATGGTTCTCCAGCACAGACTCATCATTGTACATTAATGCCAGTTCTGAGTCTGTAAAAAACAGAGCGGACGAGGCTATAGGTTTTGTACTTCCCTTCACCTCTATTCTTAAGATGCACACCAAAGACATGAGTTAATATCATGTTCTTGCAACAAACAATTTTACCCCATCGCTTTACAAAAATTCTTGCACAGCTGAAAACTGTTAATCTTGTAGCATGCACGGAGCTGAGCCTTTCTGTCCTGTAGCATGGGCTTAGCATTAAATATTCGGTCCAGAATACACCTCCAAACAAAGCGATGAAAAAACAATGAATTTTACACTGAAAAGGATCCTTAATGTAGCTGACACCTTATCAGGACACAGGGTGTAATTTAGGTAAAACACCCAAAGAAGGGCTTACCCTCTTAAGTGGAAGTCTGAATATCATTTTATTTTTGTACGATCTACAGGTACTCTGCACTGTAAACCCGAACAGTACAATGTTGTCATTTCAAATAAGTGAACTGTACACTCTAAAAAAATAATCCGTAAAAAAACGGATAATGTCCTGGCAGAAAATTACCGGCACTTTTTCCGTTATGTTTACAGACACTTCCGTTTATTCAAAAACTGAACATTCTGTAGATTTATAGAACACTGTCCGTAGATTTACGTAACATTTTCCGTAACCTTTAGGGACACTTCAGTCTGCCTATGAAACGCAACAATGGTGACAATCAACAACAAAGCTTCATGCCGCAATGCATGCTGGGTACCAGGATTGTAAAAAACTCTCCTAACATTTACTCTCACCATTGTTGAGATTTGTATCCAAAGTGTTGATGTCACTGAAGCAAAAACCACAGCTGACACATTTGCAGCAATATTATTCAATACAGTGTGTTTTTAGATCAGCATACAGTCTCACTCTTATACATTTCAGTTCATTATTCTTATTTTATCATTTCATAGTTAAATGTTAGACAGCATAACATAAAAACAACTAAGCTTACATGACATCATAGAAAATTCTCCTTCCTCAAGCAACAAACAAGTTGTAATTGCTACAAGCAAAAACACTGTTGCAATGCAAAAAGAGCAGAGTCAGTTCTGTGAGGGTCAAGGGACAAAAGCCTAACTAAAGGGAACACTAATCTTCATAGTGGTGACTTCAAATGGATCTAAAACAAACTGGAGATTTAATGTGATAAATGTTGTGGTAAATATCCATTTGACTTACACGTCACGTCAGAAAGAAGATTTGTCTACTAAATCACATTTGTCGATGCTGGAATAGTTTAACACTTGTATCTTGTTCTGACAGCATTTGTTTAGAACTTAAACATCATCCATGTTGGACAATAACTCTGCAAGCAAGTTGTAATTTTAGGTTTCAAACAGAGATGGTGATAGAGAGGCAAAAGTGAAAGATTGCAGCAGGAGTTATTGTACCCATAATGCAACATGTTATTAAAAAAAAAAACGGATAAATGCCTGTAAAACATAAATACGGAAAATTCCTTCATATTTACACAGTACTTTGTCCGTTTTTTTACGGATTTTTTTTAGAGTGTACTCAAACCAGTGAAAAAAGTTTATTTAAAGAGCAGATTATTTTCCACATACCGTACATTTTTGTTGCTCCCTGCTTTCCTTAAACGCTCTGATTTTGTACAAAGCTCGTCGATTTAAAAAGCGCTGTATCTTTGATTGGTCAGCTAATCTGTACGTGATTGGTCTGAATAACTGACGTCAGTGGAAATGTGACGCTCCTTACCATGTTTGAAAGATTCGCTCACAATGTAATGCTAGCAGGGGTTACAGGGGTCATGTCATGAAAATCTGACTATTTCCATGTTTATGTGCTATGATTGGTAGTGGTGCACCGAAATTTCGGTCGCCGAAAATTTCGGCCGAAAATGGCATTATCGGTTTCGGGACGAAAAGAAATCCAGCCGAAAATGTCAACCGAAAATGAATGTAAACCGCGCCCCTCCCAACTGTGCGCTAGCGCTTGGGTTTCACTCACGGTGATCAGTCGTCACCCACCCCTCCCCTTCGTGCTCAAGCAGGTTTCACTCACGGTCGAGCCGTTTGCACGCGTCTGCAAAGATTAAGCATGTCTTGATGTGTAAAGTTTAGAAAGAGTCGCGCTAATGTGTCTCATACTGTAATCCATTAACGTACATTTGGCGAATAAAGCAACGAAACACAACGTAATGTTTTTATGTGTAGCGACTGTTGCGCTGTTTGAGATTCACCCTCCTTCTATATGTGTGGACGCGCGTTTAAGTGCCCTTAGTGCGCATACGAGAGAGACGCGTTTAAAAAAAAAAACAAGCAAACATAAAATCTCTCTGTTATTGACAGGGCACATATAAACAAAATTATCTCCACAGTATTCTTTTTCTAATAAAAACATTTGTTTATGTCTTAAGTGTATGTATAGATTACAGTCAGATTAACCTACTTAAGTCTGTGTCATTAATGTTAATCAAACAACCCATGACAAAGAGACAAATAGCTCTAAAAATAATAATATATTTAATTTATACAATAAAGACAGTGTTATGATTCATTTAATTTGATTTCTGTAATGCTAATTTCAGACCTTATTAATCTACAACTTTGTTCTTTTTTATAAAGGTTTGAAATATCTTTATTGTTTATTAGATTTTTCCCACTCGCTTTTTGCTGATCGGAAAAATAATCTGATCTGTGCCTCAAAAACTGTAATGTGATCCGTCACACACCCCTAGTTAGTACACAGTGATAGCCATAAATGCAATTGTACTAATAATTGGCATAAACATTTCTTTCAGTGTTTCGGTTTTGGTTTTTCGGCCTTGGTTTGCTTTTTTCGGTTTTCGGTTTCGGACAAGAATTTTCATTTCGGTGCATCACTAATGATTGGGTCCCCAGTGCTTCTATCAACATAGAAAATGTGAAAAAGATCAACCCAGTAACTTAGTTTTGGTAAACCATTCTTTACAAGCACATGAGAAAATAGGTAGTTGAAATTTGGCTCTTCTTATGATGTCATAAGGAGCTCTTATTATAATAATACCGCCCCTTAGTCTGCACTATCCAATCACAGCACTGCCATTTAGTCCAAAGAAAAGGAGAGAGAGAAAATAATTCACAACACAATTGAGTTTCAATTGCAACAAACCACTCATTTGCATTTAAAAGGACACACCCAAAACAGCACATTTTTGCACACACCTACAAAGTGGCAATTTTAACATGTTATAATAAATTATATGTGGGGTATTTTGAGCTAAAACTTCACATATGTACTCTGGGGACACCAAAGATTTATTTGACATCTTATAAAAGTCTTGTGCCATTGCCCCTTTAACTTACAGGCTGAGTCCAAGCGGGAGGAATTGTGTAATGTCGGTCTTGTCTACGTCAACAGGCCCAAGAAGTAAACTTTTGCCTACAATATGTGTGTTTGTTTTAGTCCAAAAAAAGAAACTTATGTTGGAGACGATAACTCAAGTCATCAGTTACTTTGGGGTTTGTACCTTTCGCATATCGTTAACATGTACTAATACACACTTACACACCAAAGGAAATGTAAAATCGTGAATCGGAAGATATGTATCTTTAAGACCCTGTTACCACACTAGACCTTGTTTTTTGAGCATTTGACTTATGGTTAAGAATAGTTAATTCATCAAACTACTATGCAAATGCTACAGAACAGCCACTCAATGTGCTATTAAATCGTTGTACTTAAATTATTTAAATGTTTTGACATGCCTCCCAATCAATTGCATTATTTATTACAATTATATTGCAGAAAAATAACAATTATTCAGCGAAATTACATTTTACGTGCGCCACTGTCCTGACCACTGTAAAGCAAATTAAAAAAATAATTTTACATCATGGACTTACTGGTGTTGATGAGAAACTGGTTGGAAACTCCAGGGTGATCCACATCATGGATGGCAGCAGCAAACAATGCAGCCAAGATTTCCAGATCAGTGAAAACAGCCTGTTGAGATAAATCATTATCTTAGGCCAGTGGTATTTTGTTATTTGAACTGTGATATCACATATATTTGCTCATTGCTTTTAATGGTTGCTGAATGTCTGTACTCACGTCCAGTGCCGGTGTAGAGAGCAGCACATGTGTCGACTGTGTGAC
Organism: Misgurnus anguillicaudatus; assembly: GCF_027580225.2. Taxonomy (NCBI): domain Eukaryota; kingdom Metazoa; phylum Chordata; class Actinopteri; order Cypriniformes; family Cobitidae; genus Misgurnus; species Misgurnus anguillicaudatus. Next base: position 15,214,665 of record NC_073355.2, read on the forward strand.
GTCAGCGGCATGCAGGCTGTTGTGATAGGCCACGTTGGCATGGTAGTGATCTTCCAGCGTCATCACATAGGTGATAAATGTGTCCACCGGGATCTGAAAGGTCTTCATCAGATCCCTTTCCTTTATGCAGATGGCATTGATAGAACATGAAAAGTGTTTAGTAAAATAAAGCAACACAATGAATGAACAATGAATGACAACTGGTCTTGTTGTTGTGCTAGAAGCAGTGTGTAGAGTAAAACAACATACCCTGTACCAATAACAAGTAAACAAGATTTTATGAAGCTTTGTATATTTGTGTTTTTAGGGGTCGCTCACACAGAATGCATTCTTGTGTTAAAAAACGACTATTTTAAAATTAATCTTGAAGTCTGCCTGCATGTGTACAAAAACAGCAATGCAGACCCAGTACTTAGTCGAGTCTGAGTCAAGACCAAGACCAGAGATCAAGTGTCAAGTCAAGACCAAGACTAGAAAAAGCTAGATGTGGCCTCGGTCCTGACTTGACTTGGGCTCGAGTTCGTGCAGAATTACAGCAACTTTATGCCATCTTGGACACATTTACAAAAGTTATCAAACTAAATATTTTAAAAGACCCTCAAAAGCAAACATAAATTAGCCTATATTTTAGGACACTATTTAAAAGTGGGTATACGCAATGCCAAAGTGCATATACGCCGTATACCTGCGCATATACCCTGCACTACACGAGTGGCTCTGCCTATTAAATAGTGCAGTATTCTTAGGGGCTGGACACACCAAAACTTTTAAACGCGGCTTAAAACGCCTTGAGGACGCCGAATGCCAGCTGTTTTTCAGCCGAGCGCTTTAGTAGCTGTGATACTTCAGCTGTGAGCCGGTTGGTTGCTGTGGTAATCTCCCGCCCCTCCTCCACTGTAATTGGACGGCTGTGTGAGAACTGACATTGATGAGCGGAGCTTTTCACTCAAAGTTGAATATTTTTGAACTTTCGGTGCTCAACGCTGAGCACGAAAAAAACCCGGTTTTCAGCTCGGAAAAAACCCGCTAGCTGCTTGCTTATTTGAAAAACGCAGAGTTTCCATTGGAATCAATTGAAAACATGCGCCGGCCGCAGGCGTAAAAGCTTTGGTGTGTCCAGCCCCTTACACAGGACCACTTTGAACTTACTCTGCAAAAGTGACACTAGATACTGTACCAAAAATACTGTTCATTTAACTTTTTTTATAGTGTGGATATCATTTCCAAACATTATTTGCTATTAAAGGAATATTCCACTGTCATAAAAAATTCTGATAACTCACCCCCATGTCGTTCAAGATGTTTATGTCTTTCTTTCTTCAGTCGAGAAGAAATTACGTTAGCATTTTTCTACATGTAGTAGACTTTACTGGACTTTAACAGTTTACAGTTTCAATGCCGTTTAACATTGCAATCTCAATGCAGCTCCAAAGGGCTCCAAACGATCCCAACGAGGCACAAGGGTCGTATCTAGCAAAATAATAATTTTCGCCAAAAATAAATAAATAAAATTAAGTACTTTTTAACCACAACTTCTCGTCTTGCACTAGCATTGTGATGCGCCAGCATGACCTTACGTTTTACATAATCATGTCAAAAGGTCACACATGACGTATGTGAAACTACCGCCCCCATAGACATTATATACGTAGACACCTCGTAGACTGAGCTGCCTATTTTAGCTGACGTATCACGCGGCCGCCATCTTGGATGGGTCTCCAGTGCGCTCCCTTGCATTCATTTCTAATGAGGAATAATCATAACTCCCCTAATTTTTACCGGATTTTCACACGGTTTGAGTTGTTATAAGCGGCAGAGATTTAGTTATGACACAGACCGCTGTCACACATTGAAAAATACTGCTTTCATGCTAAAATACTTTGTATTATGCTCTTTAAGTATAGCATATTGACAGAGGCAGACACTACTTAAGTATTTTACTTTCTACATAAAAGTACATTTTCAAGTATCTGTATTTTATCAGTGTCTTTCTTTGGAAAACTTATATTCCAAAGCATATTATCATCATTTTTACTCCATTACATTTCATAATTTCAAGTTTTTGGTTTATATTTAATATTTAAGTACATTAATAAACATCTACTTTTTTACTTTTACTTAAAAAGTACTTTAGTACTTTTACTCAAGAAAAGTAAAAGTACACAATTTTTATGTAATTTTTACGTAATTAGGTATTTTATGTAATTAGGTATTAAAATAATTTTAATATAAATGAATTGAGAATGAATTGGCTGCCAGAATTTTCATTCCAAAATGGCGGCCGCGCTACTGAAGCGCCATCTAGTGGCGGTTTCCAAAAACTAATCAGAGTTTCCCCTCTTGTTTTATAGCAACTTCCCATTGCCTTCTCATGCCTGTATCACTGGGAAACCTTCAAATGTGAAGAAAAAAACAGCGAGAGATCATGAGAGAGAGAGAGAACCAGTTCCTGCTGAACACTGACATAATATTATAAATAATAACGTAAAATAACCAAAATGATTGTTCAATCTTACTTGTGAAATGTAATCCCATGTGATCTGGAATCAATACTGCGCCGGTTATTGCAACCGTAAGCTGCACAAAATACGGGCATAGTTGCTCTCTTTCCGTTAACTCCGATTGACTCTGGTGCTAGCATACAGTGAGGAGACCCATCCAATATGGCGCCGACGCTTGATGCGTTCCAGCACGTCATGAGGTGTCTATGTATATAATGTCTATGACGGGTCCAGTGTGGAGAAAGAGGACAGTTCCGGCGTTGATGTATGGGGGAATTATACTAATTAATGTCTTTGTGTCAGTTTATTGTTTAAAATGGTCTGCATGTGTGCGTTTCACATACGTTGTGTGACCTTTTGACGTCGTGATTACGTAATATGTAAGGTCGCAATAGCACGTCACACGGCTAGTGTAAATATTTTAAAAATAACTATTTTTTTATTTTTTGGGCTAGATCGTTTTGCTAGATAAGACCCCCATGCCTTGGTTGGGATCGTTTAGAGCCCTTTGAAGCGGCACAGAAACCGCAACTCTAAAATTGCATTGAAACTGTGAGGTCCAATAAAGTCCACTATATAGAAAAAAATCCTGGAATTTTTCCTCTATAAGCTAAATTTTTTCGACTGAAGAAAGAAAGACAAACATCTTGGATGACATGTTTTTTTTAAAAAGTGGAGTATTCCTTTAAACATTTCTTTTTTAAACATTCTTTGCCAACAGTACTGTGAAAACGTTAAGGCACAAAGTGCTATAAAAAATCATGTGTTCAAAAATAGCACCATAAAATAATGTTTTCACAAATTGCTAATGGGTTGTTCTAATCATCTTGGAAATGTTGCCATAAGTCCTATGATTTAGGATGTTTACGTTTTATCTTGTAATCCCAGAATGACTCGATAATGAGATCAGATCTCTGTGTGGACCAAGCTGTCTGTTGTATGACACCTTTTTTGTAAAAAAAATCTAATTTGATCTTTACAGTTAATGGCAATGAATGCACATTAGATGCCTCAACACTGCCCATGCAAACAAAACTACAACATCATCCTTTCAATTCCTATTAGAGAAATCACAGGTGAGATCTCTTTAATATCTCAAATTATTTCTCCATTAAGTGGAGAGAAACTTTTGCTTATGTCTCATGTGTCTCAAAAATTTCACCTGAGAAAAACACCCAGAAATCTTACACACGTCTCCATTGCAAACTCCACACAAACTGAGCTCAAATTTCCCAAATCGGCAAGACATTGAACTCAACCACTTCTCATCACTTCTCACAATTGCCTTAGTTTATGTCTATTTTAATTTTCCCCAAGCAATTTTAAGAGAAACATTTGAGAATAGGTTGATACTTCAATAAGTAACAATGCAACTAAGAAGTCGTCTTACCCAGGTGAAAAAGTAGTACACTTCCATAATGTACTTTAAATGCTCTATTTTCACGCACTAATTTTGTACTTAATATACAAAATAAATATTTCATTATTCTTAAGATAATCTCAGTGTACTTATTTGTGCTATTTAAGACACAATGAATATAAACTAAAATGTGCTTTTAACATACCATCTCTGTTCTAAAAAATATATTTAATTAAAACTTGTATTAAACTTGAACCTAACTTTCATACAAAGTGGTACCTAAATACATTTTTTAAATACATTTTAGCACAATTTAGTTCATATTCATGGTGTCTCAAAATAGCATAGAGAAGTAGGGGAGAGCGGGGCAACAAGTACCAATTTTCAGAAAAATTTAATTTTAAAAGATAATGTTTTAGACAGAGATATACTTTTGCTGTGGTCAATAACTCACAAGTGTGGTCTATCAATACTAGGTAAAGTTTTGAACAAATGTGAAACGACTTCGGTATAATTTCACTTTGAACATAAGTAGCGCATTGTTACCTTTGACCCTGTCAGCTGGCACGAAAGTAACACAACAAAACAAGATAGATTTTTGTATTATACTTGTTTTTAGTAAATATACATGACTATGACCTGGTTAATTTGTAACTCAAAACATATTTTGCAACCAACAGTACAACCAACAGTACAAACCTGAATTGTTGAAAATAATTTTTTTTAACAGTTTAAACACTGTGGGGTGGTTTCCGGACAGGGATTAGCTTAAACCAGGACTAGGCCTTAGTTTAATTAGGAAATTGAACTAGTTTGAACAAACGTGCCTTACTAAAAACATTACTTGTGTGCATTTTAAGGCAAAACAAAGGGCACTGATGTATTTTAAGATATGTCAGTGCAAGTTGTTTTCAGTTTGGACAGATCTTACATTTATTTTAGTCTAGGACTAATTTAATCCCTGTCCGGGAATCCGCCCCTGATAAATGAAATTTAATTAAATTTAAATAATATAAACTTTTAACATAATACAACAGTATTAGCAGCAGGACAAAAGTACCAAGTATTACTTTCGTCCTGACAGGAACTCCTGACATTTAAACCAGATTTACTTTTATTTAGAAAAACTCTGAGAAGTCAAACTTCAAGATGTGTTAGGTCACTAAATAACCTGTAGATTGATCAGTATTGTAACACATGAAATAAGGAACACAACGCGTTATTAGAAAAATTACAGCTTTAGGAATTTACTTATCATGGTTGAAAACAGCTGTCCAGATCTAGATGCACAAAACAGTGAGGAAGTAACGTGGTATTTGTCAGCTCTGTCAAGGGTTGCATGCTAAATATGCTGTCATAGTTTGGAACGCAAATGTAATCAGGGCTCGGGGAAAATCGCTTTGTTACTTTCGTCCCGCGTTACTTTTGCCCCGGTTCTCCCCTACACTTAGATGTTCTTAAAGAGCCCCTTTCATGGATTTCAACTTTTTAAATCTAGTTACAGTATAATGTAGCAGTTTTGAGCATAAAATAGATGTGCAGAGTTACAAAGCTCACACTCCAATTTAAAGGAAGATATTCCCTTTAACTGAAGGCATTTTTAATGTACTACAGTAAACGCCTGAGATGTAGTTCTACAGTTATTTCCGTGACCTGATGACGTAGACGTGTGCATTTGAATAATGCCCGCCCACTAGCTGCTTATACCCGCCCACATGCTGTTGTCAGAGAGAACTGATTTGTTAAATAGCCCAAGCCTGTTTGCTAAAGGTATTGCGGAGTTATTAAGCTGTTTTTTTATGTGAGGGTAAAATAATATTGTACAGTATGAAGAGTTAGTGAAATAGTGGTTACAGTTTATACAATAAACAGTTGCAATGCAATTCCTTCGCACTGAAACCAGAAACTATATTTCTCCTCTCGTCATTTTTGAGATCACTGCTTCCTTTAACATGTAGAGGTCAAGGTTGGATTTGTGCAATATTTGCTCCTAAAGGATTAATCTGTTCCTAATTTGTAGTGCTTTAGGATCACAACCAGTATATGCTACATTATTATGTGTATATTTATTAGTTGTGTACGATCGCGATGCTGTGGAAAACATAACAAATACTTAAAAAATTTAAATAAACTGACATCATATATGGGAGTTTTTCACGCGTATTTGCGCAATGTTGTGTGGAGAATTCAGTAAATCATACAAAACCATACATTGTTACAATGTAATCGTTTCAAATCATGCAGTATAGTGTTACATTGTAAACTTGTAAACTTCAGAGGACTGTAAAATAGATCATCTCTTGTGCGTGCACGTTAAATGAAGCCTTTTAACGTAGCCTGCTGTATGTCTAAACTCAACCGCTGTTTAAACCTGTATAGCTCTAAATCGACAAGCAAATGCATAAACGACGACAATAGTTTTGTTGGTGTATAAAACGAATGAAGCAGTTCTCGTTTATACAAGCTCATTTGACAAGAGCCGAGTGCCGCGGTAAAAGTTTGAGTAGTAAGTGGAGAGAGACGGAGCTTCTATAAACCTCATAACCCCTCTTACATTTATACTCAGTGCTGTGTTTCTCAATAACGCTGTTTTTAATTAAACATAGCGTGCTATGAAGACTTTAAAACGTTTATTACTTACGATGTTAGCGGCTGCTGTCCATGGGAATGGTGCTGAATTGGTAGACAGCGATCTTTCTGCATCCATAGTTCAAACAGGCATGTTTATACATTCATTAATACTTATTTATAGCTAGATTGTCTATTCAAAGAAAGTAAAAAATATTTTTTATCCACTTCGCCTTTTTGGCAAGAAAGTATTTGGCTACTTTCATAAAAAAAAACTAGACTTTGTAAAACAACAGTAGGCGCGAAACTATCTGCACTAGAGCTGTAATGTCCGGAGCCCGACAGAATGCAGCCCGAACCCGAACGTACATTTAGATTGACAGCTTTTTAAAAGCCCGAACCCGTTTACAGCCCGACATTATTTGAATGTGCACACACACACAGCTTTTACACAGCTTTTGTCAAGAATGAGAAATCTACACAGGTTTTAACATTATTTATTCATGACTAATAATCTACACGCCACTTGGAAGTTGAAACAAAGAAATAAAATAAGTTAACTGTAACATTGTAACATCTCATTCTAAATGGGCTAATGCAATACACTATAAATATGACAATAAAATTATTATTTCTTAACGAATTAAATTAAGATAATACATTCTGAATTAAGATGGGTATTTGGCTATAACGAAATTAAGATAAAGGCTCAGCGGGATTTTCGTACGCACTTCTCCCCATTACTGCCAACATTAGTCTATATCCTCTTTCTAAATTATGTATTTAAGACTCGATTCATATTTAGTTATACATTGAAAAACCTACTCACCAAGATTATGCTACATGTTTTTGATGAGGAAAATCATTAAATCCACTGGAAATGAATTCAGTGCGGTCCTGTGCTACTGATAATGCATCCAGCAGCATTGAACTTGACCGCTCATTTACCTCACAAAGCCGGAGCGCAAGCACGAGCCCGGTCCGAGCCCGTGTAAAATGTTACAAATCGGGTTCGGGCAAAGATCTTCAGTGTGTTTACCTGAGAGAGTTTGGTCTGCGCTGCAGAGAACGTGTGTATGGTATTTATTTTATTTTAGCTGTTTAGATGTTTGGTGTCTGGACTGGACATCGACTGTGTTTATTATTATAAAGCAATTCTGCACCAAGGTTTGCCATCATGCTTTTACACAGTGAACGAGAGTAACAGGTTATTATGTGACAGACAACTAGTCCAGTTCTCTTCAGTAGGCTACACAGCAGAGCTTCACCAAAAATGACAATATGTGGCCACGATCAGACTGCTGCACCTGTGCTCTCACTCTTTCTAAAAAGGCCCGCTGTGACATAAAGCGGTTTTACATTACAGACACTAAATATCTATGCAGACACTTAAATAAAGAATTGTAATACAATAGATTACCTTTATTTCTGAATATGGAAAAATTACAGACGTCTGAATTTTTGTGACCCTGTTGTTGCAGCCACAACACATCCGAAGTGTAAGGCGGTTACAAATGTAGCATTGTGAAGCATCCTACTCAATTCGTCCTTGGGAAGGAGTTTCTGTTAGATTTGTTTCTTTCTGCAAACGTTCTAAATCTGATTCAGGCTCAAACTGCAAGGCAATACCGATGCAATAGCCTACTAGAGGCAGTTTACAGAGACCATTTTGTTTGATTATCTGTACACGCTTGAGAAGCAGAAACCCGATTATGGTAATGGACATTTCGAACGCTACAAGGACTGACCAATCACAATCGTTTAGAATCCCTGACCAATCAGAGTATACTTGCCGTTTGTGGGGGTGGGGCTTTGAAGAGACGCGCTGCAATCAAGCGTTTTAGAGAGAGATGTTGCAAATATCTATATTATGAGAAAAATAATGCGTTTTTTTAACTTTAATTCAAACAACAGATTTGTGGTAGACCACAACAATAAATATATAAACTTTTTTGTGGTCATTTAAGTGGCTCTTTAAGATAAGAAGTACTAAAGAAGAATTTTTGGTAACACTTTATTTTACGATGTCTTTGTTACACATGCTACATGTAATTATTATAGTAATAACCAAGCGTGCCGCAAAGCCCTAAAAAGTGAAGCCAAAATGTCTCGATCGCCCCCCCAGTGACTGGTCCCAGTATAGGTCATAAAGCCCGCCTCCCCATATTATTCAATGGGATTTGAGACCAACTAAACAATTTAATTACAATTCAATTATCTTTTTTTCCAAAGCTGGTTTCTGTCATTTACTGTAGTTTTTATCACGCTGATGTAAATTCAAGTGTTTGTTTTTCAAATAAGTTTGTTTTTAGTTAGTTATTTAATGCTATAAAAACGGTGGTGTGACGTCATGATTAACAGCTGTGATATGCGCATTCTACGAGAGCGAGGGCGGGTCCTTGCTTTCGCGGCTTTACTTCCTGCTCACTACTGCGCAAACTCATGACCCAAGATGTCAGCGCCGTATAGGGACACTGACAGCTTCATTTTTCACTAATGGAAGAGAGCGAACGGGCGTCATCCATTTTTTATTGCAGTCTATGGTAATAACAGTTAATTATGCATAAAAACATGCACCTAACCCTAAACCAAACCCTAAACCTAACCCCAACCCTATAGTGAGTACATGTTGTTAATGATTATTACTTAGTACTTAAATGTATAATTACACTGTAAAATAAAGTGTGACCGAATTTTTTGTATATTAAGTACACTATGAAAAAATGTAGCTATGAAAAAGCAAGCTCTCAAGAATTAAGGTAGGTTATCCTTGTTAGTGTTTTTCGTTTTTCAACAGCACAGCAACATTTGTAGCAAAACAAGCACATACCTGGAAAATAGCCTTAGTTTAATTAGGAAATTGAACTAGTTTGAACAAACGTGCCTTATTAAAAACATTACTTGTGTGCATTTTAAGGCAAAACAAAGGGCACTGATGTATTTTAAGATATGTCAGTGCAAGTTGTTTTCAGTTTGGACAGATCTTACATTTATTTTAGTCTAGGACAAATCTAATCCCTGTCCGGGAATCCGCCCCTGATAAATGAAATGTAATAAAATTTAAATAATATAAACTTTTAACACAATGTACTTCCTGCTCACTACTGCGCAAACTCATGACCCAAGATGTCAGCGCCGTATAGGGACACTGATGGCTTCATTTTTCACCAAATGGAAGAGAGCGAACACGCGTCGTCCATCTTTTTTTACAGTCTATGGTAATAACAGTTAATTATGCATAAATACATGCACCTAACCCTAAACCAAACCCTAAACCTAACCCCAACCCCAACCCTATAGTAAGTACATGTTGTTAATGATTATTACTTAGTACTTAAATGTAAAATTACACTGTAACAGTGATACTGTAAAATAAAGTGTGACTGAATTTTTTGTATATTAAGTACACTATGAAAAAATGTAGCTATGAAAAAGCAAGCTCTCAAGAATTAAGGTAGGTTATCCTTGTTAGTGTTTTTCGTTTTTCAACAGCACAGCAACATTTGTAGCAAAACAAGCACATACCTGGAAAATAGCAAACATGATGCAACTCAGAGGTCTGCTATTGGAAAACTCGGCCACACGGAAGATATTAAGGCCCCACTTGTTTAAGTCATTCAGCTCCTGTAAAGAAACCGTAAATTCAATCAAAACAAATCCATTCCACAAAGCAATGTTTCTGACACAAATGGTGGTGGTGTAATACTTAATTTGCATGCGCAGGGAAGTTTTGTTACACCTGTGCATGCTGTGGTCAAATTAATCCATTTACATTTACGCATTTGGCAGACGCTTTAATCCAAAGCGTCTTGCAGGGCATTACAAGGTATACATTTTTAGCATTATGTGGTATCGAACCAACAACCTTGTGCTCTATCACTGAGCTACAGGAACACAGGCATCCTACATGCAACCTGTACCAGTATTTCAAATAATATGATATTGTGTAGTACTGAGTAGATGAGAGCCTGTACCCTGGCCAACGCGTCCTCCTGCTCGGTCTTGACCCCGAAGCGTGGCAGGGCTGCACTTGTTAGGCTGGAGCTGTGCGTGAGCTTCTTGACGCCACTGATGTGGGACATCGGTTTGTCTCGCTCCCGCTGTGTAGGGGACGGGATATCCACCTCGTTCTGTTTGTCTTGAAGACAATACGAAACATCAACAGATGAAGGCACATTTCTAAATCAGTAAGCTTACAACAGAAGCTGGAACTGAGGCTCTGCCGTTCAGAAAATAGAAACAAGACTGAGATGTGTGAGCTTACTTACCTAGGAAAGTAGTGGAGATGTATTCAGACACCTGATTCCCCGAGCGACTCGTCTCAGATAGATGAGACAGTTCCCTGTTTAACATCCTCTTGAACTAGAGATCAGAAAGGAAAAGATGGAAAAGACAAGGATAAAGAGAATGATAAGTGTTTTTGTTAATACACAGTGGATTGAAAAACATTATAACGTATGTGATAACCAAACCAATGTGATATGTTATCACCTGGTAGCTTGATTAATATACATACATATTGTTATAAATATTTACTATATACACAAACATGCCAACAAACCCAGCAAGCAATATCCATCATTTTACAGTCTAGACCCGATATAGCCCAGATGGCATGCAAACCATTGAAGCAATGTTGGAAACAGTTGATTTGTCGATGTTAACTGCATTGAATCAATATCAGGTTTGCACCCTCCATAAATATGTAAAAAAAGATTGAAATTTAAACAAATCACCATTATTGTGATCAGTGTTTGCTTTAGTTTGGTCCTTGACTCTTGAAGTTCACGCAAAATATTTCTTTTCTTTTTTGTGTTTGTATGTGTTTATTAGGGATGCTCCGATCGATCGGCCGATAATGCTTGCTATGTTTCTCAATGAATTACGGTGAAATGCCGCTACATCCAAAAGCCAGGGGGCGCTCTCGTGCAGAAACTCAAAATGCGCTGTAGACGAAGAACAATACACACGCAGCTGTGATGACATGCAGCTCCATGAAATGGCTGAAGGATATATTTATATTGCTGTTCTTCAAACCTTTTCAGGTATTTTCATGATAATAAAGAATATGTTTAATAATTATGTTTGACGAGTGTTGCTTTTTCAAATGCATGTTATAAACGACTCAAACTAAAAGTGATTTTAGATCGATAAGGACTTCATGATCAAAAGTCTTAGTACATGAAATAGCTGTAATAAGATCGGCTGTCCGATTCAGAATAGTGGAGATCGGCATTGATCGGAGCATCCCTAGTGTTTATGTAGAAACGCGTGTGCATTGGAAAAGAAAGATGCGTTTCAAAGTTAAGTTGAAGCTGATTGCTTTTTGTAAAGATGTCAAGATGATATAAAATTAAGCTGCTTTATGTGATGATGTTGATCCATATTTGACCATTATAATTGTTCTGGTTTGTAAATCCATTGTGACAAGATAAACAGAAAATATGCTGACACATTCAGACATCATTATTCATCCTACAAATCTCAACAATGGTGAAAATCGTCAAACAAATTCAGATAAAATGATCAACTGCAATGCATGCTGGGAGTCATAAATTAGTTTAGTACTATGATGATACCCAGCATGCATTGCAGCGTGAAGCTTTCTTTTGTTGATCGTCACCATTGATGACATTCATAGACCGATTTATGATGTCAGAGATAGATTCAGTAGTTTAGCCTTCTAAATGTGTTTTTATAATCCTCAAAATAGCAGACCTGACACTGTTTCCAACTAGTACTGTAATGTCCAGTTCTTACACATCTTTAACTGTATTTTACTAATATTATTTAGGAATATCTACAATTATTAAACTGCTTAATAACATTACATCTTTGTTTTCTTTGCAATAGCAGATGTATTTTAAAACACTGCTTCAACAGGCAAAGAAAACCTAAGATTAAAACACAAGAGTAAAGGGCCCAACTAAAGCAAACACTGATCACAATAATGGTGATTTGTTGACGTTTCAATATTTTTTCAATATTAATGGAGCAAACGTGATATTGAACATTGACAAAACAACGATTTTTAACATTGTTTCAATGGTTGCATGCTATCTGGGAGTCCAGCTACGAGTAACCCACAGCCAAAATAAACCTGAATTTGGTCACATTTTTGCCAAAATAACTTGAGATTTATGATCATGTAAGCAAAGTCAATAGTGATTAAAAGGTGTTCGGTTGCATTTATTTTATTTATTTTGTGGCATCTAATACATTTTCACTGATAGCCCAAATTTTGCCTTGTTTTAGCCTAGACTTCTGTGCTGTTTGGATGGCTATTAAACACAAAATTGCTTTCTGGAAACCTAAGGCCTGTATGTGTAACATTGTGTGATTAATGCAAAGGCCTGTCTTTAATTAAAATCTATTTAAGTGATAGCCATTGGGTAAAAAATCCATACAGTGGATATCTCTCCTCAAAATCTCGGCAAATCACAGCTTTAATGAAAAGGAGAAGCAATACCTTTTTAATAAAAACACTAGTTGTTTTTATTACACCAAATATTTGCCTCGAAGGAATAAAATTGTGCAACTTCAGCATATAACACAAATAACACAGCACGACTCCGGCAAGACCCCTGGTCTGTCCCACTGACTGGTCCTTCACACGTTACAATCTCCATGGAAACCAGCAGGTTTCCTTAGCAACTGCCTCCTCACGGTCCCTTCTGCAGCACGATGGGAGCGAGGCGATGGGTTGGGTGCCAATCTGAGAGAGTAGGCAGGTGTCTGTCTGTGACCTCCTCCAAGGTCAACACTCTCTGTATCACTCTCCATCTCTCCTCCATTCTGTCTTTATTTATCTATGAACGCCTGCTTTGTCTCTCCTCCTTTACACCTCATTCTCTCCGTATTCTGTTGCTGTACATCTTTAGGCATTATTTTCCATAGCTTGCACTTGTATTTTTCATTGTCTGCTATTCATTTTCTCCTGTGTATATATAACACAGGTATATGCAAATCATGCATCAAGTTGTAGTCAAATCATTCAGGATTACCACAATTCAGACACGCAGACATAATCTAGGGTATAGGATAAACATTTACATTTATGCATTTGGCAGACCCTTTATCCAAAGCAACTTACAGTGCATTACAAAGTATACATTTTATTATTATGCATGTTCCTGCACCGAACCAATGACCTAACGCAATACCACCGAGGTACATGGACATGTTTTACAGAGCTACCCTATGATGGGAAAAACAGCCCCTTTAAGTGTGTATATATCTTTAAAAAGATAGTTCACCCAAAAATAAAATTCTGTCAATTATTTATTCATCCACGTGTTGTTACAAACCTGGATTCATTTCTTTGTTCTGCCGAACACAAAGGAATATATTTTGGGCAGCGTTTGTAACCAAGCACCATTGACTTCCACAGTAGTTGTTTCCACAATGGAAGTCAATGGTGCTTCTGTTTCCTTCTTTATTAAAAAATCTTCCTTTTTGTTAGCAAAACAAAGAAATTTACACAGCTTTGTAACAAAACGAGGGTGAGTAAATGATGACAATTTTTTGGTTATGTCTATTAATCTGCACGCTGTAAACCTGAATAGGAACCATTGAGGTACGTATACGTACCTCACACAGTCATGAGTTTATATAAAGCTTAATTTACATAATTTTTCTCCCCTGTGCAAGCACGAATGACACACTGTACCAAATCTCTGTCCATACTGTGCTGAGTCATTATTAAAACATTCAGTGCCAACTGTTTGGAGCATGTATCCTCTGGAGGACCAGGCTGCTACCGGTTCACGTGGGAAAAAAATTCAGACCAAATGAATACAAATATGTGTTACTAGGAGACCATGATACTATCAGTTTCCTTTATTTACTATGACTGAGCTAGGAGGACGTGTCCATCAAAACTGCCAGTATAGCGTCAAACTTACTTACATTTAATTCATTCATATTTAATATGCATAATTGTACTAATTGTAAAAGATTGCAGTGATTAATATTAGATTTAATATTAGATTAGATGTCATATAACGATGAATTGGGGTGTGTTTTGCTAAACCTTATTTTATTAAAACCTTGTTTTGTTTGCATTTTAATAGAGGAAAGTCTATAGATCTATTAAGTATCATAAATAAAACATACAGTACTGTGCAAAAGTCTTAGGCCACCACCACCTTGTTGTTTTAGAAGTTTTAATGTCCATCCATATTTATTTTTCAATCTATTTTATTAAGATACAAACAGAAAATATAGCAAATATGTACTAAAAAATCTTTAGGCATCGTCTGTGTTTAGTGTGAACTCTCTTGGCACGAAACACACCTTTTTGTGCGTTTTTGAGCAGAATGAAGTAAAAATACTTATTTCTTTAAAATTAGAAATTAGGATTTAATTTTATTTAGGTTTAAGAGATCCTGCCGTTTCCTGCAATTGTTTAAGTGGAAGGGGAGTTTACCCTAAAAACTTGACACATCAGTTTACATTTTTATACAGTTTTTAATACTACATACACATTTCCTGTATTTTCTGGATGTATTCTATTAAAGAGACTGAGAAACAATTATATATGATCACTATAACATTGCAAAAACAACAAATCTAATTCGGGCATGATGGCCCAAGACGTTTGCACAGTACTGTATGTCATTTAACCATTTAGTATAACCAAATATACACTCTCAGAAAAAAGTGTACAAAAGTTTTTTGTGTGGTACCTTTTCAAAATGTACACTTTTGTACCTAAAAGGTGCATATTGGTACCTCAATATTTTACATATTTTTACCTAAATGGTACATATTAGGACTTCTTTAAAAAATACTAAAACGTCCCAGTGACAACTTTTGTACCTTTTTTTCCGACAGTGTAACCACAAAGAGTATCTTATTCCACATCATTGGCTTAATGGAGTTAAAAACACAAACTGGACACAAACAGGAGAGAATGACACTGCCGCATATTAACATCAATGTCAAACATCTCATACAACAGCATATACTTCCAGTGGGATTCTTTGCAACAGAGAGCTGGTCCTACCCTACCAAACATTGGCCAGATGCAAACTGTTTATAGTCAGGTGTAAGGGAAGGGGAATAGTGAGTTGGAGGCGTCCTTTGATACAAGCACACTGTTTAGGTTCCCTGTTAAATGCACCTTTCAGCACCAAAACAACATGAACCAAGTGCTACAGCAGCAGCCATTTTCTTTATGTCTCACTTTAAGTGACACAGTGATCAAAGTTAAAAGCGCAGGTTGAAAAATACACTTCGAGATATAAGAATCTGGCAGCAACGATCTGCCCCGTATCTCACAACACATATAATCTTATCCAAAAGTATTACGGCTCATTCACCTCAAAAACTTTTTTCTCTGTCCCACTTGAAGCAAAGGTAAAGCAAACCTTCCTATTTTTAAGTGTCTGGTTATAACAATTCAGTGACACCTTTCTGTTTATGGGCGCCCTACCTGGTCCCACCAGCCAATGAGCCAGGGTTTGGAGCAGGTCTCACAGAACAGATCCATGAAGGGGGTCCGACGTTCGGTGGCCTGACCACCCCCATCCAGCTCTTCATCTGCGGCTGCCCCGAGCTCCAGCTCTGACCCTCTCCTCCCCTGCAGTGGGCTGTAGCTGGAGGAGTGGGCCAGCCGGTAGCGTCCGGGCACAGGTGAGGGGCAAGAAGAGGGTGACGGGTCAATGGCCTCCACCACGCCCATGCTGAAAGTGACGGACGGCCCGGGCCGTTGGCAGAGGCAGGAGGCGCAGAAGTGCACGGGGGCAGAAGCGCGGCGGGCACCCCAGCGACATGTGGGCGTAGTCAGGGCGTGGGCAGATAGGCCGCAGCCTAGCAGGCCGGGACGCTCCAGAGTGACGGCTGCCCCCAAGAGGAGGGGAGCAAGCTGGGGCGAAAGTCCAGCGTCAAGCGCTCGCGAAAGCTGTCTCTCTACATGCAGCAAGTGGTACCAGAACCAGGCCCTCCTGAAAACCAGGTAGTGTCCCCCGTGAACGGCCCGCCAGGAGCCGCCCAAATCCACAGGCCGAGGGGACTACATCTCATCCCAGCAGCTGAGTAGAGCGGACCCCAATCCAGCTGGAGGGGGAGAAGGCGGCGAGACAAAGATGGAGAGACGGAGCGAGGGGGCCGTCTGAAGGGCACAGAGAGGATGCAGTGGGAATGAGGACAGAGAAAACACCAGAGGAAAGATGGACGGCTAACACAAGAAACGCATGTGACAGAGACTGAGGGATGACAGGACAACAACAACAACAACAATCAGACAGGCAACAGCAGGAGGAAATGATGGACGACAGAGACAGAGATGCCAAAGAGAGAGGGCCCGCAGGCAAAAGTCAAACTACAATAGAGCGGTGGTCTGGAAAAACATCCTCTTTTCTCCGTATCCCTGCGTCGACACCCCTCCCCCACCGCAGAGCTCCAGGACCGGGGCCCAGCGTTCCCAACGAGTTGTCAGTCCATGTAACACAATGCTAGTCCCGTCAGCGCGGTGCAGCACTCTACTGACGTGTAATCCACACATAGACTCGGAGATGCAGCTCGGCTGATGCGTTGCCTTGTGCTCCGTCTCCCTGGATGCTGTAGACAAATCTCGCAAGCTAATCAGCCGCTGTGGCAGGAGGCGCGTGCTTGGGTGTGTGTGCATGTACGCACGCTCTGAGTGCGCATGTGCAGCAGGCAGCATGTATGAGTGTGGAAAAATGGAGAACCGTCTGGGTTTGTGTATATATATTAACAGGGAAAAGGAGGGGGTTTGTGCATTCACACTAATCTGTGCATGTGTGAGTGTTTATGTGTGTCATCTGCCTCAGCGTACAAGCAAGCGCTGCCTGTCTGTGTCAGCACAGAAATAAGTCACTTGTTATTAAGCACAGTCTGAAACAAAAGCATTACATGCTTATGGTGACCACCATAAGAAAATTACACATCCACAGTATTTGCTTGCAGGATAAAAAAACGCACCGTCTCTTTAAAAAGAGAAGCTTTCCAAGACAGCAACCGATTTTTCATTGGCTAGTGTCTAAATCACATGCTTTATGGCCACATTGAAGAGCCAATGGTTAAACCAGCACGCTAGACCTTGCTGCAGCTCGATAGCAACGAAGGTTACAGCAGAAACACCAGCATCAGGACCAAACTGCAACCCCCCTCCCTGCTTTATGTCCTCATCCACAAACACTCTCCTTTTCCAATCCGTCCTCTTTCTACACCTCCTGTAGCAGTGCAGTGTCTATACGACATTCAGAGATGCACACAAGTGATGTTGCATTCAAGATGATAAAATATACTTTGAAATGTCACTTGGCAAACTGGTACACACAATCCACTGAAGAATGATTGTTTAAATAGTTAAAAATGACAATATTACTGGCAACTGTTTGCCAGTAACTTACTGTAGATTTCATTTTATGTTTTTTACTGGCAACAGTTTGTGTAAAGTTAAATGAACAATAAACATTAACAAGTCTTTATCTTTACAGAATAAAGCAGCCTCATGCAAAGCATTCTGGGAACCAAAATCTGAAGGAAAAAAACTGAAAAAAGTTCATGAGGATATCTGTTTCCCAGAATGCTTTGCATGATGCTGTTATTTTAGTTTTAATTTTGAAAGACAAAGACTTGTTAATGTTTAATGTTAATTTAACTTGAACAAAATGTTTCCAATAAATAACATAAATTTAGACATTGCTTGCTATCTTCTGTTGTTAGGGCATTTTAAGTGAAAAAAAAGTGTAAAAAAAAAACACATGTTTGGCTTTGAATAAAGTATAGCCAATTTATTTCTCTAGCATTTGCATTATGAATGCATTGTGGTCATATGCTAGGGTGACCGTACGAGCCAATCTACCCAGATGCATCCTGCCCAGGATTTCGGGCCTCTGGAGGACGCGTTGTTCATATGTTATCGAGGTTTATCTTTTCAGGTTCTATTTCAGAAAAGCAACTGTTACATTTCAAGGTAAGAATGACACTACAATGATTTTATGTCTAAAGACAGTGTTCTTCAACCCCGGTCCCCAAGGACCCCCCTCAAGAAAGCCCTATATGTTTACTTTTTTAAAACAGTGGTTCTCAAACTTTTTCAGCGTGCGGCCCCCTTTGTGTATGGTGCATTCTTTCGCGGCCCCCCCAAAGAAAATTTATGACAAAAAAACAGTTCTAAAACTTTTGAACTTTTTTAATTAAACAAAACATTAAATTATACAAAGTAGTGCTGCCTTATTTTTTAGGTTTAAAGGTTCTCTAAGCGAATTCACGCGTTTTAGACCATAAAACATTTTTTGTTACATACAGCAAATATCTCCTCACTATCTGCTTGCTTCCTGTCCGCTGATCAAACTGTAAAAAAACGCGATCTCTCTAGACAGCCCAGCCTCCACAAACTGCAATAATAACAAACGGGCCAAACCTACACCAGAAACCATAACAGTGTTCTAACCAATAAACGCCAAGAAGGATTTGGGGGTTGGGTTTGGGCGCGTTCATGAAAGCACGGAAGAGAGGGGGAAGGGGAGGAGTTAACTACGCTCAGTTTGTTTGAAAACACATTTCAAAAATCAACACACAGATTCGCTTAGAGAACCTTTAATTTCACAGAATTCATGATAAATTAATGTATTTTATAAAATGTCATAAAACTGGGGACCCCCTGGCACCATATCGCGGCCCCCCTGGGGGCCCCGGACCCCAGTTTGAGAACTACTGATTTAAAACACCTGAACCATCTCATCAGCCTCCTTCCAGAATGTCTCCCTAACTAGCTAATGATTTAAATCAGGTGTGTTAAAGGCGGAGTCCATGATGTTTGAAAGCCAATGTTGATATTTTAAATCACCTAAACAAACACGCCTCTAACCCAATAGAATCTGGACCTTCTGTTGATAGACCCGCCCCACACATACGCAACCCGGCATTTGATTTGATTTGATTGGCTATAGGTGTGTTTTGGTAGTCGGCCCGTCTCCTTTTCCAACGCGTTTTTCAAACATCGTGGACTCCGCCTTTAACTAAGGAGACATCTAAAACATTCTGGAAGGGGGTCCTCAAGGACCAGGGTTGAAGAACACTGTCTTAAGAGAAATAAATGTTAATTTTATTATGTTTTTAGCTAAAATGTTAAAACCTCAATGACATATGGGGTCGACAAACAAGTTACAGAAGACATACCTAAAATCAGGACACGTCTGGGAAAAATGGCACGTGTAGTCACCCTATCATATGCCTTTTAGTATGAACATAAAATTTAAGTGGTCACAACTGGAAAAATGTCCAGAAAATGTCCACATGCATTCTTTGGGAATAAACTTTATTACATTATTACTTATTAATGAGCCGTTTTTATCTGCATACACCACAGGTCTCCTTACATGGAAGTCGCCGTCATGTTTCTACAGTAGCCCGAAATGACCCGAATCACTTTTTACCCGAACCCGACGGGCTTTTAAAGGTCACGTTCTTCCTGATCCCATTTTTTAAACTTTAGTAAGTGTGTAATGTTGCTGTTAGAGCATTTAACATACCTGCAAAATTATAAAGCTCAAAGTTCACTGCCAGGCGATATATTTTCTTTAACAGAATTCCCCTATCAAAGCCTACAGCGAACGGCCGGTTTGGACTACAGCCCTCTATTTCTCAATTGAATGACGTCAATAAAACAGTTTTTTGACTAAACTCCGCCCACATGAATACATCAGTCACCAGCTAAGCTCAAACGGCTCTGGCTAAACTAAGCTGCTGTCGAATCACAACACACTAAACAAACTACACAATCAGAACTCATTACGTATTTCTGAAGGAGGGACTTCATAGAACAAGGAAGACGTTAGGCCGTTTTAGAACAGTGAAAATAGCAGTATACAGATAAGTAAACTGTGTGAAAAATACTGCGTTTTTTACACGTGAAACATTAAAGCCTAGTTTACACCAGCCGCGGTAGAGGCGGCAAGCGCGGGTGATTTACATGTTAAGTCAATGCAAAGACGCGACTACACGCGGAATATTATCCTGAGGCGCGGTAAGCATGGCACGAATGACGGGGAACATGCGGAAGGCGTGGCGCAGATGGCGTGTTCCGTGTGAATTAAGCGTTGCCACGGGAAACGCGTGAGTGGAAAAATCTGAACTTCCGCAGATTTCTGCGCCGCGTTAACCAATCAGGACCTTGCTGTAGTAGTGACATGATTACAGGATGACACTGGCTGAGTCTCAGCGGAGTCGCAGAAGCCCCTCCCATGATGCGAATTTCTGCGTGAATTTCTCGAATTACTAGAATTTCACACGCGGCTTTCACACGTGAATAAAGCGAGTGAACTCAAATGTTCAAGCGTCCAACTACGCGCAAAAAGCGAGTTTTTGCTACCTCTACCACGGCTGGTGTAAACGCAACATAACACATGTTATATTGCGCAGTGTAAACACAATCAACGTTTCATAAACACAGAAAGAACAGGACCTTTAAAAAAAGACCCAACCCAAGACAAACCCGATAAAATTAGACCCGCGTCCGACCCGCATCTGACCCGGTCAAGTGGTTTACTGGACTTAAATCTAAACAGCACCGACATATGTCCAGTCTGCAGGCCCACATGCACCCGTCGGACAGAAAGAAACCCTGATGACCTCACAACCAATATGGCCCGATGCTCCATTTATTTTTTTATCTGATGACAACACCAAGGTAATCGCTTACAGTGTGTATTCAAAATTGATTGACAGATCTGGCTATACAAAAATTATCGATGCACACACGCAAGCTAGTACGGGTCTTCTCGGGTCCGTTCGGCAAAAACACATTCATTTTAAATTACCAGAGGCCGCTAATATTATACCTGAAGCACACATACACTTTTAGACCCCCTCGGGTCGGACTTCAGGTTTTCAGATCTAAGTGGACCCGTGAAGACCTCTACCTCAGACGATGACTTGTTTATCCTGTGGCTGCTACCGTAGCTTCTCGATGTGTTTTGAATTTAAGGTTGGTTGCAATTTTGCCTACATACTGTACCATTACACATGCAGAAAGTACAGACTGATCTCACAGAAAGTCATGTTATAGTCATGAAAAATTTTATTAATTTATTCGTGCCCATGGCACGAAATTCTGCTTTTTTCATGCCTTGAGCACTAATTTCTTTAAATCGTTTTTTGGGTCCATTGCATGACTTTCTTTTACGTGGCATTTTATGAATAGTTTTCTCATCTTTTTTCTATTTTCTTACCATTGTCGCTTGGGGTTGGGGTTAGATTCACTTTCTATTACATTTTTAGACATCCTAACCCAAACCCCAACTAATTTTAAAAGCTGATAAAAAACATGTAGAAACCAATACATAAAAGTACATCCCAACCGCAAGCGACAATGATTGAAAAATAGGGAAAAACAATGAGAAAACAACACACAAAATGACACGAGAAAGAAAGCCGTGCCACGGACACAAAAAACTATTTCCAGAAATTTGTGCAAGTGACACGAAAAAGACATTTGTGTTCAAGGCACGAAAAATGCTGAATTTCGTGCCATGGACATGAATAAATTACTTAAATTTTTCGTGACTATAACACAACTTTTCGTGAGATCATGTTGGTCAGTACGCATTCCGGTCCACATAGAATTGACACGTCGCTACATTTTTGGAGAGATACGTGTCAGGCTACACATAGTAGCTATGTGAAGGTGACGCAGAACTATAAATCAGGCTTCATGAAGCAAATGAACAAATTGCAAGTGATTGTAGTTTCCCACAATTGTGACCAACTTTTTAGAAACTTTCCTTCAGAAAAGGCTGTCTCATAGGCTATCCAGAAAGTAAAACACATGTGCACTTGACAAGATAAAAGTTTAGAATTGAATGTGTTATCATCAGGTGTAAACAGGGTCAGAGAAAGTGAAAATGAATCGGGCAGCACAGATTCAACAGTAAATGATTTAAGAAACACCTTGTTGGAGGCCATCTCGCTAACAGAGCGGTGAGTCTGAATGGTCTCCAGCTGGTCCAAACACCAATCCAGTTCCTCCAGAGTCTCCACGGCCAGCTGCTGGTATGTCTCATCTACACGGGACAAAAGACAGCCATCAACACCTCATCACGACAGCATCATCATATTCACCTGATCTAACACCCACTATGGGGTGCAATGGCAACTTTCATTGCGAACAGTGGGGATGTGGTTCATGGGCAGGAAGACACAAGAAAGCCCTGAGTGATGTCTTGACAGAGAAACTTCCAAGTATGAATATTTCAAGAGCTTCATGCGGAGAGATCAAATGCCTCATAAATAATAGATTTCACCTTGCTAGAATAAATAATCATATTTTCTTAATCCCAAAAATTACCTACTTGACATAAAAAAGATGACATGACTGTCATGAACTCGGCATCATACTTATTCAAAGTGTGACAATGAAGCAGAAGTGGTCAATTCATCCAATAATGACAACTTCTACATAACTGTGAGAACTACTACTGTATATAAATCATGCAAGAGGTGGGAACATCTGGATGGGAGACCACGCAATCTTCTGCTGAATCTGTATCTGAAATGTAAACATATGGTCTAACATCTATAGATCATTAAAACGTGCCAATGAGCAGACGGCATGCAGATTTCAAGCTACTGAATTTTCTGTTTGCCAAATATTTTATTTCAACACGGAGCTGGATAAAAAACCCTTGTGCAATCCATTCGGTATTAGCTTTTCTCATGCAAACTATGTGCTGATGGCTGTTTTTGGCTGCTTAAAAATCTGTTAAGCGTTCAGTCCCTGAAGTCCATATGGCTCCACTATTGCTGTAATGCTTTTTTTACTGGCAACAGTGCCTTTAACAGGAAGTGTGTGCATAGATGTGAGAGACACTGTGTGGGAGAGCGGTAGTGTGGGAGATGGAGCTCACCAGTGACTGAGTTACAGTACAGTACAGTAAACATACCTGAGAGCGTTGCTGGGGGAACGGTGGGTTGGCTTGTCACTGGCGACCTCCTGTGGACAAAAAGACAATTACATCAGCAGTAGTGGTGAAGGTCGCCCTCTTCTGGTGTTAAACTGATCAGCATGGGAGCCTCACTGAGGGCTCCACTTATTATAAACTGAAGCAATGTTGATGTTCACATAAAATAACAGAATTTGAACTATTTTTACTTCACTTAAGCACATTATTCAATTATATGTACTTGTGCAGAGTATTTCTCTTTTGAAAACTACATTTTAAAGCATAATATGCTCCTGTAAGTCTCAGTGGTAGAGCATTGCAGCAGCTCAGAGGGTTCAAATCCGCAGAAACACACATACGGATAAAAAATGTGTACCTTGTAATGAACTGTAAGTTGCTTTGGATAAACGCATCTGACAGATGTGTAAATGTAAGTGTGTAATAGGCTTTCATTCTTTATTTTTCCACTATACATTACATAATTAATGTCATCGAATACGTTTTATTTATTACTTAAAATTATTGATTACATAAAAAATGTAGTACTTTTTTACTTCCACTCAAGATTTTTATTATAATTAGTAAAAATTGACATGTAGTGAAGTAAAAGTTTTCCAAAGAAAAATATTATGATAAAGTACAGATACTTGAGAAATCTACTTCAGTAAAATACTTTTTAAAAATGCTATTCAACTTATCCATGTCACATAAGATTAATATTAATTTAATAGTAAAATTATTCTTGAGGTATAAATTTGTTGTGGACGTGATGAAGAGTTTTGTTTTAAGTTTTATTTACATTTTGTTGAACAGACAATTTTATACATTTATTTTACTTTATAAAACAATGTCTTAATGAAAGTCTAAGAATGCAAACATATTTTTGAAGATACACTCCTAACTCTTTTACCACTAGCATTTTTTTTAATTGCCAGCCAGCGCCAGCATTTTTTTATTTATACAAAAGTTTAATGCCTTCCAGAAAGTTTTCTTCTATAAATATATAAACATATAATATATCAAATAAAAGAACAGAGCCTTGGCTTTCAAACAAAAAAAAACCTGTTTAATCCTATCTTCATTTGTTCTCTTTTTATCAAAATTTTGAGCCAAAAGCTGAGATAATTGCATTTTTGTAAAGGGTTTTTATATAGAGATCAGATTCATAATGACAATTAAAACATACACAAAGGTTTTTCTGTTTTTGAATCAGTGGATGCTTCAGTGTTTTATAAGTTGGGCAAGAGAGCCACCTAGTGGATAAAAGCGGAAATATGGATTACCGTAAAAACACGTAAAAAAAGCGTTTTCTCTTAATTGACGAGATAACTCGTCAATGGTGTGGAAAGAGTTAATATAAAGTTGAAAAAATATTAAAATTTTCGCTTAAAAGCACCTGTATTTTTAAAGGGGAAATTTCATAAGACTTTTTCAAATGTAAAATAAATCTTTTGTGTCCCCAGAATACATATGTGAAGTTTTAGCTCAAAATACCATATAGATAATTTATTATAACATGTTAAAATTGCCACTTTGTAGGTATGAGCAAAAATGTGCTGTTTTTGTGTGTGTCCTTTAAAATACAAATGAGCTGATCTCTGCACTAAATGGCAGTGCAGTGGTTGGATAGTGCAGATTAAGGGGCGGTATTATCCCCTTCTGACATCACAAGCGAGCCAAATTTCAATGACCAATTATTTCACATGCTTGCAGAGAATGGTTTACCAAAACTAAGTTACTGGGTTGATCTTTTCACATTTTCTAGGTTGATAGAAGCACGGGGGAACCAATTATAGCACTTACACATGGAAAAAGTCAGATTTTCATGATATGTCCCCTTTAAAAGTGTATTTTGAGGTCTAAAAATATTATTAGTGCTACACAAAACCCAAGAAGTCTAGGAATAAAGTGTGTTTGTGAATTTACATTGTTCACTATTTTTATTAATCCGTCACAGCAATATTTTGAATACAATGTAAGCATTCTCTGTGAATGCCAAGCCTAGGAATGGTCATGAGGACACAGCAAACGGTTGCATTAAAGTGAACTGACTTGTTGGTGGGAGTCGTGACATTGGCGAGAATGGTGAAGTTGCTTCTGACAGTTCTTAGACTAGCCAACACCTGTGTCGAGGAGGAGGAAAGAAGGAGGAGGAAGAGAGAGAGAGAGAGAGAGAGAGAGAGAGAGAGAGAGAGAGAGAGCAGATGAACATCAGAACGTCAGTCAACTCCGCCTCTGCAAGTCATGACAAGCAATTAGCACTCATTATACAGTGTTTGCCAGACGCAACAGAGGGGCTTACCTGAGCAAAGGGGGTGACGATAAGGTCTTCAGTGTGACTACAGAAAGTAGAGACAAAAGGGTAAGGATTAAAAAACATACTACTTGTATGTACTTTGATAGCAGTGTAACACTTTATTTCTGAAAATGTTAGACATTCAGAAACGTGAGGGGAAAAAAGCAGCCAAAGGTGCGAGAAAATAGATTTAGCAGAACATGAAAACCTTTTTTATAGCCATAATCCTTAGGCGGCAATCGTGGTGGTCACTGCTGCGTTTTGAGAGCATTTATGAGAGCTTAACAGTATAGTAACACAGGTAAAGAGGGATTTAGTAGTTGTGCTTAATGCATGATGATTTGGGATTGAAAAATTCCTTTACAGTCCCCAAAACTGACAATTCTTATTTTTTAATATTATAAACTATTTATCTGTGTGGGTCATTATATATACACTCACCTAAAGGATTATTAGAAACACCTGTTCAATTTCTCATTAATGCAATGGTGTGGGGGATGTTTTCTTGGCACACTTTAGGGCCCTTAGTGCCAATTGGGCATCGTTTAAATGCCACCGCTTACCTGAGCATTGTTTCTGACCATGTCCATCTCTTTATGACCACCATGTACCCATCCTCTGATGGCTACTTCCAGCAGGATAATGCATCATGTCACAAAGCTCGAATCATTTCAAATTGGTTTCTTGAACATGACAATGAGTTCACTGTACTAAAATGGTCCCCACAGTCACCAGATCTCAACCCAATAGAGCATCTTTGGGATGTGGTGGAACAGGAGCTTCGTGCCCTGGATGTGCATCCCACAAATCTCCATCAACTGCAAGATGCTATCCTATCAATATGGGACAACATTTCTAAAGAATGCTTTCAGCAGCTTGTTGAGTCAATGCCACGTAGAATCAAGACAGTACTGAAGATCAAACACAGTATAAGTATGGTGTTCCTAATAATCCTTTAGGTGAGTGTATATATATATTCTGAATGAAAAGCCTAGTTTTCTATATCCAATCAATTTAAATTGGAATACACAAACCACGCCCACTGTGTTATTTTTTGTTTACCTCGAAAATATGTGACAATACGTAAGAAAAGTCAATCGCAACTTCCTGTTCACATGACTTTAAAGCCTTTCAAAAGTGAAGTCATTAAACGTTGAAAGACGTACCCCTCGCTGTTGATGGAGGAGTTTCGAGACATGGTCTTGGGGGACATTTCGTAGTCTGAGTCTGAACGGTACAGGAAAGATTCCCTCCTCTGACTCTGTGGGAAGGACGGATGGAGCACCAGACCAGGACTCGCCTGCGAATCCATAGGGCTGCGACCAGGAGAGGGCCCATTCTCCCCATCGTAGCTGTCGAGAGAGAAAGTAAAAAGGCACGTCTTGTCATTTAAACGCACATTTGCATGCAGCGGCAGCATTAAATTTCCTGTCGTTGGCCAGCAGAGCACAAATAAAGATGTGGAACATAAACAAATCGTGATTGCTTCTTACTCAGTAGAGACTGACAACGCTCTCTGAATATCTACAGAGCAAATGAACACCGTGTCACCCTGAACAGCTATTAAAGAAATCACCAGCCTAATCACTGAAGAATCCTCAGCTGCCACTTCACTATTTACATTCAATGGGTGCACTGTTGCTGAAAGGAATAGTTCAGATAGAAAATGAAATTTCTGCCATTATTCGCGCTCAGCCTGTTATTTTTCTGTCAAACACAAAAGCAGAATCATCGCTTTTCATAAACCAACAGTTTGTAATAATCAAAGCTGTCAATCTACAATTTTAGATAAGACTTTATTCAATTTTATTACCAGTGTCCACAGCACAAGTACAAGACCAATGAAATGCATCTAAGCGGAAGTGCAAATACCTAAATGTTTGGAAAAACTTAATTATTCGAAAATAATGCGCACCTAAGGTGGTAATGTGTTACACCACGGGTGTGCATCATTTTCAAATAATTCAAATTAATCAATTATTCCACTTATACCACAGTAGTATAAGTACAGATATAAGAGTATAGTGCATATATTTATACCTCATCTCTGCATAATGCACCTTCTGCATATAGCTGGTGATTATTATAGTGCAAGTGACATGTGAAAAGTATCAGGAATGTATCAGGAACAAAGATAAAAAGCGAGAAAATGCATGATATTAAAATCATAAACTGTACAATGGAGACAAAAGGCATGATAAAAGCATTATAGATTATACAGTGGTGGAGCAGCATTATGTGTGATTATTTTACATCCATTTAGAAAATTGTAGCAATATGGACAAAATAAATTAGGATAAATAAATAATGACAAAAAACATGTTAAAACAACATAAAAGCTGTGGCGAGGCAAGGGCCACCATGGGCAAAATCCTGCCCACTCCACTGCCCACCCTAGTTGTAAGTGCAGACGTACAAGACAAAAATAATTTCTAGGAGTGTGACGAGACACGAGATTGGGTTCGCAAGAACAAGAGGAGGCAAGATTGTTACACTTTTTAAAGCGCAACTAAACCCCTGGTCAGAGCCTGACTCCACCCACTGGCAATATTTGAAAAATGCAAGAAAGTGGGCAGATCCCAACGGAGATAGAGGGGATGAACTAAGCTCGTACCAAGTGTGTGGTAAGATCGTAACAAGGGCGTGGTGAGCTTGAACCTGCTTACGTCACTAGTCATTTTTTGGACCCAACATCCAATAGGAAAATTCAACTGCAGTAGCTACAGTTCAACCTGAAGAGGGCAGCACTCAGACGTTTTTACACCATATATTGTAGGATTGAAACACTTTATATCCAAAACACTTACTAAAATCAATGAACAGCATTAATTAAGAATCATTCTTAAAGATCATTAACTAAAAAAAACTTGGTTTAGGGTTAAGTTACTCTTTAAGAAATCCTCAATGATAAAATATATAAATGGGAAACGGAAATCACATAATTTTGAAATGTTATAACTAATCGACTGTCTCTAACAATTATTTTGGTATTTTAATAATGAATTTATTTTAAATATTTTGGTAATAAAATAGACCTAATTGAGCAATAACATTTAATATTAGATATAATAATGATGATGCAATAATAATTGGTTCAAATAAAGTATCAAGAGGGCAGAGGGCACTTTCAAACTCTAGATTGAGAAATGCTTAATTTTGGCCAAACAACATTTAAATCCATTTAAAGTGCACCTATTTCATTGCTAAAAAACGTTATTTTGTGTATTTGGTATAATACAATTTGTTGCGTGGTTTGTGGTTAAAAACACATTATTTTCCACATACCGTACATTTTTGTAGCTCCAGATATCCTGGCTTCCTCAAACGCTTTGATTTGTACAAAACTCATGGATCTGAAAGCGCTGTGTCCCTGATTGTCCAGCTAATCCAATTCTATCTCATGAGAATTTGTACATATTTTCGTCAATCATACACATTCCTAAGTCAGAATTTGGCGTAAACAGAATGAGAACATGGATCCATCATGCCTTGTTACCACTGTGCAGGCTGGTGGTGGTGGTGTAATGGGATGTTTTCTTGCCACAGTTTAGGCCCCTTAGTGCCAACTGGGCATCATTAAAATGCCACGGCCTACCTGAGCATTGTTTCTGACCATGTGCATCCCTTTATGACCACCATGTACCCATCCTCTGATGGCTACTTCCAGCAGGATAATGCACCATGTCACAAAGCTCGAATCATTTCAAATTGGTTTCTTGAACATGACAATGAGTTCACTGTACTAAAATGGCCCCCACAGTCACCAGATCTCAACCCAATAGAGCATCTTTGGGATGTGGTGGAACGGGAGCTTCCCACAAATCTCAATTAACTGCAAGATGCTATCCTATCAATATGAGCCAACATTTCTAAAGAATTGCTTTCAGCACCTTGTTGAATCAATGCCACGTAGAATTAAGGCAGTACTGAAGGCGAAACGGGGTCAAACACAGTATTAGTATGGTGTTCCTAATAATCCTTTAGGTGAGTGTGTATATACATTGTATTAATACAAGTTATTAATAAATTAATTTATTGCATTTAATTTCATTAACCAGCAGAATCACAATGCCAAAAACACCCATACGTTTCATGCATAAATATGCACTAAATACTGCCATTGCGTTAAATAGCCTCTCTAATAATTGAACCTGCGTTAAGAAAATTAAATTTACAATTAATAAGTTTTAGTGGTTTGTGATGTGTTGCTTACGTTATTCTCCGCCTGTCCTAGCCTAACCCGTTTTCTACTAACATCCAGCAGCTGACCATACTAATCTTCCCATATTAGTGGAGCTACATAAAAATACTAAGAAAATACACATATTGGTGTGATGTATAAATATTGTAAATCAATATGTTTCTTGACTATTAATTAAGAAAATGCACAGCTCACAGCCTCTAACTCAATGTATTTCAGTGACTCACTAATACTATGAGCTTCCAGGAACTATCCGAAGTCTCCATGAATCAGGTGACAGCCAAGCTTTTGGACTTCCGGTGGCACAACTCTGTCTTTATGACTCTGGTCCCACCAACACATAATGTTTCCGACATCCATGTATGGAACAATTCTGCATGAATTGTTTTTTAATTTTAAATAATTACATTTTTGGGCTATTCCTTTAAGCTTTACACGATGCATGAACAGTTTTGGCATTAAACACGTGACTAGTGGAAAAGTACTGCATACAGTGTGTGACCGCATCTAGGGTTATAATACTGTATTTGCTCAGTTGCGTGGCTCTGTGATAAAGAATAAAAACTAGTCATCCGGAGGAGCCTAATGATCACAGAGGTATAAGTGAACACAAAGCTGTTTGCGTGTCATCCAACAGTAATAAACCAGATACATAATGCCAACCTGTGACGGCAGATTGCATAATAAAGAACTGGAGAGACAGCAGTCAGGGGTGTAAAGTGCACAGATAATCTTTGTCCAATACACACCCTTTGAGTGTCTTCTAGACATGAAGAAACATACAGCAGAGGTCAAAATCAGGCCAGGATACACATACAGCCATATCAAATATACATATATGTTCATAACAATACATATCAGGACCTTTTTAAAGAGTGCTACCCTTATTTTGACCACTTTTCTGCCTTGGGTGGGGTTGGGTGCCCATGGGCTCACGGGCACGGTGACAGAGGACCAGAGCGGAGGAGAAAGAGGGATCTTACAGCCTCATCTCTGACTCATCTGTGGAATTATGGTTACCCTGCACCAGCGAAACCTCAACCAAAGCCTACACTTCAGAGTGAAGCGCCTGCCAAGACTTCAGTCTCCCTCTCTCCCTGTCATTCACTCGTCCTCCCCCTCGTTCCATCGCTCTCACAGACAAAATACTGAAAGCCCTCTTCCCACATGCAGCGCGTGAGGCATTTGAGCTCATCTCATGTCCCTAACTGCAGAACCAATAGTAATTTTAGCCTCTGGGTATATAGAGAGCTCCTGTGAGTTAGATCACGATTCGTCGTGAGAACTAGCAGATGTGTTTGAGCTGATAAATCGCACTGGAATGAAACGTTTCATAATCAAACGTTTGTATACTCTGAACTGAACATTGTGTATGTGTGACACAAAGTACTGTTGCCAAATTTTCAAACCAATCTTTTTTATCTTTAATTTTATGACATTGTCAAGTAATGACAAATATTTTTTTAGTCCCATACTAGCTAATCCATACTAAATAATAGCTGAATTTAGGCTAAATATTTAATTTTTACAAATATCAAAGTTGCAAAGAACCTCAAAATTAGAAATTAAAACATTTTACAAAAATTGCTGTAGTTATGCAGCTGTTTGCCAGTAACTTACTGTAGATTTAAATGTATGTTATTTACTGGCAAGCAATAGTTTGTTCAAAGTTAAATAAACATTAACAAGTCAGTAAGCGTGTTCGAGATCATCCGGCGCTGCGCAGACCGATCGATCGGCGAGGAGCTGAAAAGGGACCCGTCAAGTCGGACACCTGCTGTTTGCTGTAATGATGTGTGCACCCTGTTTCCTTTTTTTTTTTTTATCGTGAATGAAGTTCATTAGACGATTAATTTGTTAAAAACAAACCTTTTAATAAAAAGTTGCAACCAGAAACATTGAATATTCTAATTGTTGTTTATACTGTATGCCCGGAAATAATAGGAAACAAGCCTATATTATTACAATACCAATAGAGTTTGTTATTTTCATTTTTATTTTATTACACAACACAATATAACATATGTATCCATATTAACGCGTTTTACCTGTTAGAAAAACATGAATTTATCATTTTTATTAGTGGAACTGAAGGTTGGATTAAACTTGAAACGCCCGTGACATCATCTCGTTGTCATCAATAATGCGACCAATCACGAAGAGCTGTGTCGTCATCAGCCGGGTCGCGTTACTTTAAAACCATACGTCACAGTCACATGCCTGCAGCGCCAGCTCAAGTTGGACAAAATTACTAACCGGTATGCACTGCTACAAGTCAGCAGCCAATCGGTCTGCGCAGCGCCGCATGAAGTCGAACACACCTTTTGTCTTTACAGCCTCATGCAAAGCATTTTGGGAACCAGAAATCCTCATCAACCTTTATCTGTTTTTCCATCAGATTTTGGTTTCCAGAATGATTTGTGTGAGGCTGTTTTTTTGTTTTATTTTGTAAAGATAAAGGGCCCTATCATTCACCCGTAGCAATGCGCGACGCAAGTGTTTTTTGCTAGTTTCAACCCGGCGCAGTTCTAATTTTGTAATCCGGCCATGGGCGTGCTCGTATGAAAACGAGGTGTGATCAGGCGCATTGTTGGCGCGTTGCTATTTTGAGGCAACTAAAACAGACTACGCCATTGACCAACTAAAACCTGGTCTAAAGTCAATGACGTAATATTGTTTTTGTTATTTAAAGAGCGCATTCGTATTATGCGTCTATAAACGGGACGACAATGCGCTTTTGCTTATTACACACACAAAGGATGCACAGCAGCACACAAAACATTTTTAAATGAAAGATTCAAATGTAAAAGAGTCTCTTGGACATAAATGAGAACCGATTACAGGACTTTAGAAGGCGTTAAGATGAGATCAGCTGGCAGAAGAGCTGCTTCACCTGAAGCTTGGAAGCTTTATTTAGATTTTTTTATGGTACCGCACGGACCTTTGGATATGGTGAGATGAGAGTCATTTTAAGTAGCGTAATATTTTTCAAAACACTCCACACGTTTGTAAATTCTTTATCTCCTGTTTGTTACAAATAAAGTATTTTTGCTTAAGCAAATCTTTTTTAGCATATTTGTAAATTATTTTTTATAAAAACCTTTTTGAGAATACAGTGATCATGCATCATACTTTACCAACTTATTGTACTTAATACTCCATGACTGATATAACGACTTTTAAAGAGAACCAAAGCCTTAAATAACCATTATAATGATTAAAACACAGCGTCATTTTTTAACACCATCTGCTTACGATTTTCCACTTACAAATTCCGGCATGTAAATAAGCAACTGGCTTTTAAGGGGATGAGACATTGGTTTATTGCACGTTACGCCCAAAACACACCCATTACTCATTACGAGAATAGGAACAACGCTTTTAGACTGTGTGCCAAGCGCAAAGACCATTTTTCCTGTCGTTAAACTAGCAAAAGTGAATGCGGGCACACCGTAAATGCACTTGCACCGTATGCTTTAGATCATGCGCTTAGATCGTTAAAATAGGGCCCATAAACTTGTTGATGTTTAATGTTAATTTAACCTTTAACCTTTTGCCAGGAAATTACATACATTTAAAGCGACAGTAAGTTACTGGCAAACAGCTGCCAGTAATATTCGAATTTCTACAAATAAAATTAACAGTATAGTGAAACAAACATTTCTCTACACTGTAAAAAATCCTTGCTGCACTTAAACTTTTAAGTTTAATCAACTTGAATTTACAATTAATTTCAGCTTTGCTGACTAGTGAGGAGTTGCTATAAATGATAAATAATATTTTTAACTTTATTTTATAAGTTATAGCAACTCCTCACTAGTCAAGAAAGTTGAATTGTAAAATAAAGTTGATTAAACTTAAACATTTAAGTGCAACAATCTAGGATCATGGTGCTACTTGAGACAGCACAGAGGTACATAAGACAATACAAGACACAAGTGCCATATCTGATGGTTAAACTCAGAAAAGTTTTAGGAGCTATTTTATTCCCCATTCGTGAAAAGTGCATTCCTAGGATCAAATCTGTCTTTATGTCGGTTGTGTACGGTTTCTTTACCGCACAGGCCCTAGAGCATTATAGCACTTGAAACGTGCCCAAGCCAGCAGCTGCCGTCTCCTCTCTCAGAGATCGTGAGTGATGTGATTTCAGTAAACAGCCCCTGCCTGTCCTCTCTACAGGCCCCTCAGGACAAACACAGCCTCTGGCACTTGACCCTCTCCATCTCTCTTTCCTTACAGTCTATCAGTCTGCTTTACATCGACACTGCTCCTTTCCTCTCCATCTCTTTTTACAGTTACTCTACTCTCTCTATTCTTTTTTTCTTTCTTTAGCTCCTTATCTCCCAGCCAACAGAGTTCCTCTTGCAGCCATCGCAAGAGCATGCAGCGTAAGCGCCTGATCAGAGCTCTTGTAAAAAAGATGGAGTGCTTGAGTACTTGAAAAAGGGAGAGAAGAGAGCAAAAAGATGAAGGAGGAGAGAAAGACCAGGGGGAGGGGGTGACTCATGGCCCTATCTAAATATTTACATGCCCTCAGTGCCTGAAGCATGCACAGCTTTTTCCAAAACGTTTTATGTTTCCAGAAACAACCGCATCACTGATTACAAATGGTTGACCTTAAAAAAATGAATGTACAACCCCTGACAAGACCAGCTGGTCCAAGCTGTTTTTAGGTGGTGGCCCAGCAAAGCAATCAGATTCATCAGCAACATTTGTTCTTTAAAAACTGCATTTACAGTATGAATGATCAAAACAAAAACAAAAAATCAGTATGAGCATCTACACCCATAAAAATAACGTTATGTTTACAGATGTAGACAGCCTGCTGTTATTTTATGTTTGGCAAAAAAATGAAAAACAGATGTTTTGGGGTACATGAAATTCTTCAATGATGTGAGGATTTGGGAGACGCCGTCATTCTTTAGAAGACTTACTTCCGTATGAGTCATTATCAGTTTTAAAGCATCCCAGACAATGTGAAAGAGGACATTAGCGAGAGCGAAAAAACATAAAGCAGGGTTTCCCGCAGAAAATTTGTTAGTTAAGGTGGTATGGGGCGTGACAACCAAAGGAGTGGGGCATACGCATCATGATGAAAATTTTAATATTTTTATTTAAAACACTCAAATAAAACATAATTTTAAAGAAACTATGACAGACAATGAACACATACTAGATTAATAATGAATTAAATGTTTTTACCTCTCACTGGAAAAGCTGCGTGACAAAGTGAAACTAAAGGGTTAATTAACAAACTAAAGCAGATGTTGTAGAACGTCTGGCGAACAATGATAGATAGTGCAAAAAATGTAAAAACTTATTATTTCCCACTATTAATTACATTATCTTAAAGGAGTGTAACTACTGTAGCATGTAAATAATGCAGATAAATAACGTGAGCAAGAGCGCTCAACAATTATATCGAATCAACAGGCACGTGAAACCAAGCTAGCAGGTTGCAAACAACAAAATCACCAACTAACTTACTTTAAATTTGCAATAACTATAGACTTATACAATAACAGGCTTAAATAAACCCAAAACATAAGTCCACTTACATTTCTCACGGACACGCGCTTTATCAACTGGTGAATTTCGGAGAATAGCTCAAATGCACTTCACACCGAGAGCGGGCACGCGCGCCACACGGCCCAAATGAGAAAGACGTGGTCCGTCAGTGACCTAGTTAAGGCGGTAGGGTTTCCCAGCTTAGGCGGGCCGCCCGAACTGCAAAGTGCTGGGGGAAATCCTGTAAAGGAATCCGATCAGTGCTAGAAACCATCTGGAAAAAAATCACTTTGAAAGGGATCCCAACAATACCATTCCTCTGTTTTTGATCATTATAATTATGTATACTTTATTTTTTTGGAGCAATTTCATGCAAACATTCTTACGAACTTCTTATAATTTATTTAAAGAACTTTCTTATTTTTTGTCTATTTTTTTGGAGCAATTTCATGCAAATGTCAACCTTACCATGAAAAAGTGAAGTTTTAACCAATGTTTTTAACTACACTGATATTTCAGATGTCAATAAATTTGGTCCACTGTGTAGATTTTAGCGACATCTAGCTGTGAGATTGTGAATTGCAATCAACGGCTCAGTCCACAGCTCACCCCTCAATTTCGAAATGCATAAAGCTATGGTGGCCAGCACAAAAAACAAACAACAAACATGGCATCGTCTCTGAGAGAACATAATAACACTCTGTAGAGCAGTTTGTCCATTTAGGGATAC
Source organism: Misgurnus anguillicaudatus (assembly GCF_027580225.2). Lineage (NCBI taxonomy): Eukaryota > Metazoa > Chordata > Actinopteri > Cypriniformes > Cobitidae > Misgurnus > Misgurnus anguillicaudatus. The sequence continues at coordinate 15,250,742 of NC_073355.2, forward strand.
TGTAGAAACATGGCGGCGACTTCCATGTAAGGAGACCCGCGCCGTATGTAAATAAAAACAGCTCAGTCTAATAAAAACAAAACAGTTCATTCTTTATACACCACTGAAATATAGTTATATTATATTGCATTTTTTTGTCAAGAGATCCTTCTAAAAGTGACACAATACACCTTTAAATACCCATGCAAGGTCTTTGTTTAAGTTTGTTAAACTTAAAAAAAAAAATTGTAAGGTAAGCAGCACAGATTTCAGAATTGTCACGTCCATAACAGAGAAACATCACATCAATATTTTTGTTCCTATCTGCACAGCGAAAGTTAAAATAAAATAAATATTTAATTCACAGAATTCCTATAAAGTATGTTGTCTTTTTATGGAGCCAGAATGATCTCAATAATAATTCACGCAAAAAACACGATGCACACACCCATAGCCAATTTCACACGGATGAAACCTAATTCACGTGCACGAAATACGAACGCACGCACACACGCACGCACACACGCATACACACACACAAACACACATATACAGCGAGGAAAAAGTATTTGAACATTATGGAGGGGTCTGAAATTGTCATCGTAGGTGCATGTCCACTGTGAGAGACATAATCTAAACAAAAAAATCCAGAAATTACAATGTATGATTTTTTAACTTTTTATTTGTATGATATAGCTGCAAATAAGTATTTGAACACCTGTCTATCAGCTAGAAGTCTGACCCTCAAAGACCTGGTAGGCCCTGTCCCAATATCCGCACTTCCGCCCTTGTGCCCCTCAATGCGGGTTCTCGCTAAGGGGTGGAAGACCGTTGGGTGTCCCCATCCTCTAATTTTTTCTCCAGGGGTGATCATAAGGGCACTTAATGCACCCCTTTAGTAAGTACGCATCAGACCGCACTTTGCTAAAGGCTATTACCTAAAATCCTTGTAGTGTCCTACAGCTAACCAATGAGGGAGCAAAACGGTTGCTATGGTCGGTCGCCAGGAAAACTCAGAATGAAAACATTTAAAATGTTTACTTCACAAAGATTAGTTTAATGAGAAATTTCATACTCCTAAAATAATAGAGTTTAATGGCTTACTTCAGAAATACGTCACGAAACTAACTAAAATTAGACTTTATAATACATTCATTGTGAATTACTAACAGCTCGAAAATGCTCGCGGGAGTCAAACCGGCAATCGATCCGCCATGTGAGTCGAACGCTCCGAAAGCCCGGGCACACTTCACCCTCCACGTCCATCTCTGTCATGTGGATGCATGTGTGCGGGATGGACCGATTGGGAGATTAGGGAATGATATTTACTCACTGCACCGCCTTCATACTCTAGCTGGTCTCTGTAGCAAATAAAATCTTCTATAGTCTTAACACATCACTCATTTATGTAGTATATATCACGTTAATGATTACAAGGTGGTAAAAAGATGAATGGACGGATAACCTCATGAGCAGAGTAGAATAATTCATTTCAAAGCTTTTCATTTTATTCTTAAGTAAATATTTGAGAACTTCTTAAGAAATGTTCGAGAATTGCACTTAGGAACATTCTTACGAACTTCTTATAATTTATTTAAAGAACTTTCTTATTTTTTGTCTTAAGAATGTTTTCGTGAATCCGGCCCCAGATTACAACAGAAGTGACGTAGATAGTGACGTGTGTAAAACTGCCCTAATTCTGCTCTTCACAGCTTCAGGCCCTTGAGCACTTAATCTGCTAAGTGCACTTTCAACAAGTGTCCACTTCGAGGAAGACCTTAGGGCGTTGTGTGAATATTGGGACAGGGCCTTAGTCTGCCTTTAAAATGTCCACCTCCACTCCATTTATTATCCTAAATTAGATGCACCTGTTTGAGGTTGTTAGCTGCATAAAGACACCTGTCCACCCCATACAATCAATAAGAATCCTACTACTAACATGGCCATGACCAAAGGGCTGTCCAAAGACACTAGAGACAAAATTGTACACCTCCCCAAGGCTGGAAAGGGCTACGGGGAAATTGCCAAGCAGCTTGGTGAAAAAAGGTCCACTGTTGTCACGCTTTTCGTACACAGTTGTACATTTGTGAATTGCGTTTTTTGTTTGTGAAAAATATTTTATGAATATGTATGTTTATTTTGTGCTTGTGAATTGCTTTTTTTGTGAATATATACATATATTTTGTGCACGTGAATTAGTTTCATACGTGTAAATTTGGCTACGCATGTGTGCATCGTGTTTTTTGCGTGAATTATTATTGAGATCATTCTGGCTCCATAACCCATGCATATTTCCCTCATCTAAAAGAAAAAAACATGGATAAACTGATATTCTGCTGATGTCTGGACCCTATCATTAAAAGTTTATATGAAAACATAAACTGATGTTTCAATGTATTGGTAATAAAAAGTAGGATATTTTAATTTTTTACTGAAAATTTCACATTCCTAATGTTGAAATTGCTTCATAAATTGGACATGATTTTTAAAATCATTTCTTTTTTCAATATTTTATCAGTATTACCATATTGAACGACCCCTTCGATTAAAATCCTGATAGAGATGCTAGCTTCCATAACACAATATATGCTGGTGACCACCAGTGTTGTTTTTAGCATCCTATCAACAAAATAACAGCAGTGAAGCTTAACTGCGCCGTTCCCTGCAAATCCATTTCCTGTATTTATAAAGAACAAGTCATTGTTTTAAAAACATTAATATTGCACTCAGAGGGTGTTGCTTTTCTAAAACTGTATTCATTTCTTTAGAGGTAGTGTGTGCAAGAGAGAGAGAGAGAGAGAGAGAGAGAGAATGTGTGGGCACACACGAATGCTCCTGCTTTTCTGTCTGTGCTTTACTTTGATGCCTCCTGTAGTCATGTGACATTTCTGCTGCTTGGAGACTATCCACAAAGCAACAATACAAAAAAATGAGAAGCCTTGTCAACCGGTTTTCCCCTCTCCCCCCTCTTTCTCTCCTGCGCTTCAACCCCCTCTTCTCCTCGTTCGCCCTCCATCCTCCTATCTGGCTTTCTATCAGTCTCTGTCTTGTCTTTCAAAGATCTCGTCCTTTCGCTGCATCCTTCTCTGTAATTTGTGTCTGTGACTCAGCCCAGAATAAAAAAGCAAGCAGAATGCACGCCGGGATATTGGAGTTCTCATTTGTTTGTAAGGCACAAGAGACACAGTCACTATACCCCCTTATAGACGCACAATCAAAGGCCGTTTTGTGTGTGTGTGCGCAACTGCCAAGCATTGCATGCCGCTCTCAGAAATTCAAATTGAACTCCGAGAACTAAAAGAATCAGATATTCACAGTTTTAAACTATTATTATAAATAGCAACAACATAGACAGTAAAATTTCTAGTGCGCAAATGTGGTGAATTAGCAGGCACACATGCAAAAAAAGCAATGAAGAAGAAGCTATTATCTTGCTTCGGTAATCAATGAAGATGGAAAAATTTATTAAGCTTTCATTGCAGATAATGTACACACAAAACACACTCTCTCGCACGCTGTGATTGCAGGATATGCCACTGGCAGCTTTCTTTTCTATTCGGTGATAACAGATTCCCTGGAGAGCAGCGCCTCGGACAATGACATGATGATCACAGGGGGCACGGAGGAAAGGATTTGTGCCAGCTGGGTGATTCTTTCCTATAGCAGATAACACACTAACGTCACAGTCTCCCGTGCCTTTGAAAACAGACCACGGTGCATTGATCAGGCCGTTTATGCGTCTTCCTTGTCTTTCCGAATGACCTTGGAATAACGGGAAATTGCTGTAACCTGACAGTAATCCCAAGAGACAAGAAAAGCAAATAGCATTTTCGAAACACAACAAAATCTAAAAAAAGAAAAACAGTTACATGCTAAAAGTCCCAGGGGAAGAATTACAATCCATAACAGGTCAGACATGTGCCGCCTGAAGGCTTCACACAATGTGGAAAATCTCCCTGCATCTGACAGCACAGTTAAAGTAATTCGATAAATGTTGCATCGTCCTCTACGTAGTCTGGAGAACCCGAGCGCAGGCATGACTCTTCTGTACCGTGTTGTTCGAAGTGGCAGTTTTGAAATTAATTGAATATAAATCTGGCCTATGAGTAATAGAGCATGTAATGATCTAAAATAAGTAGCTTTGAGTCACAAAGCTTTGGACTAAAATGCGACTCACCTAATCAGTGTAAACAGAAAAACTACCATCCACCATTTTTTCAGAGATCACGGCGTCATGCGTTCGGAGGGGGAACCACCATGTATTTGGGGTGTGATGACTGATGAGATCTTGTGCGACAAGATTAAAATGTTACCAGATTTCTCGTGGAGGTGATATCAGCATGAAGTTGAGTTTGTGGCAAAACATTTAACAGTGCATGCATATTTGTCTTTTATTGCATGTGCTTTTTTGTTTGGGTTTCCAATAATGCAGTGGCGGCCAGTGACTTTTTTTTCCGATTCATGGCCTTTGAGACTCGATTTTGAATCGACCACATAAAAAAGCGATTAATCGAAAAATCGATTGCCCAGCTCTAGTTCGGAGTGTGATGCGTGTGGTTCGTCATTTCAAAATCTGTGTTCGGCGCGTCAAGTGAACCTATGTGCATCACGTGTTGGTCAAAATAAGTGCCTGCTGCAGGGTTTATAATAAAAGAGACGCTCGCATTTGCCGGATATTCGCATAATCTCATGCGTAATCAGAGTTTACTGTTAAGGGAGTGTCTTGCGTGTATTTTGTGAACGTGAGCGTCTCTTTTATTATAAAAGGTTTTGACGCGTGTTCAGCAGGCACTTATTTTGACAAAATGCACATAGGTTCACATGACGCAATAAACACATATTTTGAAAACACGAGCAACACACAAGCCACTTCGAACTAAGGCTGGACATTTTTCGATTAATCGTTTTTCTTTATGTGGTCGATTTAAAATCGATTCTCAAAGGCCACAAATCGATTTTATTTTCATATTTATTTCCACAAACATTGAGCGTAAGATTAATGGTAACCTAATTACTAGTCTTCTCCACTAGATGTCACCCTCTTTTTTGCCTTGCACGATGTTGCTAAGGAGTGAGAGGCGAGCCTGTCATTGGCCCTGTCCCAAATGGCACACTCTGGACTTGTGGTCCTCCTCAGAGTCCACACTTTGATGACACTATAGAGTGCAGACTTTAGGGACCCTTGATGCGAGTCCACGTGGGTGCACCAGAGTCGTGTTTTGGGACAGACTCGAGCGTCACGCCGGTAATAGGAAGGGAAGTTGCCCGTCAGTGTGAACTCCTCCCTTCAGTCATCGGATTGGTCTGATTGCTCTTTCGCAAGGACTTCTGGGCTGGTAAAGTGCGCGAAGCCTGCTGCAGTGCGGGCTTCGCCGGAGACCACATCAATGGGGGAAAGGGGGCGCTGATGAGCACACTTTAAAGCGTAAAAATGACAGATGGGACACCTTACGGACTCATAGACTAAGCGAGCATGCGCAATTTAAGTCCACGAGACAGAAAGTCCACATGAAGTGCCCCATTTGGGACAGAGCCATTTATTCATTCAGTGCTTAAAATGGCGGTTTCAGGTGCTTCGTCGACAGTGATGCCACCTTCACATAAAAAGTCAGAGGTTTGGAAGCATTTTAGATTTCGCAAGCAAGACGACGACGATAGTGTTGTGAACAAGAACAAAGCTATGCGTGATTTGTAATGCAGAGGTGAAAAGTTGTAGTAATATTAAATCTATATTCATTAAGTTGAATCGAGAATCGAGTATAACAATCGGCCAGAGAACCGAAATCGAATCGAATCGAAGCTTGTGAACCGAAATCAAATCAATCTAGAACATCCGAATCAATACCCAGCCATACTCCGAACACATATTTGAATTTGTGCACCCCGGAAGAGCAGTCACGAGCCGCCACTGCAATAATGCTCGTTTGGGAACTCATATAAAGTCTAAAATGCATTGCGTTTGTCTGTTGATCATTCACATGTGCAGCATCTCAGCAGTTCAAACTAGAGGTCTTTACGGGTCCAATCAGATCCGAAAACCTGAATTCCGGCCTGAGCGGATTCGGGTCTAAAAGTTTGTGCTTCAGACACAGGTCGGGATTGATTTACGTCATGAATTTTCTTTGGTTGTGGGCTGCAAAGGGGATATACGGTGCATGCTAAAAAGTTTGAGACCCACTGTCTTACAGTAATATGTCTTCACAGTAATGCCTATCTGTCTCACCTCAAATGCATACGATAGCACTAGCTCCCCATCTGCTGCTATAAAACTGATCCGGCAGCTTTTTCTGAACGTTCTCACTTACAGGGCAAAAAGAAAAGAAATTCGATTAGGTTCCATTAATACCCAGACTTCTAAAAGGCTTTGAAGTTTGAGTCAAGAAGCTGATTAAATTAATTAAAACTTAGTGTATTTGAGGCACGGCAGAGAGGATTCACAAGCTAACTTCATCCACTGACCCTCCTATTGATTCTTTACTAGCAGTAAACGCAATCCCCGTGCCCTAGAGGGTCTGATCTACATGCCGCACATGGCTGCCATCCATCACGATGGCAAAATGAATTCTTTAAGTGGGAAGAGCAATTTAAAAAGTCCCCCCAAAAAAACTGAATTCTCTCCCTTCTAGTTAATGATTAACGCCTCCTTCGACCCCCAACCGCCACCGCACTGCCTGAATGGGAGTGACGGTTATTTCCTGCCTCCACTCTCTCCGCTGCCAAGCACAGATGCTTGTTGCTCGAGCGCACACCAACGCCCCCAATACCCGCCTCCCCCCTCCTTTCTCTCCAAGCAGTGTGCCTCACCCAGGCATTTAGCACCTGGTTGATTGCTGCATGTGGGTAGGGGGTCAGAGGAGAGAGATGATGTTGGGGAGTGGGGGGCAATCATAAAATCAGTGGAGATTCTGTCACATCGCCGGCTCTTTAATCACCGGCTGATGCTTTTTTTGCGATTGTGGCGCTCTGTCCCTCTGGCAGTGCGTTACGGAGAACTGGGCTATGCTGCTGACTCACAGAGGTATTTGGGGAAGCGTGTGAAAACTGCACGTTCACCGTGATGCCCAAGCTTTCCCCTGGCGACAGTTAGGTGACCTGTTTTTAGGGTGCATGTGAGGGTGAAAAGTTGGAAGTCAAGTGCACTCTCTGGGCTGAAAGAATCAGGCCGGACATGCTCTTGTGAAGCTTGCCGGACACCGCGCTCAAGCCAGATGAGAGGGCCGGGATTACAGGAGATTATCTGACAGACCGGATCAGAAGCATCCCAACAGTGACAGCACTACCATTACAGACAAGCCAAGTATCTGCCCTTAGGAAAAGGCTTTAAAGCCCCCGTCCGTACAATCGTTTCTCTGAGAGCCATTGAGAAGATTGCTTTTACTATCTATATTATGGCTGGATGCATTTCGAAATTCCATATAAGCCTCGGCTTGCTCAAGAAGACACTAACATGATGTCAGAGTCCTGTGGAGACACGATAGGCTGCCACTCACAAAGTCGTTTCTTTGCCGTCCTGTCGTCTTCATTGTGCCGCATCAGTCATTCGTGCTGCTATTCTCCATTTTCATGCAAATTCACATCTGGATACATTTATCAGTTTATATTAGCCAAAGAATTCGAGACTTCTCTATAAATATATCCCTGATCTTTCAAGAGCTTCTCCTAAATTTTTTAATAAGGGAACAGTTCACAAATTTTAATTAGTTTTTCTATGGATCACGAAAAGGAAAATGTCAAAGTCTACCTAAACCACAGCTGACCACAGTAAAACCAAAAAGGACATGAAAGATACATCCTGTAGTTCAGTGTTCTGAAGCTCTGTGACAAACAAAACATGAAAGGGTAAGACCAGCATAAGCTGGTAGCTGGTTTTAGCTGCTTTAAGGTGGCACTAGCTGGTTTACGCTGGTTCTCCCTGCCTGACAAAGCTGGTCATGCTGGTGGGTCAGCTGGTCTTCCAGCCTGACCAGCTAGATCCAGCTAGACCAGCTTAAAAAGTGACCAAAACACAGCTAGACCAGCTTGCTACACCAGCAAAACCAGCTTCCTACACCAGCAAAACCAGCTCACCAGCTTATGCTGGTCTTAGCTGGATTTTTCAGTAGGGTAATGACAAAATGTGCATTTTTTTAAACCATGCCATAATGGCACTCCTCTGTGAATCTCATCCTGTGTGGCTCCGACCTCACCCACTGAACCTCCTGATGTGCCCACCCGCATCGCCCTCCTGATGTGCCCTCCCGATGTGCCGCAGTAACCGGCGTTGAGCAATATTACTCGGCGACGCTGGCACTGTCCAAGCCAAGCAGTCAAATGCCTGCCAGCTCCCTGCTCAAATACTTAAATCTGACTAATTCCCACTGCGCTCTCATTCTCCGGCGCCACCCGGCTCACTAACCTTTTATATGGAAATCTACCCTCATGTGTGTCCAGGGGCCATGTGGAGTAATGGCAAACTATTGAAAGTCTAGTTTCCAGCGCTCGCGTCTTTTAACTTGCTTTAGTATGCTGAAATGTCAGGGGGAGCCCTGAACAAGTGTTTGTTTTAATGAGGGTTGCTTGTGATCAGCGTTCATCTGTTTACTGTGCTTTGAGATTGAAGGCACTCCTCCGTTATCACTGCTATGTTTGCTTTAGGACAGTAGAGGCAAAGTGACATGAACCAGACCAGGCTCATATACACAAGACAACAGCTCTTGTATAAATAAATAAAAAGATCTAGATTTATACTAAGGGTTCCTGGGCTGTCTGATTCTGGCACGAGCACATGAATAGATGAGCACACCAGGAATAAAAAAGCAGATGGGGGACTGTTTCCAATTGGATCTGTGTTTAATCTTCTGCACTGTAGTAGTTCATAAACAATAGCTGGTTTGAAAATGCGATGAGCTCTATTTACATCTAACGCAGACGGGAAAAAACCTTCGGGCGTGCCGTTTTACGGAATGACGACGTATTGATTTGTTAATAGCACCAATCGAACATCATTTCCTGGTGTAATGACCAAGACAAAGAAGTTATTGAGGGGAGTAATTCCATAATCAAGACAACAGTGGTCAGCTGGCTCTTTAACAAATGTCCTTTAGAGACACCATCAGCAGTCCAACTGGTAACACAATTAATACACACTGATCCGTGGAGTGAGCCGAGCGGTGATATCGACGCCGGCTCAGATCCAGTAAAAGTCTGTGCGTTCAGACGGCGCACGGATAGTCTGATGCTTCTCGCACCAAATCTGTAATGTACAAACCAGCTTCCAGAGCTGCGCCCCCGCCCTGATCTCCTACTTCAGCCCACACACGGAGGGGTATTTTTAGCGTATCACCCTGTCTCTGAGATGGAAAGCATAACTTCCCCTCTGCAGGCTGGGGCTCTGTTATTTTAAACCAGACTGGAGAAAGAGAAAGATAGAGAAAAAGAGGGAGGGAGTGAGTCATCATGAGCTACCTTTGTGTCACTGTACAGATATCTTTACCACCACCATCATCTCCTCTCCATCTCTATATGCCATTCTATCACATCTATCTATCTATCTATCTATCTATCTATCTATCTATCTATCTATCTATCTATCTATCTATCTATCTATCTATCTATCTATCTATCTATCTATCTATCTATCTATCTATCTATCTATCTATCTATCTATCTATCTATCTATCTATCGTATCTACCTGTTTTACATTTGTGTTTTCCATCTTCTTTGTGCCAGGCAAATTATTAATGAGATTCTTATCTAATATGGCAACCTTCACAATTGATTTGTTACACGAAATTTATGAGACACACTCACATGATACCAGAATATGAAAAACATGTTATGAATGCTGACTGGTGTAATGAGAGAAAATTAGATGAAGATTTTAATTAAAGGAAATAGGATAAGAATGTTAGCAATGTTTTAATTCGGTTTGATTATTTATCACGCATTTAAAAATCAATCTTGCAGGTTACAGTGCTTGACCTTCTAGAACAGCTTTGACAAACAGACAGCTGGCTTGTAATCATACAAAAGTGAAAAGAAATAAAAGCCAAAAGTCAAATGGAAGACACAGACATATATATAGTAAATCTGTTAAGTATTATTCATTCAGAAGACTTCAAATTCAAAATATAATGTGTGGTAGTGTGTGTGTGGGTGCATAAAGTGCATTTCTATATAAGGTGGGAAGAAAATGACAAATTATTGTAATTTCCAAATGACATTTCAAATTATTGCAACTACCACACACTACTGTATTACAGTAAAATATTCATGCCAATAACTTTTCAATAATGTTTTCAATTAAAGGGGGTTTAAAGCAATTTCATTCATTCTGACTTATTAACACTGTTTAAAAGTTGGATTCCGCATGCTAAACATATGCAGAGTATTTTTTGCGAACCTGAAGATGTCTTCTATGGGCAATTCCAGTGCAGGAAGTACAGCGGAAGTCCTTATATGGGCACTTCACCCAGAACAATGCACGCACACAACCAACTTATGCTACGTAAACGCGGGGCATCGCGTTACCTGCTCTAGATTACTCGTGGAATTTAACCTTTTTTTTTTGCTCGAGTTGAATATTTTCAACTTCGGCGAAGAAGCGTTTGAGGCGAATAACGAGTGTTTTCGCGGCAAACGCGCCACCCATATTGTGTCACTCTCATTGCCCCACGTGAGGACGCGTCTGATCGCGTCTTTGCATTGACTTTGTATGTAATCCACTCGCGAAAAATCATTGAACTCGCGTTTGGTGTGTATGCCCCATAAGAGCTGACACGAAATCAACGTCACAAGTGTGTTGTTGTTTGTAAGGAAATTTAAGCTTGTTCAGCTTCCCAAAAAACCCAGCATTATGGCAACAATAGATATAAGTTTGTTTATCCGGGGTAGCAGTAAAGTTGTGCAAGTGTGTTTGTTTAACGTTGGATTCTGTTGAAATGGGGCAGTCCGAACCGGGTCATGAGTCGCAGGCATTAAGTAAAACTGCATTAAATGTCTGTGTTTTGTTGGCAATCAGCGCCTAGGTGCATATAATGTAAGCGACTTGAACATGTAGTGATTCATATCTGAATTATCCAGAGATAGTGGGATAGTGTTTTGTGTGTGCTGCTTTCTCCTGACTCCACCCGCGGTACTCCTCCAGGAGCTCAGTGTTTATTCGGAATGAATCGGTAAAGCTGATCTGTCTTTTATAGATATGATAAAACTAAAGACTCTTTGGAGATATGAAGGATGTACTACTCTATAGGTACCAGTGTTGTGACTGAATGAGTTCATTGAACGAAAGTTCATGAACTCGTTCATATTTTGGACGAACGTGAACTGAACGTACTGTATAACTGCCTGATGAACGTTACTGTGAACTCGTTCATTCTGGTGTTTGTGAACGACATGTGTCGCTCTATCAGTTTAACGTCTTTAAATAGGGTGCCAGATTTCTATAGAGTCTTCCAGGCGAAAAGACACTGTAAACAGACCTTAATGTGTAGCGGAAAAAAACACCCAATCTGGCAACACCAGCGTTTTACGGCTGCATGCGCCATCAAAACAAAAAGAAGCATGGAGGTGACACACTGACTCTGGACGGTGTTGAAATCCCTGCCGCCCCACCAGTGCGCTACTCACATACTTTAACATTAAATAACATCATATTTGTCCCAAATCGTTAACGAATAACATAGGCTGCTGCCAACGCATATTCTGGATCTTGAAATGAAGAGTTTCGTTGCAAAACGAGATAACCACCGTCTTTTTAATTGTTCAGAAATCTCGTTTTTTGGTTGTGCATTCCAATTAATTTCAATGCAACTGCTGTTGGTTTGTTTTGATTTAAACCTTCATAACTTAAACAATACAGCTAAGTAGCACCATAAAACAAAATAATAACATGATAACATAATAATAAACATGTTTTTACAAAAATGTTAAAAAATGGATTTATCTCGTTTTGCAACGAAACTCTTCAAATAGACTCTGACTAAGCTCAAGCTATTTAACGTGCACGTGCGATACCTGCGAGTTGTCCTACACGCGCTGCATCGCTTCTAGCCCGGTGTGCGACCCTGTTGAAGCACCCAGCCAGTCTTTCAAGGTATGTGCAAGCAAATACAAAAGTTAAAAAACAGTCAATGCTAATGTAAAACATGGTTGGATAAGGATTTAAAGTTGCATATGAAGATAAAATCTGACGCATTTAGCTTCAGAGTTAAAACTGTCTGTGGTTCTATATGGGCTATAATTTTAATTTTTTTTTATTTAAAAAAATAATATGGGAAAAAAGAACTATAAATTAGTTTTATAGTAATAACATTTTTTATAGTAATAATTTTTGGAACTGTGAACTAGTTTTGAAAATATGAACTATGAACTGAACTAGAACTAGAAACAGCGTGTGTTATGCGACCTTTAATATTTTTTGGTATATATTTCAAGTAGATATTTTTGGTAAATAGATTTTTCGAGGCATGCCTTTGAGACACTGTCCAAACAAATGGTAAAAATGTGTCCTGGGCAAAGATTAATTGCGATTAATCGCATACAAAATAAAAGTGATTTTTTTTGCATAATATACAGGTAAATGTGTGTGTAGTTTGTGTAATTATTACACACACATACATATATTCATTTCATAATTTTTTTATTTATATATCATTTTTATGTATATATATTATATATATACACGTTAATCTTTTTTTAAATACATACATGAATGTGTGTGTATTTATATACATAATAATTAATACATAATAATACATAATATATACACACAGCACACACTCATATATTATGCCAAAAATCACTTTTATTTTGTATGCGATTAATCGCGATTAATCTTTGCCCAGCACAAAATATGTGCTATTTAGATACAGATATGTATAGATTTGTTATACACTATGCACATTTGAAGTACTAATATGCAACTCTTTGGTGTCAGTATGTACCTCTGTGGTAGTAATATGCACTCTTCAGAGGAATAGGTGTACTTTTTAAAAAGGTATCACCCCAGTGACTGCTAGGGACCATTTTGACGATGTAAAAAATATACACTCTAAAAATGTCTGGGTTATCCTTTTTACCCATAATGGGTAAATATTGGACAGAACACAACACATGCTGGGTTAAAAATGACTCAATGCTGGTTTCAAAATTATGTGGGGTTGTTGTTATGCAACCATGGGGTATAATAACCCAGCAGTTGGGTTAAAACAACCCAGCATTGGGTCAATTTTAACCCAACGCTGTGTTCTGTCCAACATTTACCCATTATGGGTCAAAAATAACCCAGACAGTTTTTGGAGTGTAACAGCAAGATAATCGTGCAAAGTCCAATGTAGGCAAAAGTGAGTAAAGATTGCAGCGTATCACAACTAAATATTATTGTATTGTGACCCATATATTGATATGTTACTGTACTGCCAGGACTTTACAGCAGTAGGTATCACACGGTCTATATTTCTATGGATTAATTAAGTTACCCTATGAGGATAATAATTACGCTCCCTTACAGAAAAGGCAAAAGCAGTCATTAGTGAGAGTAAGAGGGAAAAGATTTATTTCACCAGCATTTTGTGCTTAAACTTCGTGAACTTCATTTAGCCTCGGGTTACGAGCTCGTCACATTGTGTCGTTTTTCGAAAGTCTTCCTGTCAAATTGAAAAAGCCTAAAAAGGTTCGAGACAGAAAAACAATCTTTCAAGTAAAGACTTTCGAGATGATGTGTCAGACTGTTCATCACAACGGCGAGACACCGCTGGATGCCTGTCTGTTGGTGAACACGCAGTGCCAGTCCAGCTGCGAAGCCCCTCCTGAATCAATTTACTCTCCGAACGTTGCAGCCTTGACCTCTTTCAGCAAATGGGCATGAAGCGTGCACGACAATGTCTGCCTTTGGCTGGGATAAGCAGCGTAGATTCTGCTCAGACACTAATTGAATTCCACTGGTTTTTATTTATAGTGTTTTTATGCACTTTTATGGTATGATTTGATCGCCCTTGACGTCGTGAATAGTTCGAGGCAATGGCCCGCGTCACGGTGAGAACGAGCTTTGTCATTTTATCTTCAATGATAAAAGTGTCTGGATTACTTTAGACACTCGGGTGCGGGCCCGTTAATGCTGAGTGATCCATTTAGGCTTTGCATCTAGACTTATGCACTAAAATGGGTTATTCATAGATGGCATCTTTTTCTGTTGCATTCTCTCTCTCTCTCTCTCTCTCTCTCTCTCTCACACACACACACAGACGCGCACACACAAGCCAAATAATGTTCTTTCAGCTCCTCTTCTTGTGTATCTCTCCCTAATCTTTCACAATTGATTCTGTCACTACTCAATACACAGAGAGTACATCTAGCCTCTCTACCTGACCACGTCTGCACATCATCTGATGGATGGGTTTTAAGTCAGTGTTCAGCCAAGAATGCATGCTGACATCATGTTTTAACTAATATTTATAATGGGCACAGTGTGCGAGGTATGATGGGAATAGGGGAGTTATTGTCTGGGCTCTGGCTTTTATTAATTGTGAGATGAAGAAATATTTCTGCGCGGTATGGCGGTGGCAGACACGTGTCAACCTGCAGAGATTTCGCTATGCTGTTTATTATGCCAGATTTATTTGTTACTGTTGGTTCCCATAGGAAATAAAAATCGCGAATGAGTTACGTTCAATTGTATCTCCTAGACGATGAGACCCAAGAGTGAATTTTTGCATAAAAGTCTCTTGCTTCTTACATTTTTCAACTGAGTCACCTATTTAACAATGGCCTCGAATGTGAAATCACATTAGAGTCAGAACTATTCATTTTATAATATTGCTTTACTTGTTTTGAGTCTTTGTTTGTGACTGTTGCATAATGCCAAGCTGTTTGTGCACCGATGCCAGACTTATTCATATGTTCTTTTGGTTTAAATCTATTAAGGTTCAAATGAAAAGAGAAAATAATCAAAACTACCAAAGTACTTAATGCACTGGACGGTATAAAATTAAATCCCTCATGTGGGATTTTCAGAAAAAAAACCACTGTATATCATGGTATGTGACCCTGTCTGTCAAAAGTTCATTGATTTCAATCTTTGACATGACCTTACTCAGTCAATATTAAAGATATTAAGGTTATTTTCCACAGAATGATGTTTACATCATTTTATAGAAAACACTCAAAATAACTTCAGCTGGGTTTTCACAGATATATAATATGAAATTATTCATTTCACCCATAGCAGCAAAGGGTCTAAAAGCCTGTAAGGCACAATCAGAGAGCGCCCTTATGAGCTGCACGCATACTTTACGCCGTATGGCAGAGAGCACTTATGGGCTGTCGACCAGCAGTATGGCCAAACAGACTGGTCGTCTCCCACTCCATCCCCAGACACATGCAAACACTCACTGGCACATACTGTATCCACAATCACGTAGCTGACACGTGCTCGTAGCGCTTGAATACATGTCATGAGAAGAATCTGCAAATATAGGTTGGATGCTGAAAACTTGGTGAGAGTATATGGAGTAGTGACAGGCGCAGTGTGACAAGCTAATGGCGGCTATTATAGTAAAACACAGGTTATTGAAGCATTTTTATGGCACTCTGGTGTTAAGTGCTTCGGCCTGATAAGGAAGGGATGCCACACCCCAAGAGGATTTACTGTGAGATAGCAGACACAATCATATGACTTTTCATCTCTTGTAAACGGTGACATTTTGGTACAAAAGCCATATAAAGGGCATGCCTGTGATATGGATGTGGCCAATGGTATTATAATGCTGCATACACACCAAGCGCATTCCCTGCTCTAGATGTCTTCAACTTGCGCTAAGAAGCATTTAAGGCAAATAGCGTGTGTTTTGCGGCAATCGCGCAGCATAGTTCACGTCATTCGCACCGTGCGAGTTTGCGCCTATTAGAGTCTTTGCATTGCTTTGTATGTAATCCACTAGCGCAAATCATTGAATTTGTGTTTGGTGTGTACGCCCCATAACTGAGCGTTCACACAAGATGCGAATAAAGTAAATAAATCACGCACAGTTGGGCGCTTTGATCATTCACGTGTGAAATTCAAGTCATTCGTGCTTTCGCGCATGAAATTCAGAAGTGAAAATACTCAATTTGCTAGCTTTAGCTAGCTTGTAGTCTCCATATGTATATATTATATAGCTCAAATTGAGTATAGTGTTTTTTATAACAGATTGTCCTCCTCACTTTTTTACAAGCAAGATCTTTTTTAGTAAGAAGATGTGTCGTACAGCTCCGGGTGTCCACATACAGTGATAATGATTTTGTCTTCCATTGTTGTTTCGTACTTTATGTCACTACTAGAGCAAGCTCCAGATTGATCCTGGTTAACGCGGCGCGAATATCTGCTAATGTTTAGATTTTTCAAAACCTGATCTCACAAAGTTCTGTGCGATAGTCACAGAATTTTTTGAGAATTTTTCTGTGGCATTCTCCAGATTTCAGATTTCTAACTCAAAAGTTGATTCTGTCCTATATTTATCCACCTATGGGTAAACACAATCTAACATTATAAGAGTGTGCCAAATGCATAAACATGAATAAATTTGAAATCATAACAGTCAATATGGCAGCCCTAAAGCATGCATGCTAGATGAACCAACCTGAATAATATATTTGGTGTGTGTGATGCGGGGCGAGCAAGCTTAAGAAGCACTTTTTTATGATACATTTTATGTTATTAGACTTCAATCTTGGCCAACAGTTGATCTTTTCCTATTCAAATGCATAGAAGCTATACTTGCATGACTGGAAATAGCTTCCTGGAGGCGTTACCAATATGGCTTACCAACATGAACTGACTTGCCTTAAAGGGACTCTGACATGGTTTGCATGCTTACCCATCCAAACCCTTCTTTTTCAAAACAAAATACAGAAGTGATGCTTGATTCATGCTAGATCCCAGGGCTGGTTAATCTCATTATAAATTAAGCCTAAGGCCTCCTATCCTATATATAGCTCTTACAAAGAGGCGGGCTGGACCCACGAGGTCATGTTGCTGTGGCCTGATGGGTGATATGACACGAGCCAATCACAGCTGGGGCCGACCTCGAATTTGATTCGGCCAAATGGACGACAGCCGTGAATCTGTCATGACAGCGGTCATCGTCGGCATCATCTGCGCTTTCTCTCATCTGCCCAACCTTCCCACTCTCTCTCCTTCTCCCATCTCTCATCCTCACCCACTTTTTTTCTCTCTGTGCTCTCTGTCTGTCCCTTTCCTGTCCTCAGTCCACCTGTCTCTCTCAACAAAATGCCCAGACTCCTGCGTCGGCTACCATCACAACAACAGGAACATAGACGACGACAAGTGCCCTAATCTGTCAGGGGCTATAAGCATCTCAGGAGCAGAATGAGAGGGGGCGTGGCCAAGCACAGGGATGTGTGTGTCAACATCACATTCGGCAGAGGTCCATTAAATCACATTCGTGTGACATTTCATATTACACGCTTCCTTGCAAGAAAAACATAAGATTCACAACTCTACAGCTGAGATAATGTCCAGAAGTCACAAAGGATTGTACAAGTTTTGACTTTCTCTCTCTCACACACACACACACCAAAACAGACACGCAAACAAGTGCTAAAAAGATGGGAGAAGCCGGAAAAGTGGGGCGAGCGAAAGAGCCGACTGCGATAATCTGAATTTAAGAGGAAGAAACAAGGTCTCGCTGTGCTCAGTGTGGAGTTCTCATTGGCTCTCAGCCCGTTCCCTACATCACAGGATATTTTAATTCCTGCTCATTTGCAGATGTCCAGACCCCCGCTGCCGGTCACAGAACAGCGAATCACAGCACTCCTCGTGAAATCTCTCCCTGCCTGCCTCTTCAAGCCCAAGAGCATATCCACAACTCCAAGAAAATACGATCTTGGATATAAGGATAATAAATTCAGCCCTGGCATGGATGGTGGCCCTAAGGCACATGAAGAATATCAGGCCTTTAAATGCCATGAGCAGTGAGACTTCAATCCCATCACTATTTAGGTTTTGGACAAAGCAAAGCTGCATCTTTGATATGGCCTTCATTTTTATGTAAAAGATGCAGATTATAGTTAAAACAACTGGTGATTAAAGCTGTATTTTAGGTAAACAACATTGTCAGAATATTGAGACAATGGAAATTTTAATGGAAATTGTAGCCACTTCAGTGCAATAAATCACTCGCAGTTTAGAGAGCGCAGACATGACAGATGCCTTATGTCTGGGCGCGACATCATGACAGGGAGGTAATAGTCGTCAATCATTTTTATTGACTGGCGGTAGCTCTTGCAACAGGAATCATTAATTGCTACATCGTTCATCATTGAATTAATTCATTTATTTATTAATAATGCCGTCACAAGACTTCAGAATCAAGTCTGTCTATGAATTTATATGGTATAATATAACTGAAGTAAACAATAAGATACAAGAGGCTGTGCTGCTGTATTGTGGTATAAATCATGGCTAAAGGGCGTTGTTACCTTTTCATCCGTGACTTATTTACGATACAGCATTAGCCTCAAGTGCCTTATGTAACGGCTACTAAACAATAAATATCAAAGCATAAAATATGTATCAACGCACCTTTCATGAAGAAATATCACTGAAAGCCTTCCTACCGCTGAAAAAATAGTCCCTGACCGATGATGAACAGTAACAAAATTGTTACACATGTTTACGTTGCTGAAGCGAGGGCCACACCAAAAGATTTTTTACATTTTATCAGATTTTCAAAATGTGAGAAACCACAAACATGATGAAAAAAATCAACGATTTACGTTTTGTTCCTATAGTGTGTGGATTTCCAGCTAACCAAAATACGTAACTAACATCGACGTAATATGATGACCAAACTTACGCCGTGGCGACTGGAAAAGTGACATTTCTGGATTCGTCGCCTCGGCGTTTCACAACGTAATCTGCCTGTCGTGGTCACATCGTGACAACGTAATGAATTAAAAGTTTTGTGGTGGTAAGATTTGTGTTTGAATCTTAGTTCAGAGAAACGACTGGTCCTAGCAGACGCCGTACTGCTGTGCACGCGCAGTTGCGCACTCTGATTAAGTTCAGCTGAAGGCGGGAGGCGATCTCGCCTCTTTTTTGTTTCCCAAGTAAAGAGCAGCCGCGTGGTGTATTTAATCTATTCTATTTTGACTTATTTAAAGGGATTGTTCACCCAAAAATGAAAATAATGACTCATTAATGACTCACGACTTTATTCAGCATTGTCGTCTCTTCCGCGTCTGTTGTGAATCGCATGTGTGAGACTAAAGTCACGGATGATGTACGACGCGGCTGACGTGTTATCTGGTGCACCCCAGCTGTTTTTTGTGTGCGCCTGGGCTTCGTTTACAGTCTGAGGGAAATGCTGTATGTTTGAAAAAAAACTTTGCAAACATGTCTGAGGATAACACATCATCCGCGTCACCGCAGTCACGCGACTCCAGTCTCTCGCATGCGCTTCACAACAAACGCGGAAGTGAAGACAATGCTGAATAAAGTTGTATTTTTGTTATTTTTGGACCAAAATGTACTTTCGATGCCTCAACACACTCCAACCGACCCACCGATGTCACACGGACCACTCCGATGATGTTTCTACTACTTTTCTGGACATGGACAATACACCGTACATAGACTCCCAACGAAGGGCCAACAAGCTCTCTGACTAAATGTAAAACATCTTAAACTGTGTTGTGAATATGAACGGAGGTCTTACGAGTTTGGCATGACATGAGGGTGAGTCATTAATGACATTATTTTCATTTTTGGGTGAACTATCCCTTTAAAGGAAACGTTGAGACTGAAAGCTTTAAAAAGCTAACCTAAATAGAAAAGAAAATACATGTTTGTATAATTGTAATGGTAATGAAATTACCTCCCTGGGACGTAACAGTTACGTTGCCTGTAAGTTATGAAATCACCAAAATAGTATGAATGTATTACGTAACTGGAACAAACTTGGTTATCTCGCGACGTTAGGAGACTGTACTGGCAACGTAGTGATTTGGTACTGAAATGGTAATAAAATTACCTCCCTAGGACATAACAGTTATGTTGCCAGCTGGTAAGTCATGAAATTACCAAAAATGACCAATAAATTACGTAACTAGTATGTCGTGTGTTAGCTGGGTTGCCTCTATGTGGTCAATTGCCATTGGAAATCTCGCAATATCTCTCGTGGTCAAACGTGACTTCACAGTAAATACACATGATGGGCATAAAAAATGACATTAATACCGTGGACTGCTTTTTGCATCTCACTTTGGACTGTGCCTGCTGTGCCATGACTGTGGTTGTTTTGGTTTCGCATTTCATCAGCTCGCTTTCTGATTGGGTTTCGTTTTGTTTCACGTGACGTCGACAGCGTGCGTCTGTCCTCGAGGTTCCACCCATACAACAGGATTTCTCATTTGTGATCGGAGCGCCTCCGACGTGCTTCTCAGCAGATTCAAACACTCTTAACAAACCGCGCACCACTGATCTGCTAATCTGATGAGATAATCGGTTCAACCACGAAGACGATAGGGACTTTACCTAGGATTGTTGTAAGGCGGAAGATTGGCCCAAATTCAGCCTGATTATCTTTTTTTTTTGTGTGTATCGGGTGCTGCCGTGGGGCAACCTTCTTATCTTTCTGATGATGTCAATATGGGAGTGACTTAAACTGCAATTCATCGGCTGGCTCCAAAAGGGAGTCAATTCCCATTAACCCCGATGTTAAAATGTCCAACTTTACAGCAGAAATAAGTGTGTTTACAGCCTGGTACAAAAAGTGTTTTTGGTCTATATAGCTAATTTTGCCCTTAATGAGAACTGTGAGGGGGGTGAATACTTTTGTAACTCATCCGTTTAAATTATATTAAGCCTTAAAGTTCTTTATAATTAAGGGCGTGGCCACTTGAGTGAGGGGTGAACGGCCACAGGTGTCACTAGAGTCAAGCTAAGCGGGTGTGGTTTCAGCAACCAGCCACCTCAGCTTCACCCACGTACCGCCTTTTTACCCTGGCTACTATTGGCTTCAAAAAACTCTTCACAAACCAATGGGTGATGTCATGGACACTACATCCATATTTTTACTTTTACAGTCTATGAGTGTTGTGCAATGATACACAGAATTGGTCACAACTACTGACCAATCAGAATGAAGGTCTGCAACTAACTGTTATATAAATTGATGTCACTTAGTTGGTAATGTATACCTTGTAATGCACTTTGAATCACTTTGGATAAACGCATCTGCCAAATGCATAAGGGCAAACATGCACGTCTTTTTTATCAAATAAAAAATGAATCAAGCGAGCATTGAGGTTTTTTCTATTCTTGACATTTCATCCAACATTTTTGCATGTCATATCTTTAAGTTAGCATAAATGATATGCGTATGGGAGCCCGGTTACTTAAAGGACAAGTTTGGTATTTTACACTTAAAGCCCTGTTTTGAGATTGTTTATGATGAAATAGAACAGTTTTGACTGAAATTTGGACATATGATGCTGTCCTGAGAATTTTCGGGTGTGTTTTGTATCACCTCCCACCTCCACAACGGGTCTATAGGTGCACTGGAACAATCCTTCCCAAAACGCACCAAACCTTCGTCCACAAAGACGTAAAACTCACCGAGCGGTCAGGTGTGCACTGATATGCTCACACAAAAATCGCTGCAAAAGATGCTTTCCAACAGCTGTTTTAGCATTCATTGTAAACTTGTGGACCTATTTTTCCAAACGCCTCACACCCGTACATTCTTCCGCTGAGACCTTGAATAATAGACACTCCAGCCCAGTTGGTGGCGATAATCCACCTTTGCCAGTTGCAAGAATAAAAACAAAGTTCCCGGCGCGGAGTAATACCGTACCTCACAGCACATCTAATACAAGTCAATGGAGTTGGACAAAACTACAATAAAACCTGTTGGAAAGCATCTTTTGCAGCGATTTTTCTGTAAGCATATCAGTGAACACCCCTGACCACTCGGTGAGTTTCACGTCTTTGTAAATGAAAGTTTAATGCATTTTAGAAAGGATTGTTCCAGTGCACCTATACAGCCATTATAGAGGTTGGAGGTGATACAAAAAACACCCGAAAATTCTCGGGACAGCATCATATGTCCAAATTTCAGTCAAAACCGTTCTTTTTCTTTATAAACAATCTGAAAACAGGGCTTTAAGTGTAAAATACCGAACTTGTCCTTTAAGTCAGTAGACGAGTACGAGTAACACTCTGGCCTCTCTTGAGAGACCAAAACAGTGCCCATTACTGTAACACAGCCCTGTGATGTACTGAGCAGATAAGTTGGACATGTCAATAGAAACCGTGATCCAGCATTAATAATGCAGGGACCTTCTAAGTTAGTCGTGATTTCTTCTCTGTGGTTTTTCAAAGAAACACAACACTGATGCTACACTGCAGCAATGTTTTGACTGCAGCTAAAAGCTGTGCCCGAAATCTCTGGTACCACCCCGAATCTATATTATTTCAGAACGTAATGTTAGTTTTGCGCTGGTTATGTAATGCGAGTGACTCAGAAACAGCCGTTTCTAGTCCAGTTCACACACGACCAGACCACAGTAAACTCCGGCTGAGCAGGCCAATGTATTTCCTCTGTATTTCTTTGTCTCAAACGTACAAAGAAAATTCATTTACTAATCTGCACGAGACCTTCGGAGAACGACGTGCGGCGCCAAGAAGTATGAAAACTCCGCATAATAAATTCATGAACAAGCATTAATTATACTCACTTATGAGGTGATTTGCTATATAATGTTGTCTAAATGATTAATGGTTTGTATTATGAACTGGACACATGCATTTGCCAGCTAATTCGTTTCAGGTTAGCAAAAACGAAAGCAACGTCTTGGATCACGCTTCAGTACGACATGCAGTCAGAGGCATATTCTGCTGATCGTGCAGCCATCTGTCCTTCCCCGGTGAGCAGGATTGCCACTTTCTCATAATTATCTAGTGGGCTGAAGCCAGTCTGTGCAAGTTTTTTTGATGCACCGTTTTACATGTTTATAGTACTGCAGGATATAACTATCAAAAAAGGTAGCTTATCTTTTAATGGAAAGAATAATATTGATTTGCTCTGCACAGTAAATCCTGCTCTGGTTTGATGGAAGAACTCTTACAGATACTTCCAATTGATTGCTGTCATAGAAACCGATTTGGATTTAGACGGATGGGTTGTGTTTGCATCAGGTTAATAACAGCAGGTAAAATGTATTCCTAGTCCATGTTGTGATATTTTTTGCTAATATTAGTCTCTCTTGCACTGAAAAATTTGGTTTGTCTGGATGATGTGAGATGTCTTTTCGTGTGATTTATCAAAAGTTTTTGAGAATAGAACTCACTTGGGTTTCGATGTAACTCAATGTAACATTCATCATATTTTCGTTACTCATGATTAGGGTTGGGCGGTATATCGAGTTTTGGTAATATATTGGCATTTTTTCCAAGCGGGATATGGGAAGAGACAATATAATCTATATCCGTATCTAATATAACCCTCCTTTGCAACAGACACTCTGCCAGAAATGTAAACTGCGGTAAGACCTAAGAAGCTCACATGTTGTACTGTACAGCTGTCTATTTCCAGACAGTCTTTGAATTGTATTTTTATCATACACTATAAAAGAGGAGTGCGTCTGACATTTTTCTTGTAAAAGAGCATTTTTTATCAGGCTCTTATGTTTTGGTTCAGTAATTTCACTTAAATGGCAATGAAAGTGTTATTAGTCATTGAAATGCCTGATTTTCACAAATGTCATTTTAGTCATTTCATTGGTATTTTTTTTGCTGCAAACCCCTTTTCTTTGGACAGGACATCACTAAAGCAAAATTTGAATTAAAACATTTCATTTAATGTATATATACACTCACCTAAAGGATTATTAGGAACGCCTGTTCAATTTCTCATTAATGCAATTATCCAATCAACCAATCACATGGCAGTTGCTTCAATGCATTTAGGGGTGTGGTCCTGGTCAAGACAATCTCTTGAATGGGAAAAGAAAGGTGATTTGAGCAATTTTGAGCGTGGCATGGTTGTTGGTGCCAGACGGGCCGGTCTGAGTATTTCACAATCTGCTCAGTTACTGGGAATTTCATGCACAACCATTTCTAGGGTTTACAAAGAATGGTGTGTCAACGAAAAAACATCCAGTATGCGGCAGTCCTGTGGGCGAAAATGCCTTGTTGATGCTAGAGGTCAGATGAGAATGGGCCGACTGATTCAAGCTAATAGAAGAGCAACTTTGACTGAAATAACCGCTTTTCATATACAACCGAGGTATGCAGCAAAGCATTTGTGAAGCCACAACACGCACAACCTTGAGGTGGATGGGCTACAACAGCAGAAGACCCCACCAGGTACCACTCATCTCCACTACAAATAGGAAAAGAGGCTACAATTTGCACGAGCTCACCAAAATTGGACAGTTGAAGAGTGGAAAAATGTTGCCTGGTTTGATGAGTCTCGATTTCTGTTGAGACATTCAGATGGTAGAGTCAGAATTTGCCGTAAACAGAATGAGAACATGGATCTATCATGCCTTGTTACCATTGTGCAGGCTGGTGGTGGTGGTGTAATGGTGTGGGGGATGTTTTCTAGGCACACTTTAGGCCCCTTAGTGCCAATTGGGCATCGTTTAAATGCCACAGTCTACCTCAGCATTGTTTCTGACCATGTCCATCCCTTTATGACCACCATGTACCCATCCTCTGATGGCTACTTCCAGCAGGATAATGCACCACGTCACAAAGCTCAAATCATTTGAAATTGGTTTCTTGTACATGACAATGAGTTCACTGTACTGAAATGGCCCCCACAGTCACCAGATCTCAACCCAATAGAGCATCTTTGGGATGTGGTGGAACGGGAGCTTCATGCCCTTGATGTGGATCCCACAAATCTCCATCAACTGCAAGATGCTATCCTATCAACATTTCTAAAGAATGCTTTCAGCACCTAATTGAATCAATACCACATAGAATTAAGGCAGTTCTGAAGTCGAAAGGGGGTCAAACACAGTATTAGTATGGTGTTTCTAATAATCCTTTAGGTGAGTGTATAATGTTAATATATTGCAATATGGTAATCATGCTTTTTTATTTAACAGCCAATGCTATTCTTCCCCTTATGAGACTGCAATAGATTTAGCTGTAGATTTAGTTTGAGATCCACTGATCTAGGGGATACAAGTCCCTTGTGCGATCACCCAGTATATCACCCAGGACATCAGGAAGACCTGCCTTAAACAAAAGAGAGCGATTTCATACATATTGAACTCGGGGACTCTTTTCATATCTCCTGTGTCAACCAATCTCAAACCCCCAGGTGTGCAAATGCACTCAGCTCGGCTTTGATTTGTTTGCTGTCCCCGGTCTGAACTAGACTCTCCCTGTGTGCTTTCTGCCATCCAACCTACGTGTACATTAACCCCCCCTCTATCGCTCTGACAACTGTCTTTGTGATGTCTCCCGTGTTATTATGCGGGCGCATGTGAATGAGAGTGCCTACATGCAGATGTGTGTTTTTGTGTGAGATCCGTGCAGCTGACATCTTGGTGAAACAAGTGTGTCTTTCTCTCTCAAAACTCCATCCCAAACCCGCACACACATTCAGACATGCTTACAGACTCGGAGAGAGGGTCCAACATCCCTTGACGGATGTCACTACATAGCTTATCATCAAAATGTGCGAATGGGACTGAAGTCTGCCGCTGTGGAACAGGTTGATTCGGGTTGTCTGTCTGATAACAGGCTGAATTCAGGACTCCTCACACCTCCGCACAGATCCGGCAGGCTCCTTGAGGAGCACTGCTGTGCCAACGTTAAACACCAGATGAAAAGTACCGTGATAACTGACCTCTTTCAGACAACCAGCACGGGAATTAAAACACCTCTGTAGATTTACGATCGATAAATATATAATGTCAGATAAGATGTAATATTATATCTAGGGCTACGATAATACATTATAATAGCTTTGTTTATTGTACTGAAGGCTTTTAAGTTGTATCCGATTTTGTGTTGTTTTTGGTGATAATACGACATGAAGAATTTATATAGAAATTAATGCATTGTCACAGATGTGCATAATCCAGTCAGATTTATAATGCATTACTATTTTAAGTCTTTTTTTTTCATTAAGTCTTACATAATTCACAGCAGCTATTTTTGCACCGATGCCAGACTTACTCTTATCTTTATCATCTTACTATGATTATCATCTCATATCTTGGTTTGTATCTACAAAAGGCAAAAGGAAAGGAAGATAAGTTTTTTTTAATTTGTGATCTATTATGGCTTATTATAGAGATTCCAACATAAATAATAAGAGGATGTATAACGTAAATGTGATTTTAAATAGTCATATAGTAATTTTCGTTAAATTTGTTAAACGTTAGTTAATGCATTGCACTTACAATGAACAACACTTCTACACCATTTAATAATCTTAGTTTGTGTTATTTACTAAATAAATTCTTAAAATCAAAAGATGTAACTGTTAACATTAGTTAATGCAAAATGAACAATTGTTTTGACATTAAAGGCAGGGTGCATGATTTCTGAAAGCCAGTGTTGACATTTGAAATCACCTAAACAAACACGCCCCTACCCCAATAGAATCTGGACGATCTTTTGACACACCTCACACATACGCAACCCAGGCAATTATGTCGGTTAGAAGACACGCCCCTTACTGCTGATTGACTACAAGAGTGTTTAGGTACTCGGCACCACTCCAGCACCCCGCCTTTAACTAACCAAGATTAATAAATGCTGCAAAACTTGTTCATTGTTAGTTAATGCAAACCTATGCATTTACCAATGTTAACAAATTCAAACCTATTCTGAAGTGCAATCAGTTTTATTTTATCATCTATCCCTAGTGTGTCTACACTGTTAAAAATGTATGTAGAAATGACTGTAGTATTGGCAGCTGTAGATTTAAATGTATGTTATTTACTGGCAACAGTTTGTTCAAAGTTAAATGAACATTAAACATTAACATGCCTTTGTCTTTACAGAAAAACTAAAATACCAGCCTAATTCAAAGCATTTTGGAAACCAAAATCTGAATGAAAAAACTGAAAAAGGTTGATAAAGATTTCTGGTTCCCACAATGCTTTGCATGAGGCTGTTATTTTATAGTTTTATTCTGGAAAGACAAAGACGTTCATGTTTAATGTTCATTTTAGTTTGAACAAACTGTTGCCAGTAAATAACATAAATTTAAATCTACTACAGCAAATTTTTTACTTTGCTGAAAAATCGATGTGGTGTTTAGTGGATTTTTGAAACGGTATTTCTGAATGACCTGAGGCTGTGATTAAGCGGATTCAATGGTATTTAATAAATGTATTATACGTGCCGAGAGCATTGGGTTAATATCATTATCTCATATTTTTACAGAGGTGGCGTTAAGCAGCTTTTGCATATGAGCTCCTCGTAAATTAAAGAGCACCTATGGTCCAATTTACTTTTTTACGTTTCCTTTGGTGTGTAAGTGTGTATTAGTACATGTTAACAATATGCAAAATGTATAAACCCCAAAGTAAACGATGATGCGAGTTATCATCTCCAACGTTAATTTGGACTACAACAAACACACGGTTTGTAGGCAACAGTTTACTTCCTGGGCTTGGTGATGTAGACAAGATCGACATTATCATAATTCCTCCCGCTTCGGACCCAACCTGTAAGTTAACTCTTGTTAGCATTGCATTGTGAGCGAATCTTTCAATAATGGTAAAGAGCGTCACATTTCCGGATGACGTCAGAGGTATTCAGGACGCAACGTACAGATTAGCTGGCCAATAGCTTTTCAAATCTATCCGTTTCAGGAAGAGAGTGAAATCGGGAGCTACAAAAATGTACGGTATATGGAAAATAATGTGTTTTTTAACCATAAACTATGCAAACACATTGTATTATACCAAATGCACAAAATACATTTTTTAGCAATGAAATAAGTGCACTTTAATATCTCTCAATATCAATTCTACTTTTAAAGTCAATTTGTTTTTACAAATATGCAGTGTATTTTTAAATGTATGGAGCTGTGTTCAGGACTAACCCTGTTAGCAACTGGTACATTTGCTTCAGACCTAAAAATTTTCCAATTCAATCCCTTAATCATATCTGTTACAGTGGCTGCTGTGTACTGCGGAAACCCTAATTTTTCAATCCTCCCGGCTTTATGAAGGTCAAAACAGGGTGAGTGTGGTGCAGTTTAACAGATGTCATTAACCGTGATGTCACGTGCCCAAACCTGAGGGCCAACATTATCCATGAAGCTGCATGGGTAATATTGTAGCTTACAGTAAATGCATTTTAATGCATCAGCAGTAAGTCTGTGTATCCCAACTGGTTTCCTGATTCGTTCCTTTTCACGCTATCGATTTCGTGTTGAAATGTCAGCAAGACTGTTACTTAATTACTTGAATCGCTACAGTGTATAATGTGCTTTTGGACAGCAGCGCACTCCATCTTTATCTATTTCGTTTTTTTTTTACATTTGCAAATTTCATTTTTGGTCTTTACAGGTCAACACGCAAAGCTTGTACAATCCAATCACAGCAGGTATCTAGATTTTGAATAAGAATAATATTAAAAACTGTTTGCAACTCCTGAATGAATAAATGAAAGTATTGGATTACTTTAACATAAGGAGGTTTGGAGGTCATGCACCATCCGAGCAGCTTGCATTAAGATGAAAGGGAATGCTAACTAATAGCTTTCTCCAAGTATTATATTTTGTTCTCCAGGTGTTTTTTCACAGCTAGATCTGTGCCGGGTCAGTTGGAGAGGACCTCACACTGCAAGCACTGAATAATCCTATTACAACATATTCACGGGCTTTAACTTGCTAATGATTTTGTAGATTTCAGATAGCCATACTAATTACAGACAGCAGAGATGAAGCCGCAGGTATCTTTAAAGCGCGTGAGCCGAAAGGATCACGGGAAACTGATGGATGGCGCTGAGAATGGAAAGACTTTTTGAAAAGGGAGCAGTATCATTTACAGGGCTGTACCCGCAGGGACCGGGAGAAGTAATAAATGACGGCAGAAAGTCTAATGGCGGGCACTTCATTCAGCCACTGGGGAAAGGGGTGAGACGAGTCTGCCCGTACGCTGATGATCTCTGCGGACATGCACGAGAGTGGGAAGAAATGATAGATTTAAAGATAACCCGGCAGTGTGATTAACTCAGCGGTGAGCGTGAGCAAGTCCGCCAGAGACAACGTAAGTGGCATACGGGCCCCGGAGAAGAGAGACGCACAATGGGGGGCCTAAAAAGGCAGGCAGGGAAAAGAAAGCGAAACTCAGACAAATAAGCTGATAAGGAGGATAGAGAGAAAAGCGTAGAGCAGACGGCTTAGATCGAAGTCAGTAATTACCGCACACAAAGAGTCGTACGGACTGCGTGATGTAAGGGTGGGGGGGTGTTGATAAAGGAAAAAACGCGGTGCCGGCGAATGCACACGTGTCCTCGGAGCCAGAGGTATTCTCATCTGTCAAAAAAGAAAGGAGGGGCCTGAGACATCAGACAATAAAGCAGATACTCAAGCGACGGTGAGCTTCAGTAACTCAGCGAGGGATTGTCGGGGCAACAAAGATGACATTTTCAAAAAGAAACAGAAAAAAACACTCAAACACATGATGCGGTGCGTGTCGAGTGCTTTGAAGTATAAAAATTCAGAGAATCAAGAGCGGAGGCAAAAAAATGGTAAGCATCAGATGGGAGCAAAGATTGATTTTTCATGTATTCGCAACACTGACATACAACAGTCCTAAAAAAAAGGAAAGGCAGATGCTGTGGGATAAACAGTAACTTACTGTAAAATTCGGATGCCGACGTTTACCTGTAACCCACAGGGTAGGTTTCTATATTCGATGTATATACATCACAACTGAGCACTTCACACCAGCTCTTTAACAGACATTGTATAGTTTACGTCTATACATTCAAGTATAGCTGAAACAGCAGAACAGTAAGATGCAAGCAAAGGTATGAGGGCTGCCAAAAATAAATACTAATAAACAAAAACTAAGAGCAATGTGACTTAAGGGAAATCTCTGACATATCACTTTTGAGTTCTCAGGGGTGGCGGCTTATTGAATGTGTAAATCCATAACACATTTAGTGCAATAAAGCGTTTTCCTCGGCGTATTAAAACTTCACAGTACCCATTAGGGAAACAAACTTCCTTTTGCCTTTTTTGGGCGAAATGTATCTATTTTACACAACCACAAAATGTAACCATAGCAACAGAACTGCCTGTTCTTCTGTTCAGTGTCGGTCATTCTCAACTCTCGGGTAGCTTCCCAGAATGCACTGGGCTATGGGACATTGCCACCTACCAACACACACAAACATGCAGGTAAAGCTGCAGAAGATGCGTATATGAAATAAAAGCCTCTTGTCATCTGAGAAATTGCACCGCCCGGCATTCCTATCGAGTTTTAATGACTGAAAACAGAGCTGGTGAGTTTTGGGAACAAGTGACAGACTAAGTTCAATATTTCAGTGGGAGTTACGGTTAAAAAGCCTCAAAACAGAAAAGCAAGCTACAGCTGGGAGGAAGTAAACAGAAGGATGTGATTACACGGCGTCGTAAATAAAAAATACTGACACTAACAGAAATGAACATTTAAGTTAAGCTGAATGATCAATCATTAGAAACAAATGGGTTCGAGTTATGGTGTTTCAAATAAATCGGTCATCATGTTTCCTCTTACTGGGACACAGAGTGGGATATAACTTGCTTGCTCACATCGGCTCTGGAGATTGAATTGAGGGCAGTTTAAACTTTCTACCATGCTTAATACTTTCAGTTTGATAAGACAGCTCCTACCCAACTAACAGGGAACTTTCTCGGAACATTTTGAAAACGATTTTTTTACCTAGCAAGAACGTTAATACAACTTTCATATAATGAGAAAGTTGAACATTATAATAACATTTTGAAAAACGTTATTATAACCTAGCAAGAACGTTCATACTACGTTTATATAATGAAAGAGTTAAACATTTTAATAAAGTTTTGAAAAACGTTATTATAGCCTACACTCTAAAAAAACAAACGGTTCTATATAGCACCAAAACTGTTGCTTTCAATCGTAACGATAGAAGAACCATTTAGTGCCATACAGCACCGGCGAAGAACCAGTGAAGCACCAGTGAAGAACCAGTGAAGCACCAGTGAAGCACCAGTGCAGAACCATAAAGGGGCCATATAGCACCACATATGGTTCTACATAGCACTACATGGTTCCACACAGGTGCTTCACTGGTGCTTCACTGGTTCTTCACTGGTGCTATATGGCACTAAAAATGGTTCTTCTATCGTTACGATCCAAAGCAACAGTTTTGGTGCTATATAGAACCTTTTTTTTTTTAGAGTGTAGCAAGAATGTTATTACAACGTTTATATAATGAGAGAGTTGAACATTATAATAACGTTTTATAAACGTTATTATAATCTAGCAAGAATGTTAATATAACGTTCATATAATGAGAAAGTTGAACATTATAACATTTTGAAAAACGTTATTATAACCTAGCAAGAACATTAATACAACATTTATACATTAAGAGAGTTGATCATTATAATGTTTTGAAAAACATTATTATAACCTAGCAAGAAAGTTAATAATGTTTATATAATGAGAGAGTTAAACATTATAATAATGTTTGAGAAAGTTATTATAACCTAGCAAGAAAGTTAATAATGTTTATATAATGAGAGAGTTGAACATTAAAATTTGAGAAACGTTCTTAGGGGGTGTGCACACCAAAGCTGCTGAAAATGCCTGGAGGACGCCGAATGCCAGCTGTTTTTTCATCTGAGCTGGTTGCTGTGATACTTCTGCATTGCTTATTAGTCGTTGTACAATGCGCTGGTTGGTTGTTGTGATATTTGTCCCGCCCCTCCTCCACTGTTGGATGGCCGTGTGACAATTGACATTGACGAGCTGAGCTTTTCACCCAAAGTTGAATATTTTTCAACTCTCGGCACTCAGCGCGGAAAAACCGCCAAGCGCCGGTTTCCAGCGCGAAAGAAAACCGCTAGCTCTTGGCTTATTTGAAAAACGCTGAGCTTCCATTGGAAACAATTGAAAACATGCGCCGGCCATGGGGGGGAAAAGTTTTGGTGTGCACGTCCCCTTAAATATTTTTTAATTCTCGATGCCTAGCGCCGGCTTTCAGCGTGGAAAAAACCCTACCTGTTGGCTTTTTAAAAACCGCCGAGCTTCCATTGGAAACAATTGAAAACATACGCCGGCCACAGACGTAAAAGCTTTGCTGTGTATGCCCCCCAGAAAAACGTTAATACAACGTTGATATAATGAGAGAATTTAACATTATAATAACGTTTTGAGGAATGTTCTTATAACCTAGCAATAATGTTAATACAACATTTTTATAAAACAAGATTCTAGTAACGTTTTGAAAAACGCTCTTACAACCACAGAAAAACATTAATACAACCTCCTAAAAACTAAACACTTCAGTCAGACATTCAGAAATAACGTTTTTGTAACATTATATAACATTATAAAATTAAACTGTTAGCTGGGTACAAACACCTGATAATATTATACATTGCTTTCTGTAGTTGTGATCAATGACGTTTGCTAGGTATTAAAAGACTTGCATGGTAAAACATAAGGCATCAATGTGGCATTGGACATACAGCTGTGTATGAAGTTGATGCCCCAGGCCCAGAGGAACAGATGACATGAGGGACTCGAACAGAGGGGGCAAGTAACCCATGCTCACATTACGCCCATTAAACGGCTGTCATGGCAGAGACAGGACGATGCCTTAATAAACAAAATGAATGGAAATAAAATGTCGCCCCTGCGACAAAAACCTACCCACACAGTTCTGTAATGTAATACATGCAAACTGTTTATTATCATCCTCATCTTTTACTAAAGCTTGAGGCAATGCACTATGCACAGACACACCGGCACCATGCATCAGACGCAAACAGTCATACATGACATATTACAATAGATTTATAGTACAAGATGAACAACTAATATGTTTCTTTGAGGCGATAATAAGCCCTTTTTGGCACCTTTGAGGTACTAATATGAAATCTTTAGCTGCAAAGCTGTACTTTTTCAAGGGTACAGCCCCAGTGACAGCTAGGGTACATATTTTCTGACAGTTTGGAAGAGCTATTCCTTGGTTCTGCTGATGACACATACACTCACACACACACAAAATGCTAGGATGTTATCAAATCATTAGTGCAAGGAGCGAGACTAAAAAGACATTGACAGATCGTGACATCTCACGTAGAAGACACGAACTTAGGCAGCCCTCTCTCCCACTGTGATGACAGATGCAGGACAGTTCAAGTCAGTGCCGCTGCACTAATTCTTGGACTGCCTGTGAGCGTGTCCTGGGGACTGGAATACAAATCAGGATTTACAATACATTCAGGTTGAGCTGGCTTCACTCCCGGGAACCTGCAGCGTGGGCCGTCTGTGACCCAGGCAAAGCTTGACAGGAAGAAAACTGGGACTCTGCTATCGACCTCTCCCGGGGACCCGTGGCCCTCACCCGGTTTATTACAGTAATTATTATTCGGTTTGCTGAGGTGCTACTCTGTGTAACAGCACATTTCGCCTCTTCCAGCCCTGACATCAGAGTCTGCGTGCACATCTACAAACCAACGGCAAGCAACACCCACACTCATCCTTGAGGGTAAAAGCAGTGTATTCTGTGCGCACCGAATTGTACAAACCCACAAAAACGACATGAATGTCATGCTGACAAATGTGCGTTTCGGTATAAACTAATTCAAGTTGATTATTCATATCAGTGCTCCACAGTAAGTGTAATTCAAAGCCTTATAGGAATACAGTTTGTGTTTCTATTCTTTATGCAGCTCACACTGACTATACTGACATTTTTGAGACCTTTGTATTAAAGAAAACAGTCAGATTATACATATTTACATTGCATATTTAAGACATTATGTGAAATCCAGATTTGGAGAATCAAAGTTGGATTTTACATGTATTTTAATATTTGACATGGTCTTACCCAGTCAATAGTAAAAAAATCACAGAATATTCTTTACATTATATTTATAGCAAACAGTAAAACAAACAAACACTTTAGCTGGGTTTTCACAGGCAGGATCACATTTTTGTAATTACTGGACACCTATGGGTGTCCCCAGATGCTGGGATAGAGATAAAGGGTTTGGAGGATGTATGGATTTATTTTTGTAATAATGTGTGCTGAAATGGGCTCAATTGTGCAAGAGAAAGGACTGAATAGATCATGCAAATTTCCTTTGGCATGCGCATATGGTGTCTGCACGCGCCAAGAGCGAAAGAGCATATGCCATGATCTTAAATTAATGTTATATTCCCACATAATTGGAGTCCTCCTTTTTAAACACATAAAGCTGATGGATCCACAACCAGTGGTTTGGGTTCCCCAGAAAGGACACAACAATATTTTAAGTTATGCATTAAATCCATTTAACCTATTGCTTTTGCGCACATGCCTGGCTCATAAGGACTATACCAGTTGTGGTGGGATGGGTCACAGATTAAGGTCACTTGGGAAGGTCACGACATTCAAGACATTTCAAACTCACGCTCTCGGAGAGAAACGGTACCGGTTACGCATTACGCATCATCGAGGATGCCCACGCGTCCCGCCTCTCCATACAGGGCATCATTAACCCTTGCAACATCGTTACGAAAAACCTTATTCAGAAAAGACACTGCTCTTTTTCTTATGCCCAAATGTTCAATCTTACCGCTTATTCCCCGCACAGTTGCCTATAGATGCGCTTGGGGTTCCCTGGAGCGACGATGGCCAGGACATGCGTGACTTTTTAAGCCCCGGTCGGTCACTTGTGTCCATGGCATTTGAGCGCTCTATTTGTCGGTGGTGATGCCGGTCGGTGTCAGAGTAACCGCGATGTTTGATTTTGATGGGGGTCCGTGGCTGTCTCCAAAGATGCTGCGGAGGCTTAAGGGTCGCCTGTCCCTCCCGGGGAACCGGCAACGACAGAGACAGACTCTTTTTCGAGCAAGGTGGCGGTTCCATCATAGTGCAAAATTAACAGAGCTATTAAACCAACGTATTGAGAGGAATAAAAACGATATGGCTATGTATTCTCGCGCATCAAAAAATAAAAGCGTCAAATAACTGACTGATCTCCATGTTTAACACTGGAATGTATTGAAACCAGGTCCAAAGGCAATAAAGATACTGTGCTTTTGTGAGAACTAATCACAGTGTTCATAAAACAGGTGATGGCGCAATGTCGTCCGGTCTGCTTCTCATCTCTGTAGATAATAAATCCAAAAAGTTGATCAGGCAGCATCGATGCGCACCCACTTCAAAACATCACGAGGCGCGGGTGACGGTCTTCCCCTGAAGTTTCTCATTGCGCAACGCACGGGTCACTTCTGTTCAGTACAGATTTATTGCTTTTATCAACCGTGTGTTGCAGACACCCAGTTTTCCTTTCATGCCCCGTATTATTGCTGCTGGAGAGCGCACATGTCCCTCAAATCTCGCCGAGAAGCGCTGGCGTCTCCAACTGGAGCCATGAGATCTGAAACTAACGGCGACTAAAACTCAAGCTCGCTGTCTGGAGATTCACCTTCCACCTCCATTAAAAGCTCGAGGCGAGTAGTTTCATTACGCGAATAATGTTGCGTTTCGCCCGGAGAGCATCGCGCGTGGGATGATGGATGTATTTGAGATCCATGCACGCGGGTTTCTCGCGTCCTTGGTTTGTTGAAGCGTTCATTCAGTTCCGCGAAATCATCATCATCATCGTCTATCAAAGTTCACGCATCTCCATGTTGCGCTTTAGTTTTGCCGTCTTATCTCGTTCCTATCATTCATTTGTCGACAGATGTTAAATTATGGCAATTGAGAAACACTCCAGCTCTTCACTCACTCTTCACCATCTCCAGCGCGCTCTCTCCCTCTCTCTCTCTCTATCTCTCTTGCACTATGTGTGTGTGTGCTAATTTTATGAGTACGCGCCTCAATGCAGTTTTGTCATTCAGTTGGACCATAGGGACACCAGAACCGCTCCAAATCCAACTACTTTCCCCCAATGCATTTATTTCTTATTGCCTTGCCTGAAGCCAGACATGGTTAGTTCCCACATTAGCACAATTTATACATGAGGTATAATGTCTTAAGCTGGTTAATGTTGCAGGCTAATGGCATAGCAGCAAGATCTCCTTAGGTCATGTTTTGTATTTTCTATTTATTTATTATTTTCAAACATAATGACCAAGTGCGGTTCTCCAGCTCTAGTGCGCCTCTAGTTTCCAATGCGTATCCCTGCATCCTCTGTAATCTCTGGTTGCAGGGTAATATTTTTGTTGTTGAGATAATTAACCTCTCTGTTCAAGGCCAGCCCCATGGCTTTATTATCAAAGTCACATTTTTTGATGCTTAAAGACGTTGCCAAATCCTCCTCGGTTAATTTTTCAAATAACTATTGTTATCTCTGTGGTTAATGAACGACACGGGTGACCTTTGAATGCATTTACGCAACATTAAAACAGCTTGTAAACATCTCAGCATATATGCATATTGGTTGGTTTGTTGCCCTGCCAGTTCTCTAGCTCACGCGCCTGTCATCTGTCCTCCATTTCCTCCATGTACTGTACTTGACAGAGGCGATATTGATACTTAATATAATTAGATTTGCCTTAGCTTATGTATCGCTGTGCTGTGGCCTCTGCATTTGATGTTTACATTAACCCACTGCTGTGATAATGTAATAGATTTCTTTCTGTTCATTTTTTTAAAGGTGGCACATCTCCGCACAGTTGGATACACAAAGCCAGCATTAGTTTTATGTACGTAGGCCTATGCAATAGACCAAACAGCATAATCTGCTGCGCACTGGTGCGGATATGTCTATGCGTTTTTTGTTTTGTTTATTATACTGTATGCATTTAATCTTTCAGTTCAACATTTGATGATAAATATTGTCGAGAACTGAATTACCGTGGACATGCATTTGCATTCATAATGCATGTCTTAGATAAAATGTCAAGCACTTTAAATTTATTTAGCTGATTCTGAAGCAGACCACACAAATATATTGCTCTACCTTTATCCCAGCATACACCTGGTGCATTAGTTGTAATATATCTTAGTCAAAATAATAAGGCCAGCCACCATCGTGCATCTGGCTGCCAGTGCAGAACATCTTCAATAAGCAGTTTGTCTGCTCCCATTTTCACTTTTCCGTGAGCGTATGCTACTTCTCAACCCACTCATAGGCACACATACACGGACGGGCACCGAATCATAAAAGGCGATTTCTCAATGTAATGCCAAGAAAAGCCTTTCATCTGGCCAGTGTCCCAAACAGTACCCT
Source organism: Misgurnus anguillicaudatus (assembly GCF_027580225.2). Lineage (NCBI taxonomy): Eukaryota > Metazoa > Chordata > Actinopteri > Cypriniformes > Cobitidae > Misgurnus > Misgurnus anguillicaudatus. The sequence continues at coordinate 15,288,107 of NC_073355.2, forward strand.
TATCATCGGGGAATGCCAAGTATACGCACTTCTTGGCTTTTGGGAGCATAAATATTAATTTCATCCGTTGGATGAACAATGGGTGGAGCTGAAACACAAACGTGTTTGTATTGCATGTGCATCCATGGTCATGCATCCAGCACCTGTATCACAAAACACAAATACAGTAGGACTGCACTTTGGCTTGAATGATGTGCAGCCGCCTCCTACGCCTGGTTACGTGGTATATTTGCAGCTTGGCTCCTGAAGAACCCGAAAATGAGTCCAGACCGAGACATGCCTATTTTCAGCCTGCTTGCAGTATACTGCACAAGAAAGGAGCATTTTGCTCACATTGTGTACCAGTCTATTACCTGTTTTTTTTTTTTACCACCCATTGCTCTCAGCTTGCCTATGTGTGTGTGTGTGATATGTGAGGAAAGAGATTCGAGAATCCGAGCACTCGAGATAATAACGTCGAGATGTTTTCAGAAGAGAACAATGTGATTTTGTGGACGAATGAGCTAAGTACCCCGTAATTGCACTTTAAGTGAGTTGTGGAACTTGTGAAGTCGAGGTTTGGGAGTGTCAAGATGGGCCTGGAGGTAGGACTAATTGTCATTTAGAGCTCACAGCCGGCCACGGTGCCCTCTCGCTTACAGTTCACCGTGAACCATTAACATCCATTCTCATTACCCAGAAGTCCATCATCTTAGACACTAGCAGCGAAGGCGAAATCGTATTAAAGTAACCACTCGTAAGATGTCCTTTTCCATTCCAGCTCTTGGAAGCAGTGGATGACATGTCAAGCCTCGCCAGATGATTCATGTTGCTCACTACCTACAGTAAAAAACAAAGACGGCCGTTCTGGCAAAGCAAGAGTTAATGCCACGTGATCGCCTCCTGCCTGTTTTTTTATCCTCAGTTTATGTTCAGCATTTGGGGAAATCACAGGTTTCCAACACCAAAAGTGCATGGGGACCGTCTGTGTGGGTGGAAAAATGAAAGGCAGAATTTTAAATGCGCTTGACATATCGTCCACTCCGCTGCTACGCTTCCCTTCGAGCGCTCCGAGGTAGACAACTGGCAGAGTCACTCAGTCCAGGATGAATTAGAGACCTTTATAGAAAATGGAAATCGGAGCGTAAGTGCACGCACGTCAGTGATAATAACAGGGATCGGTTGTGGTGCATTTCACTGCTGGTCCCTATTAACATCTGCAGCCACATCATGCACGGAGCGGTGGGAGTCTTCCAGTTAGACTGAGCTTATTAAAACACGCCGCGGACCATTTGTCGTATTGATCTGCATGTGCTTTATAACAGCCTGCTGTCAGTTCCATTAGATCCTCCATTACAGATATAATCTTGCCCTTTAAAATGCCCTTTGGGTTCTTGAGTGTATTTATTTAGCTCATTTTAAAGGGCTTGGCATCCACAATATCCAGCTCGGTGCCAAGAAGGCAAAGGCACCCGCGCTCAGCCAATCACAGCAACCGTTTAACCTAATTACTGGGACAGGTACCCCGAGTGGCTCTTGTCCTCCCGCAGCGCAGCAGTCTCAGGGGTTGAAGGGCACGCGAACAAAGGGACATACAACTTGGTCTTTAGAAAAGAGACAGAAGAGTAAACGGAAGAGTAATCTTTCCAATGCTTCCGTCGAACGCAGCCAAACGTTCCCGACCGTCGACTATTTGAGAACGGAAACCTTGACATTAACTCTCCACAAAAGGAGGAAAAGGTTGCCGTTCTTATTTCTAAGTGATAATGTCAAGCCACCCAATGAGTAGCACCTTCTCCAAAACACCAATTTAAAGTCTGCCGATAGAGACGGTTGGAGTTCTCTGTTGACATTTCTGTCCGCTATGGAGATATAAATCACAGATTGTTTGTGTTTATTGATGTGTAATCCTTATCCTTAAATCGTAACCTTTGGTGTTGACAGAGTGGGTGCTGAGTGACTTTTTCAGGCAGCCAGGTCCAACAGAGACGGCCTTATCCAGCAACCAAATCTGGCTCCAGCTTATGCACTCATTAGCAACATTGAAGAAGAAATTGCTAGATAAACATTCTATACCACATACACATGTTTAGCATTAAAACATGTATTTATTTTTAATTTTATTTCAATTCATTTCAGCTTTCTTATAGTGACGAGTTACGATTATAAAAATAAAGTTTAAAGGTATAGCGGAAGATTTTCTTTTTTCGGGTGGATCATCCAGATTATTGGTCATCCCAGATGTCAATCATTCTGATGATATGTTGACGTACCGTCATACGTGCTCGTCCCTAGGTTCGCTTTCTGCACATGTGCACTTTCAGGTGTATATGTGTGGTTGGGCTTCCCACGCGAAGTTTCCACTCGAAAGGTTAATTTTGGCATGCTATTTGGAGAAATCCATTTAAAATCACTGCTAGTAAAAGTTGATGTAAGTTATGATTAGCGATGCTAGCCCTGGCACAAGTCACGAACCGGCAGACACAGTAAACATGCCGACAGCAACTTGTAAACAAGAGAAGAACTAGGCTCCTGCATGCTCTCTCTCTCATGCACGCGTTTAATAGGCGTTCCCTCTCGGGAGGAGGTAGTGTTGCATGTGCATTTTTTTTTTAACGTGGAGGGGCGGTTCTTTTAAATAATTCAGGAAAATCTTCTGCTATACCTTTAAGTAATTGAATTGAATATTCAAGTTGATTAACCCTCAAATGGTCCTTGTTTCCTGTTTACACTTCTGGTCTTTGGGGTCTATATGACCCCAAAATTGAAAGTATAATTGTAAGAAATATATACATTTTCAATAATACAAATAATATTTGACTTTTTTGTTTTGTTTACTTCTCAACTATACAATAAATCTGTAAGAGATCTAAAGTACTTTTGTAACCATTTATCACAAAAATCCTCTACTACACCATTAGCTTGCATGTGAAATATAGATTTTTTATGAAAAATTAACTTAAATAATTATCAAAATTTAATTTGAATGGTTTCTGGATATTGATCTAGGTGTAAGGTGTGGAATTCCACCTTTTGCTGGTTAGAGATAAACTAGAAATAGCTTTAACCAGAAGAAGGCCATAGAAAGCCATTCATTTCACTGGATGTGGCCAACTGCTCACATCACTACTTTAGTGATACATTTTGTGAATTTATGTATATATAAACATTAAAAAAGGACATTACAAATAAATATTATTTCAAATAGTAGAATGTTTTGTAGCATTTTGAAATGTCTGTTTTTACAAAATGCCACAGTAATTTGTTACTATGTCTTTGTGTGTGTGCACTACGCACCTGTGTGAACATTAGAGCCCACCACTTTAAATCTTTGTTATGCATCTGTGGCTGATTTTATTTGCCAAATTTTACACAAATGCTCTCTGTGGCAGTCATACCTGTGTATGTGTGTGTGCTTGTGTGAGCATGTGTTTTCTACATTGCATTCGTGCACAAAATTTTCAGATTTATTCTGGATTTTTTTTTTTTGACAAATGGTAAAAAAAATACCTTTTTTGCATTTCCCATTAATTTTCAATCGGGGACAATTGACCCCAAAGACCACATTAATAAAAAAAAATTACATACACAAAAAATGGGCTTGATCTGAAGGTATGTATAGATAGTTAACGTAGGAAAAGTAACAACATTTTTTCTCTGAGATGAAGGGAACCACTTTTTTAACTAATAAAATGTTGATTGGGGTCACATAGACCCCATTGACCAATTGAGGGTTAAACGTAAAAAAATCAAACTATGAAATAACACAAATTTTAAATATGGGAAAAAATGCGAAATAAAAATTTGTTAAACTTGAGCATCTTCCCTTTAAATAGAATTGGCAGTATTGAAGTTCACATTCTGGGCTCTTATTGGCTGCTTTGCAATTATTTGGCCCAAATAGTCTCAGAAACATTTTTTTAAATAGATTTTTATTTTGTAATGAAAGATATAATATTGTCAAAATTATATTTTTCAATAAATCTAATTGATTCAAGGATGCATTTTCAGATCAATAGGTTTTCAGGATCATGAGAAACATTTTAGTTATAAGGGACACAACATTTCTGAATAACAGTTTGCATAATACAACAATCAGCAATAACATTATGACCACCTGCCTAATATTGTGTAGGTCCCCCAAAACAGCCCTGACCCTGTGAGGCATGGACTCCAGACCTTTTTATGAGAATCAGCATTCACTTTTACAGCAATTTGAGCTAAAGTAGCTCGTCTGTTGAATCAGACCACACAGGCCAGCCTTCGCTCTTCACGTGCATTAATGAGCCTTGGCCGCCCATGACCTTGGATGTGTTGCCCTTCTTTATTGAGTTGGAAAAGAAGAAAATTACAGAACAGATGAAAATATGATTGAAAAGTATTTTATTTTCTCTCCTGACTACTTAGACATGGTGAATTAGGTATGAAGACTTTCCATAATCCAATAGGTTCTGCTTATTGGCAATTGTTAGTGCATACAGAAGACACTTATATTCATTTATTTATTTAGTTTATGAGAACATGTTTTTATAATAGAGCATATAATTGAACATAGCTTTCGAGAACCAAAGACGTGTTTTTTATATATTTAATCATGTCAGTCATCAAATACATCAACATTATTACTGCATTATAATGACAAGCAAGCTGCCAGCTGCCATTTTAACAAATAATGCTACAACTGGGGTTGAATTGGCTTAAATTGAATTTTAGCAGATTAACAGGAGAAGAGCTTAAACAAGTTGAGTAGCAGCAAAAAAAAAAATGAGCTCAAGGACAAACATTAGTGTGCAGATGAGAAGTGGAATAGAGCAGTGGTTGACGAAGGGCTTTCGTTCCCATCAGGTTGAGGCAAATGAAGTGGCAGGACTGGGTTGTTTTCATAATTGGGTCCACACAGACAACCTTGTGTTCAAGGATAGGAAGTATTTGTACAAACCAACATAAGATCTGCTGTATATTGTTGCCTAATCTAGCACATAACTGCCCATTTAGATAAGAACACATTTTCATGTGATGTCATCTGTTACAACCGAGAGGTAATTTCTATGCAGGTAATGAAAACTCGATGCTAGCACAGAAATAGATGATGTGCAACAAATTGCTAATTGCACGGCAGTCTGGAAACTTTGTTTGACTTTTATTTAGCTGTTGTTTAAATAAAAAGGCATACGTTATCATTAAATAAGAAAAAACTAAAATAACGAAGAAATACTGCTTTTTGCAACAGTATCCTTCACTGTAAAAAGTGCAGTATGCAGTATTAAGTTTAAAGGAATAGTCTACCCTTTTGCCATATTACACTATGTTATTACCTCAACCTAGACGAATTAATACATACCTATCTTTTTTCAATGCGTGCACTGCACAGCGCGTTGTGAATGTGTCAGCATTTAGCATTCCTATGGTACCAAAAAAAAGTTTTATTTTGTGGCACCATACTTACTGGTATAACTCCTCATGTAACAGTCTTTAAATAGGGAAAACACGTAAGTGTTTGGTGGCTTCCCTGTTTGATACCATCGGAATGAATGGTTCTGGGCTGAATGCTGGCACATTCACGAAGCGCTGTGCAGTGCACGCATTGAAAAAAGATAGATATGTATTAATTCGTCTAAGTTGAGGTAGTAACATAGTTAAATATGACAAATGGGTAGACTATTCCTTTAAACAAATCAATTATGCAAGTCAATTCAACTTACTTTTTTAAGTTTTGACTTGTCATAAGTTGACATAACTTAGAAAAACAAGTTGAAATTGTTTATATTATTTTGTAACATAAACATAGTTAATAAGTAACATAAAATATATGTTGCAATTTTTTACAGTTTCTTTCAGTATTTTAATAGATAAATGGTAAATGTAGTTTCATTATACACTGTAAATGGTGATAAAGTTGGAAGATTACTTCAATTGGTAAATTTTTCATTTAAAGAGTCATTTTTAAGTTGATACAACTTTTAACAGTGTATACTGTAAACTTGGTTTTTCATTTTAAGTTTTGAGCTGTGATAAATTGACATACCTTATAAAAGCTAAGTAAAAATTTAATTTGTTAAGTTCAAGTAACAAAAAATATGATTGTGACAAAAAAAGTATGTAAACATTTTGGAATTTCATAGTTTTCTGAAGAAAAAAAAATGTCATAAAATGTGATCTGATCTTCATCTAAGTCAAGGGTATTGACTAACATAATGTGTCTAAAAATAATTACACAAAAAAATCTGATCTTTCATGTCTTTATTGAACACACTCATTTAACATTCAAAATGGCAGTGGAAAAAGTAAGTGAACCCTTTAGAATTAATAATTGGTTGACCCCCATGGCAGCAATAACGAACCAGGTGCTTCCTGTAGCTGTGGATCAGACCTGCACATCGTTGAAGAGGAATTTTAGCCTTTTCTTCATGGCAGAACTGCGTTAGCTCTGTCATATTCTTTGGACGTCTCATGTGTATGGCCCTCTTGAAGTCAATCCATACCATCTCTATTGGGTTGAGGTCTGGGCTCTGACTTGGCCACTCAAAAAGGCAGATTTTGTTTTTCTGAAGCCATTCTGTTGCAGACTTCTACATCACCTTTCTACACAGTTTCAGCTGACGTACAGACATTCTCACATTATCCTGAAGAATTTCTGATATACTTGGAAAATTCATCTTCCCCTCAATGATTGCAAGCTGGCCAGGCCCTGATGCAACAAAGCAGGCCCAAATCGTGATGTTTCCTCCACCATACTTTACAGTTGCTGTGCCCTTTCTATGCCGGATGTAGCACTGTGTGTTTTTTTCCAAATAGTTCAATCTTAGTTTCATCAGTCCACAAAACATTTAGCCAAATAACTGCTGCATGTGAAGTGTCAATGTGCTCTTTTGCGAACTTCTGGCATGCAGCAATGTTCTTTTTAGTAAGCAGTGGCTTCCTTCGTGGTGTCCTGCCATGGATACCCTGCTTGTTCAGTGTTTTACGTATTGTAGACTCATGAACAGATGTTAGCAAGTTCAAATGATGCCTTCAAATATTTGACTGTCATTCGGGGTTGTTTCTTTACCTCATTGATGAGTCTTCAATGTGCTCTTGGTGTCATTTTGACTAGGCACACACTTCTTGGTAGAGTAGCAACAGTCACAAGGCGTATCCATTTTTAAATTGTAGACTGGTGAATTTCTAAAGTCGTTGAAATAACTTTGTAACCCTTTCCAGCTTTATGTAAAGCAACAATTCTTGATCATAGCTCCTCTGAAAGCTTTTTTGGTGAGGCATGGATCACATAAGTGTGGTGTTCTTGTGCAGAGCAAACTCCAAAAGTTTGAGGGGTTTTTATCAGTCAAAACGTATCATCTTAACCAGTCTCCAAGTGTGCTAAAACCTGACTCCAATGAGTTATTTTGAGGTTATTAACTCAAGGGTTCACATACTTTTCCCACAAGCATTATGATGTTTTTTGGTTGTTCTCAATAAAGACATAAAATATCAGATTTTTTGTGTAATTATTTTTATGATGTTTGTCAATACCATTGACTTAAGATGAAGATTAGATCACATTTCATGACAAATTTATTCAGAAAACTATGAAATTCCAAAAGGTTCACATACTAAAAAATGAAAATTCTGTCATAATTTATTCATTCTGAAGTTCTTCCATACCTGCTTAACACAAAGGCTGAAAGCAATGTTTATAATCAAGCAGTTCTGGAGCACCCAGAGCTCAAACCATCTTAGTTTACAGTATGCATGAATAGTTTTGTGAGGCCATCTGAGGCTGAGACTGTTTGACACTAAAACACTTTCACATAGCCGGAGGCAACATTGTGTGACCTTCAACTCAGACATTTGGAGGTCTTGCCCCGGGAGGAAGAGGAGCTCAGTCCTATCACGATTAGCCTATGCTTGAGATAATGGGTGGGCATCCAGTTTGAAATGTCAGAGAGGTCTGCAAAGATCAGTTTTTTTTGTCATTAATTTTTAATGAGATTTAATAAGAGTTTAAACACTGATGATTTGCCAGAAACAGTTGTAGTTCAGTAGGAATATATACTAGCAACCTTGAGACTCAGCAACCTTCAGGGATTTAAACAGTATGGGTGTGCAGTACAAGGCTTAACGAGATGAAGGTGAAGGTGGGGAAAAGTCCAAGCCTTCACCATGTGGACCGCAGTGCTGAGACTCCAAGAGAGCATCCAGGTGAGATGACAACACTGACCCAGAAAAACGAATGAGCTGGAGTCAGAAATTGGTTCCTCCTGAACGCATGGATGAGTTTCAGGAAGAGAAGGAAGCCAGTAGGAGTGAAATTGAAAATAGGATAATGAACCGTCATATGGACAGAGGCAACAGAAATTGCAAGGACGGAGTCTTGAAAACAATATCGGATTGTATTCATGCCCTGCAGGAGTTGAAGAAGAGCCAAGGAGACGGACACTGGATGCAGAAGCCCAGGGGCTTTAGACTTGATTTTAATATTAAGTAGAAGATCATCTTAACATTCGGCTTAAATTATAAAAATCTTTTGTAATACATTATTCAGAGCATGACATTCAATAGATGGGTTGATAGTAACTTTTATGATGGAAACACAAGCAGATCAAACCTAGCAGTTCTGAAACTACTACATATAAGGAGCTCAGATGCAAATGCCGCTAAACGCCACCTCAGTTAAAAATAAAATTATGATATTAACCGACTGCTCTTGCAACGTATTATATATTCATCAAATAACTTCGCTTTAAATCCACTTTGGGCCATTCAGAAATACAGCTTTGTTGGCAGAATCAGCTGAACGGCATGTACATTTTTCAGCAAGATTTGATTTTAAAGTGTGCGTACGCAAAAATAAAAACTATGTGGAAAAGTGCTTAGCCTTCATTTTGCCTTCATAAATCAGGTTGAGAGTGTTATGTGGATAAATAGATGATATAATATTTAATTGCATTGATCACTTACAGCTTTGAGGGTAATGGGATGTTCATTTCTTAATTTATCTATTAATACAGTGGCCACACGTAAAATATAACCCATATGCCAGTGCAAGTCATTTGCTGGCAGGAGGTGTTGGTTGTTTGTCTTCAGGGCTCATCCTACTCAATGAGATCCAAGATGGGACCGTTTTGGCACAGGCCATCCACAATTATCATACATAAAACCCTCCAGCAGAGATTCATAGAAGTGTTGGAGGATAGATGAAGTTTGTCAGATGTCTTTGGCAATGCAAAACTCTTTATGGCCATTAGTGGCTTATTCTGAATAGCTGTATCTAAAAAAATGCAAGCACACGGTTTCAATCAGCATATGAAAGCAAAGCTATTTCCTAAATAAAAAGCATCAGTTAGAATATCAATAAATATTTTATGCAAATCTTATAGTAAATGTCAAATATTTACAGAAATCATTGACATTATAGATTGGGATGCATTTTTTGTGTTATTTCATCAAGTGTGTTTACATTCACATCAAGCAGATATCTATCAAAAAAATCAGCTTATTATAGAAAAACTTTTTCATGCGAATCAATAAACAGGCTATGCAGAAAACTGCTTCCATGGGATTTAGAGATTTGTCAGGCAGTGTTCGTGATGTCACCCATAGGTTTGTGAAGTTTTATTTAAGCCAATAGTTGGCTGGGCTTGCGGTCGCCATCTTAGCATCGCGTCAATGTGCTACCCAGTCTCACAAGGTTTTGTGATATGGTCATGTAAACTTCTGATTCTTTTTTTTTTGTGATATGAACACGAATTTCCGTGTTTTTTCGCGTATTTCAAATTCCTGTTTTCGTGTGATTATCACGTATTGGTTACTCAACTGCTTTTTCCTATTTTCAAAACATTGTCGCTTCGCTTTAGGGTTAGATTTGGTGCTTACACTAGGGGCTAATCACACCAAAAGTGCTTTAAACGCTTGGAAACACAAGGTGTGACGCACTGCCTTTTTTTTTTTTAAAGAGCAGTGCGAAGCGGCTTTTTATATTGCTAGGCAACCACCAGGTCAGCTGTCTTGTCAATCAAATATTGAAGCGTGAGCGCTCTTTTGCTGTTAACTGTCATATTGGCAAAAACTTTAAAAAGAGGGCGTTTGCTCTGACCTTGTTTGAGGATGAGAGGTGCACAAACACAGGAGAGAGTGAGCGAGTGGAGTCCGGTTCTTCAAAGCAACTGTAAACTTCACTCACCACAACGTAATGCCCCGCCCTCATTCGATTGGAGAATGGAAAGACGGCAATAAGGTCGGGCGCTTCTCCGCTCTCTCAGCGCTCCTTCAAAAGCGCGTGCTGCGGCTGGCGGCAAAATCCGCAAGGCGCTCGGCGCACATAAACAGCGCCCAAACGCTCCCTGCCCATAGAATATTATTCAAAAAAGGCGCCTGCAACTGCCATAAACGCTTTTGGCATGATCGGCCCCTTAGAATATCATTTTATGTATTGGTTTATACTATATTTTCAGATTTATTTTTTTTATATCGCCTGGCTTTAGGGTTAGAGTTGGGTTTGGGTAGGGATGTCATTTTATGTCAATCTAATCCTAAACCGAAGCAACAATGGCAAGAAAATAGGGAAAAGCAGTTGAGTAACCAATACGTGATAATCACATGAAAAATTTGTTATACGATCACGAAAAAAACGTGGAAATTCATATCATCACGAAAAAAATAAATAAAAAAATGTACATGACAAGAATGGGCTGCACTGTGCGTATAAGAGAAAGTGGGTAAACAGGTGGGACGTGGGTGAAGCTGAAGTTGATGGCTGCTGAAACCACACCTGCCTAGCTTGACGGTAGTGACAGCAGTGGCAGTTCATCTGTCACTTAAGTGGCCACACCCTTAATTATGCAGAACTTTAAAGGATTAGTCCATTTTCTTAAAAGAAAAATCCAGATAATTTACTCACCACCATGTCATCCAAAATGTTCATGTCTTTCTTTGTTCAGTCGAGAAGAAATTATGTTTTTTGAGGAAAACATTGCAGGATTTTTCTCATTTTAATGGACTTTAATAGACACCAACAATTAATACTTAACAGTTTTTTTCAACGGAGTTTCAAAGGACTATAAACAATCCCAAACAAGGCATAAGGGTCTTGTCTAGCAAAACGATTGTCATTTTTGACAAAAATAACAAATACACACTTTTAAACCACAATTTCTCTTCTAGATCCGGCCCTGAAAGCGTCAGCCTCGTTTGGGATCGTTTAGAGTCCTTTGAAACTCCGTTGAAAAAAACTGTTATGTGTTAAGTATTAATTGTTGGTGTCTACCAAAGTCCATCAAAATGAGAAAAATCCTGCAATGTTTTCCTCAAAAAACATAATTTCTCGACTGAACAAAGAAAGACATCAACATTTTGGATGACATGGTGGTAAATTATCTCTCTATTCTTTTAAGGCTTAATATAATTTAAACGGATGTTACAAAAAAAAAAAAAAATCACCCCCTTGGGTGGTTAACAACACATATTTGTGTGTTGTCACAAACTCAGAACACATTTAATTTCTGATTTTACAGGGACTTTAACGCAATCGGAGTAAGGCTGTGCATGCATGTAAGGTGCAAGCTCTAGCGCATACTGTGAAGTTGGCTGCCTAAACACCCGTTTGTCTCAGTTTACATACTAACGTGGAAACGCAGATTTTCAAAATCTCCACTTCGGCAGGAATTTTTTTTAGAAAGAATCGGAATCGCGAATTCTCCATTTGCGTGTAAACGAAGGGAAATTACTCATTTTTTCAAATCACGTTTTTCAAAATAACCATGTACGTGTAAATGGGCCTTAATTTTTTAGACATTTGGTTTAGATTATATAGAATGTACATGTAAACCAACATTTTAATCAGATTGCAATGTTAACTCTTTCACCGCCATTGACGAGATCTCATCAATTAAGAGAAAACACTTCCCCGCCAATGACGAGATTTTCCGTCTTTCCGCAATACCGCGATTATCCACCAGGTGGCGTCCGCAACTTTTTAAACCCGGAAGTATTGCCCTATGGCAAGCGGCTGCATGTCCGTGTCTGTTTTAAAGATCGCTCTGAATGGGATCTCTATGAAAAGTCCGTCACAAAAATGAAATTATCTCTGCTTTTTGCTCAAAATGTGGTGTTTTTGCAGAAACCTACCCATATTCAAAAGCTGATTACAAAAGAACCACTGAAGGTAGGATGAAACGTTTTTTTTTTTTTGTTTGAAAGCAGAGGGTCTTTTCTTTCATTTGATATATTGTATGTTTACAATTAAACTTTGGTGAAAATCTTGAGAAAAACGCTGGCGCTGGCTGGCAACTTTTTTTTTTTTTAAACGCTGCCGGTGAAAGAGTTAAGGGTGCATTTAAAGTGTAACATTACGGTCTTAACCTAAAATTCTGTCGATTTGACAAAATTGTGTGCACGTAATCATAGCTATTTTTACATTTATTTGTTCAACATAATTTGGGAAATGCAAAGCTATCCGAAGCTTAGGACAACAAACTTCTACTCTTAAATACTGAATATTTTATGCCATACGTAGCTGTAGAGCTAATTGCAGATGTTCAGTGTAGTGAAGCGTGTGCATATCAGATTAACCACAAAACTACAATGAACTTAAATAACATTTACTTGTTCAAATGTCACAACACAGAGCAGTAGAGCTGTACAAAGAAAAGAATGACTGAAGAGGTCATTTAACAGATGAATAACCTGAAAGGTTCAAGTTCATTTTACACAGCAGTAGCTATTGCCACGTGTCGCACGTGAAAAATCAATTACAACATACTGTGCGATCTCACTCAGATGGATACACACAAAATGTAAAGCAGCATTGTTCGTATCATTACAGACCAAATGAAACACGACAACAAGAGTTCAGGACTCCAGAAAAAGAAAAACTCAAGCATGTACACGGCAAATAATGTTAAATGTAGTTCGGCCTCACAGTGAGGAGAGATTACAGTAAACACCGCCTTATCTTTAAGGCAGGCACATGAGTAACCCTGGCTCATTGTAAGCCACGGTAAGAAATAAGAGGTAATGCGTTATCACAAATCAAAAATTATCAACCAGATTAATAATTCACACAGACAAAATAAATCACATTCCAGTCTGCAGATGTCACTTCCTCTCTGGGGCAAAGCAGTTAAAACCCACAGAGAGAGAGAGAAATGAAAGTCACAGTTACTACGGTAAAATAAACGTCACGCTGGGGCACAGGTCCGGCCTGCTTCAGACTGTTGGCTCTCATTTAATAAAAAAAAAACTAAACTAAACAAAAAAGGAAACTGTGGGCAAGTAAAGTCTGCAATTTTCATATGAAGCAGTGCCACCTTAAAAGCTAACTGGCTCCCTCTGTTGGTCTGCAGAGGAATGGCACTTTTTCTACGATTTTGTGTGGGGAACACAGAAGCAACAGCAGGCATACTGTGCTTTCTCTGCTTGGAGCCTGGTGTGGGGGAAGCAAAGCCCCTCAAATGCCATCTCCAAACAGCTGGGGCTTCACATGTGATAGCGGAGATACTAACTCTATGCAACAGCAAAGTGTGCCGATCGAACAAGATAAGAGAGGTGGGAAAGCAGGCAAAAAAAAACAAGAACAGGCGTGAAACGAGACCACTACAGGTGAGAAACGAACACGTTTAGGAGGATGGATTTACATGATGCGCATCCTCCAAGTGCAACAAACATTCACTATGGGAAAAACCTTGACTTTCTATTACAATGGAGGGATGGAAAGTAGTGCAACAAGAATGGTGCATTGTGGGAAAAAAACTTAAACTAACCCAGCGTAAAAGCTCCCTGTTAAGAGGATGAACCAAACAGACAGCTACCATATCTGTACAGCTAAATGCGATAAGCATATTAGGCTTGGCACTGCTATGTTGGTAGTGGGGGAGCTATACTAGACATTGAACAACTATATACACAACCAATGAGAAGCATAGCTGATAAACGCTATTGTCCTGCTTAATGAAACCAAATAAACCAAAATAAAAAAAAATAGGCTACAGAACAGGACTATTTAGACCAACAGGGTGTGGGAACCCTTTCATTATGGTATCCGTTGCATCTTTGGGTTGACAAAAAAAGTAAATTAAAATAAAATTAAAAAGCAAAATAAAATACAACAACTATTTACATACACATTGAAAGAACATACAAAAAGAACACAATCACCAACATAAGACTGATCATCTGAGCTTCAGGGTCCTCCAGTGGTTCCTGTGCCCAAGTGACCGTCCCATCTCTCATTACCGCCCTCGCACACACACTTAAAAAGGTAGTAATAACTAGGTGGCATCCGTTTGGTGAAAGCCCCTGATAGCTCGTTAAAAGATGCGCTTGCGTTTCAGGTAGGAGTCGGCGTAGTGTCCCCCGAGACCCTGAGAGTGCTGACCGACGTAACCACCCTCGGGACTGGGCTCTGGAGATGGGATGAGACGGGAGAACAGACGCTTATGCCCACCTATGGGAGTCTGAAGAGACAGAAAATCGAAAGATGCCCGCTAAGAATAACTGTTGAAAGGTTCCTGGCACACTTCTAATTGACAAGGAATAAATATAGACGCTGCAGACATCAGGGCTGAAGATGGCCTACCTTCATTCCAGCACCAGGTGCAGCAGAAAATGGGTTGGGATGAGTCACTGGAGGCATTCCAACGGCCTGAAGAACCACAAAAAGCACTTATTAAACTTTCTGCAACTCGTTCGGTCCATGCAGATACAAAGGTTACAAGAAGGAACACTGTGTACTGATGACATCAGAACAAGAATTTCTGAAATTGAATCAGAGTATTGAAAATGCATCCACGTAAGTGATTCTTGGGCTTGTTGCCAGCTGTGATGCTCATTTGAATCACAGCGCAACAAAAGACTTCAAAGCTAATGGAAAATCAAATGTGCAGTGTTGAATACTGTGGTTAGTCATAACACTCATGGTCTCCAATCAGTACCAAAAAAAGTCATAAGACAGAATAAATCATTAAAGGGATACTCCAACCAAATATCAAAATTACCCCATGATTTACTTACCCTCAAGCAAACCCGAGAAATATGTCCATCATCTTTCAGATGAGCACATTTGGAGTTATTTTAGGAAATTCCTTGCTTTTCCAAGCTTATAATGGGAGAAAATGGGGATTAGGGAACAACTTCTGACTTTAAACTAGTGTTGGCCTCATTTTGAGATCGTCCTTTCGTCAGCCTGTGAGACTGCGATACACGATTCGTATCGAGGGGCGGGGCAGTAGTTTACTCATTTATTTGTTCATTTTTTACTTATTTATGACAAGTCACTTGATTGGTGGACAAAAAGCAGCAAGGCCAACACTGTCATAACTGCTTAAAACTGATGCCATTAGTGCATCCGCGTCATTGAGTCCAGGTGCTCTAAAATTTCCTGCTTGCAAGGGAGTGGGAACAACCTCTCTAGCGGAAATGTCAGAGCCGCGCGTATTACAAGCTTAGGTCATAGACTGTAAAAAAGATGGACGTAGTGTCCGTGACATCACCCATAGGTTTCTGAAGATCATTTTTGAAGCCTAATGTAGGCGGTGCCTGCCGTCGCCATCTTGGCCGCACATCACTTGCAGATATCCAAAAATGGGTAAAAGGCGGGACGTGGGTGAAACTGAGGTGACTGATTGCCCCTAGCTCGACTCGAGTCACGGTTGAATAGCCACTGCTGTCACTAAAGTGGTCATGCCCTTAATTATGCAGAACTCTAAAGGAGATCGCTCAGCGCCACGCCGTTCTAAAAAAAACAAACACATTGTTTTCTATGTGTATACGCACACCGGCCCTGCCAGGTGGCGCCTGTACGCGCCGCCCAGCTGTGACTCAGAAGTTGCTCAAATCCCTGTCGCGCCACTCACACAGTTTAACATTAAATAACATCATATTTGTCCCAAATCATTAACGATTAACATTGGCTTCTAACGTATATTTTGCATTTTGAAGTAGACGCTATCTGACGAAGCTTGCGCTATTTAATGTGCACTTCCGGTTTACAATACCTCCGAGTTGTCCTAGACGCAACACAACGCGGCGCTGAGCAGCCGGTGTGCCACCCCCTTAAGGCTTAATAAAATTTAAACGGATGAGTTACAAAAAATTCACCTCCTTACAGTTGTCATGAAGGGCAAACTTAGCTATATAGACCAAAAACAATTTTTGTACAAGGCTGTAAACATTATTTCCAACTGTAAAGTTGGCCATTTTAACATGGAGGTCTATGGGAATTGACTCCCTTTTGGAGCCAGCCTCAAGCGGCCAGTTGATGAATTGCAGTTTAAATCACTTCCATATTGGCATAAGAAAGATCGGAAGGTTGCCCCTCAGCTCAGTTGCTAGGAGTCCATTCCGCGCGCATTCAGGTCCAAGCAAAAGTCCAGGACGCGCCCATGGAGTCCACGAGCGTGCAAGAAGGAATCCACGCACATTACAAACTCTCGCGCAAACTAAAGCCCACAAATCCTCTCATGCGAGGAAAAGCATGCAATACGCAAGTCAATGTGAAACTATGATGATGATAATAACTATCGCTAACTATCGTCATAGAAGCCCGCAATTAGCAATATGTCTGACGATCGTCGATACCATCAACCCAAAAAGTGCAATCATCCTTCACAGAGGTAATCCACACGACTCCAATGGTTTAATAAAGGTCTTTTACAGGTAGTCAATGTGATTTTGTAAGAAAAATATAAATTTTTCAAATGTTATATATTGTAACATCTAGCTTCTGGTAACAGCGGCATCTTGGATTCATGCGAAAGTTTTAGCATAGCGAGCGATCGTTGCTACAGGTACGTCATTCAGTGACTCGTAAATTAACAGAAGCTAGTTATTATATTTATAAAATTTAAAATATGGATATTTTTCTTATATACTTCGCATAGATTGCCCACAAAAGACCTTTATTAACCCCTTGAAGCCTTGTGGACGCCCTCTGAAGCCCAAAAAATATGCATCCATCCTTCATAAAGTCAGAAGTTGTTCCCGATTCATGTTTTTCTTCTCCCATTATAAGCTTGAAAAAGCAAGCACATTTACTAAAGTAACTATCCGCTTAAAAGATGATGGACATATGCATCTCGGATAGCTTGAGGGCGAGTACATTATAGGTAGTGATCAGTGTTGGGGGTAACACATTACAAGTAACGTGCATTAAGTAATAATATTACTTTTCTAAAGTAATGAGTAAAGTAACGCATTACTTTTTAAATTAATTAATTCTATTTAGAAATTTTTTTACTTAAACTAAACGTAGTCACGAAAAATTACGCACTATGCGTTTGAACTTGAGAGGAACAGAGATGGCAGGCCAGAGCTTGACATTTTTGCAATGGAAATATGCAATTTCTGAATGCAGAACTTCTCGGTCATAAAAAACACCTGCAAGGCCTGAAAGAGATCAAGCCTCAGTGAAGTAACAAAAAGTAACGCAAAAGTAACTTAAAAGTAACGCAAGTATTACTTTCCATGAAAACAAACTAAGTAACACAATTAGTTACTTTTTTGGGGAGTAACTTAATATTGTAATGCATCACTTTTAAAAGTAACTTTCCTCACCACTGGTAGTGATGGGACAATACATCGCAAAGGGCGATATTTGTACTTTTTATCATCGGCCGATACATTTTTTCCATAGGCCAGTAAATTTCTCTATTACTTAAATTTGATGTTTGTAATAAAGACACTCAGTGTCAACTCAATGTAAAGCCAAAGTCTGACAGACAGTAAAATGACCAATTACTCAGTTTTTAACATGGCGTTATGTACAGTCACACACACACACACACGTGCACACACTACTTTCACAAATTTTCTGTAATAACGTGTTATATTGGCCATACAGCTATCAATATATCGTTATCGGCCATACCCCCCCACACACATCGATTGACCACTAATCATGGGGTGATATTGAAATTTGGATGGATTGTCACTTTAACAATTTTCGCTACTTGAAATGTTACAAAAGATTAACATTTTTAACTTCATCCTGTAAGTTGCGGTGAGCTACAGAAACACTGAGGTAAAGCAACGTTTGACAGGTAGTTTAATATTGACACTACCTTATTGAGCTGGTTGGAATGGATGTTTGCAGGGACCCCAAAGCTGAAATAAGACTGTGGTGGGCTAGGTGGGTAGCTAAAAGGAGACCCTGAATCACTGAAGCCTGCATGTCTAGACTGCCAGAGAAAGAAACACAATTATGATAACATATGTCCAAGGTATAAATCACCATAACTAGAGGCAACAATGATGGGAGGTGATATCATACCTGAACTCCATAACCAGAAAGCACTGAATTTTCCAAAACTTCTTGCTGCTCATACAGGTGAGACAAGGGATCCTTTAAGTGGGATGGATGGGGACAAAAGATGACACAATCAAGTCAGTAATGTTTATAGGCAGTCCGATACTTAAAAGCTAAAATTAAAACCAGGCAACCTGGTGCAGAGGAGGAAACTCTGGTGTGTACGAGTCCTGGAAGCGCAGGCTGTAGTTCGAATGAATGCTGTGATTTGTGCGTTGGTTGGATGTGCTGCCCACCGCTGTCCTTTTTCTGTAGGGATGGGCTCTTGTGCTGGCACCTAAACAAAACGATGGCTTAGGGATCATAAGGTTTTGCACTAACAAAACTAAAGCAGTAGCAAAAACAGTACAGCGCGCAACCGAGCAAGACTCACCTGAAGATGGAAATATGCTAGGAGCAGTGAGAAAGGGGTTCTGGGATACACCAACGTCTTTAGGAGGTTCGCCCAATATAGAAACCTTTACAGAAATCAGAAAAACAGATCATGATTGACCTTATGACATGACAACAGAACAACAAATTCATCAGTTACCACCATTAGTCTCACCCCTGGAAGAGTCGGCACGTTCATTCCTTGTAACACAGGAGAAGGCGTTGGAGGAAAGCCAATCGGGGTGGTTGATGTCTCAGTTTCTCTCCCTAATGGTCTGCTCTGAGATGGTTGTTTAATGGGGCCAACAGGCTCATTCTGCAAGCCCAGACTTGAAGCAATACCACCTAAATAAAAAATTAAAAAATCTGAAATCGCACATTGATCCCCACAGGCCTTCTACATTTAATGGCAAAAACATTCATATTGTGGTGAGAGATGCTAGTGCCAATAGTAGAAATAAACAGATTTAAGAGTACAAATGCCTCCAGTGCAAAATTGTATCAAAAGTACACAGTTTGAAATACTCTAGACAACCAATCCAAAAACACTGCATGCATGTTTAAGCCTGGAATATAGTCAGTTTTTTACATGTATGCGCACAGCAAGCATAACGTATGCATAAAAACCATAGATCATGTAAAAAAATGCCACCTTTACGCCACTGCATTGGAAGTGTACTGAATAGTCTCAAAGTCATAGTTTTGTGTCACAGCCCATTTCACAAGCTGTCAAAATTGTTTTTCTGCTAACTTCTGAATTATTTCTTCACAAGTTACAAGATAGTGTTAGGGGGCAGTAGTTTACTCATTTATTTATTCGTTCATTCATTTTTACTCATTTATGACAAGTCACTTGATTGATGGACAAAAAAGCAGCAAGGGCAAAAATGTCATGACCGCAACCTTCTTAAAACTGATGCCTTTACTCAGAGCACGGAAAATTTTCCTGTGTGCCAGGGAGCAGGAACAAAACACTCGCTGGGGTGAGACGAGATCTCGCGAGATTAAATATGTATCACGAAATTAATTATGTCACGAGATTTCTCGTGGAGGTGAAATGCTGGCCGTTTCTCAAACCAAAGGCTGCATCCTTTGGAGGTCGCATTTGTAGACTGGATACATAAAGACTGTCTTATTACAGAATATTAACAATATGAAGAGTTTCGTTGCAAAACGAGATATTCATTTTTAACATTTTTTGTCAAAACATGTTTATTATTATGTTATTATTTAGTTTTATGGTGCTACTTAGCTGTATTTTTTAAGTTATGAAGATTTAAATAAAAAAAAAAAACAACTGCAGTTGAATTTATATTTATTGGAATGCACAACCAAAAAAAAAACGAGATTTCTGAAAAATTAAAAAAAACAGAGTTATCTCGTCTTGCAACGAAACTCCTCATATAGTTTATCATAAATTGTTGTAATAGAGAGAGATCGGAAGGTTGCCCCTCGATTTTGATGCTTTTATTTGAACCAATAATTATTGCATCAGCATTATTATGTAATTTTCAAGGTTATTGCTCACTTAAGTGTATTTGTTACGTTTACCTCAGCTTAACGTGATACAGTCAGAAAACCTGGAGTGGATCTGGTGCGTAGTGATTACAGAACGCTTACAGTGGAGAGAGGAACGTGATTTAGCTCCACTCCAGGCTTTGATCACATCCCAGAGACGAAAAATCTTTGATTATGTGCCCAGATATGCTAAAGCCCATATTTAACCTAACGCGAACGCAGATAGAATTTAAATCAGAATAGGACACCTGATAGTCTGAAAAAATTATTTAACCACATTTAACACTTTTAATGGCCTTAAATTTGACAATTTTGATTTATCACTTTTTAATACTTTTTAAAACCCCGCGGACACCCTGCTATCCATTGTTTTTAGAGCCCGACCGATATGCGTTTTTTCCGGCCGATGACGATACAGATATTAGGGAGTAAAAAAAACCCGATAACGATATATCGGCCGATATTCTTTATGTGTACATTATAGTTCAGTATATACTACAGTATATTATACTAAAGTACTGTACATAGAATACACTATATACTTTAACATAATATACTATGAATAAATACAATGCAATGCAATGATCACTCACAAATGTGGTGATCACTCACAAATGTGGTGATCCAACACTTATATTGATGTGACAAAGATATGTACTATAGGCAAGAAGTTAACAATAAACTTTATTATCCAAAATTAGTTGGATATCAGTGCACTAAACAGTAAACTTGACTTATTATAAATAACTTTAAAACACAAAGAGAACAAAATACATAAAACTTGCATCATTTGCAGTTTTGACGAGAATAACGTTATAAAGAGAAACTTATGAAGTCATTGATTAATATTAGCTTTACAGTAAGTTGTGTACTTCACAAATTAGTTAGCCACTCACCGTTACGAAGACAATGCTTGACGGAGCACATACTAATGTACACTATGTTTAATGTTGTGCACAACGTTTTTATAACACAAACCCAGGGTTCCGTGCAAACTTTAGACTTTAATAAAACTAATGCGTCTTCGCTCCGCCTCTTTTATTTAGCAAGGGTGTTGAGTTGCGCGAGCTTATTGAATCAATTGCTCTGAAATGAGCGTGTTAACTAACAACACAAGCAGCAGTAATCTCATATAGTGTTATATAAGTGCACGGCTGCGCGTAGTTTAAATGTGTCATTTCTCCGTCTCGCGTCATTTCTCCCGCTTGCGTTTTAACTCGCAAGTCGACAAAGAGACGGATTAAAAACACCAAATGTAAGCGGGAATGCGTCTCTCTTGTCCATTTATAATCCAATCGACCAAAGCGCGTCTTAATACCAGGTGTAAAAATGTTGTGAAGAAGACACTGCGTGACTGCAGCCACCTGAACTGAGAGACTGACTGACTGAAGTGAAGGGGGTGGGGGATTGGCTGGTGTCACTACAGTGAGTGATCTGGGTCGCCATTAGCAACCAGTATGGCGCACTCTGCTGGACAAACAAGTACTTACATCTTTCAAATGCATTTAATGTGTTCTGTAACAAACGTTCATATCGGCGCATATCTGCGGCTTATACGCCGATACAGATATATCTGCGACATGCTCATATCGGCCGATAAAATCGGCAAAACGATAAATCGGTCGGGCTCTAATTGTTTTGTCTCAAGATGCAAACCTGTATAGTTTTTTTTGTTCGTTCGTAAAAAAATTTAAATAGTCTAATATAAACAAGGACAAGCCATCTAAACTCAGTCCGGGAAACTGCCCATAAATTCCCAAAACAACAGAAACAAACAGATTAAATGTATAAAAGATGATACCTTGAGGTAACTCTCCCAACATGTTAATGCCTTGTTGGAGGGGAAGAGAAGCTAAAGTACTTTCGCTCAGCAATCCAGCCTGCAGGGAGATAATACTCCATTACTGAAAACCCACACACACAAACAAACTTAGCATATACACTTTGGACTTTTAAACACGGCACACCAAACCAACACAACCTGTTCAATATTCTGGCAAAAATAAATCGTGACTGCATTAAACAAATCAACCATTAGTCATTGTTTTGGCCACGCACACTACAACCACATCACACTGAAGACCCACTCACACAAGAAAGGAGATTGAACTCTTTACTGTGCAGAAGCTGTGCCCAAATTAGAGGGTTCCCTAAAAGCGCTTGCTAAGAGGGGAGAGACAGAGAGTGAGGGCTGGAAACACATGCAACCGAAATACTGACGGCTAACGAAGGGATTGTACCTGTTGGACTTGGTTCTGGAGCATCAGTTGCATAAGTGCGGCAGAAAGGGCGGGGTTAGCCAGCAGCGGTACATTGGGCGGAGCTCCCAGAAGTCCTGCATGTTGAGGGAAGAGTGCATTATGCAGACGCTTTCATCCAAAGTGACAGTGCAAATGGGTATATAATTTCAGGAGTACATTTGTTGCCTGGGAATTTATTTAACCCATTGTCTTAGCACTGTTGGCGCCATGCTTTACCATTCGAGCTACCGGAAAGACATTCTATACCAGTGACTGCACAAAAATCATTGACCAGGTCTTAATAGAAATACTATGTGACAAAAACGCACCTTGTTTATGTCCAGGGTTGAGAGATGCCAGGAGCATCTTAAGTGTTGCAGGGTTATTCAGACCTGTAAGGATCTGCATAGGGTTAGGTTCAGGAAGGAGACCTTTTCCTCGGTTCAAGGCCTGTAGAGACGGAAGATAACAATCTTCAAGGACCTCATGACTCTTGGTACTCAATGTGCAGTGAAATTGAGATTGAAACGCAAATAGTGTAAAGCTTCTGCTTTCTTATGACAACTTGACATAAACCAATACATCAAAACTTGTAAGATCTGTCATAAACATGACACAGCAGATTTATTATAAAACTTAAACTACCTAGCTTAATGGGTTAATATTACATAAATGGTCATTTAAATGTCATTAAGTGTTAATACTATGTCAAATAGTATTAAATACCTTAATAAAATGCAACAAAAATGTCAAAAAAGTTATACTTTATGCATGTGCACAATACATAAAAAACTGACCACTAACAAAACTTGTTCTTCCTTACACAGAGGGTTCTGAAAAACTAACAAAACATTTAATTAAATTAATGTATTTAATGTAATTAACACTTTTCTAGTGGTATGGATGATCCAACGCTGCATGACTTAACTCAGTATTGTACTGTTTTCATTTCATTTTAGGTAAAGCAGTCCCCAAATGCAATAAAATATAATTTTAATAATAATAATAATAATAATAAAATATTAATTATAATTATTGAATTGTATATGTTTAACAAATAAAATGAACTGTTAACTAAAAAAAAAAAGAGACACACAACACTATACGCACAACCGGCGCAAGACCGTCATAGAATGTCTCTAAACAGGTTCACGCCCACTTTTGGGGGAAATCAGACTAGACGTTCCATTGGCTTCCATTCAAAACAGCAGAACAAAGCAACCTTCGCACACAGCCGGCATGCGTAAATAACTTATGAAATCACTCAGATTAAACATGTTGAGTAATTATCTGTCCACCCTGCCTGCCATAGAGCGCGAAAGATAAATTAACATATTTAAGTTGGTCAATACAAAAACATGTCCCCTTCATTCTCCCAGCATCAAATTTGTGTAACAACGCTCCCTATTGGCCAGAGGTGTCTTACCCAGACATTTACTCGTACCTCATCGAGTCAACAGGGAAGCAAGTGAATGATTTTACTTCGTATTTGAAAGTTACTTAGTATTTATTTATTATGTCTTTATATTTAGAGTAATGAGTGCACTTTTCCGTCGAGTCATACAACTAACTGGCTTAGCGATATTTCCAGCAATCACTGGATGGCGTTGTTACACAAATTTGACTGTGAGAATGAAAGGGACATGTTTTTATATTGACCAAATTAAATGTGTTAATGTATCTTTCGGGCTCTATGGCAGGCAGGGTGGACAGATAATTACTCAACATGTTTAATCTGAGTGATTTCATAAGTTATTCACACCTGCCGGCTGTGTAAAGTTCCCGTCAAGTTCCCGGATGTGCCGGTAGTCCATATGAACTGAAGAATATTCTATCATTAAAATGTCTAAGTGTTAAAACGCTGTCAGATAATTTGTATCACTGTAGTTGAGGTCAAGAAAAATATTTATGATGCTGTTATAAAACTACCGTATATGACAGTATTAACACTTAGACATTAATGAAACATTTTATTTGTATCACTGGTAAAGAGTGGAAATGTGTGTTGTCTTGGTAATGTCAAGTTGTCATAAAGACATCTCAAACAATGTCATCTTTGCATTAAAAATGACATAATTGAATGAATGACACCTCATGACAGTTGTCATATACGTGAATACATTCTTCTTCATGTTCGTGACACGTGTCATGTCATGATTACGAAGATGTAATGTCAGTCTTATGAACACCTCTTCAAGTAAAGTGTTACCCATTTTTTGATCATGGATTTGTGCATAACATTACAATGCATCCGTTAGGCCCCGTCCCATTTCTACCCCCTTAAAACTTCTACTTGGTTTTGAGTGCCCTCAATAGTAAAGTCCCTAAACAAGGGAAGTGGGGGTTCAAATCTTTCCCTATGAAATGGGACACCACTATATGAAATTAGCGTAGCGAACGTGCCCACCTACGTCACATGCAGCGTGATTATTATTAATATGATTGAACTCTCGATAAGCCCGGGTACACACATCCTGAATATTGACAAAACTTCCCAGATCAGATTAGCAGCAGTCGGGAGACATTGTCAGAAAGCTTCGTGAAATATATTCATTAGTGTTCAAAATTTCACAAACACAAAACTCGTGTCATATTCCAACAATTTCCAGAATTTTAACATGCTTATATAAAGGGGAGGTATTGGGACGGGCCCTTAATTCCTCTCTCATACCCTAAAACTTGGTATTTCATGAAGCATGGGAATCTTCTAAAAAAACACCACAAGAAGGGTACAAGGTGGACAGTAGTTTACCATGGTCTGGGCAGCGATGAGGGCCGCTAGCATACTTCTTCCAGGTGGTCCGGGAGCACAGAAGGACACCCGTATGTGTGTGCCACCTAAAGCTCTTCCATCCGTGAGACGTTGAGCTTCCTCGGCCATCTCAGGCGTAGAAAACTCCAGTACCGCAAACCGGCGAAAGTTGCAGTCTTGACCCTGTGCAAGCTTTGATAAAAACAAATGAATTTGGTTTATGAGAAGCAAAGCATATAAAAAGGGAGGTCATATACATATGGGATGCAGGGCTCAAGACTGCCACCAAAATTTGAGAGTGTGCCACTGTGTTTTACATCGTCGCACATGTGCGACCAGTAAATTTGACCTTTTGTGATGTGACAATTAATTTGAAACAGCACATTGTACTTTCTGCATCTATCATTAAATTACTTAATAGTAATACAGTGGAAATAAGAAGAAATTTAAATAATTAGCATGTAGAGTTAAGGAGTGTGCCCCTAAATTTTCTGGTTGCGCCCCTAAAATTTTCAGTTGGGAGCCATAGTGAAAAATTTATTCTGGAGCCCTGAGATGGCATAAGGGTAAATTGAGAATTTTCATACGTTCCCTTTTGCTATAAATAAGCTACTTTTAAACAACATTGTAAAAATTTCTTAACAGCACACCGGGCCTGCTCGCCATGCAGCAGCGTCACAAAGGCTTAAATAGAAAATTAATTACATTTGAACACTGTAAAATACACAAAGCCAATTTCCCCCCATAAATAAATGGAGCACAACAGAATGAAACCGACATGATTCTATTCCTAATTCCACACAGATGGGATGCACTACAATGTGCCATGCCTAATAATGCACTCCAGCTAACGATATGCGTGTGGTTCGTGTTTAACATGAAAGGCGGCCGCTCTCTCATTCCAGAATGACCTGCTGACTGACAGCACCTGGCCCAGTCAGATGCTGGTCACCATAGAAACCAAAGCACTCTGCCAAAGAGCTCTCAGCATGGCCCTGTGTGAAGCAGGTCAAAGGTGAAAGAGCTGAACATCATTCACAATAAATCACGAAAATCCAGGTACTTTAGCACAACTGGGGAAATAATAGACTACAGCACAATCTCACTCCAATGTTATCCCGAACGAGCCCAGGATGCACGTCGTCCACTCTGTTCTTTTCATTACAACAAAAGTGAAAGATTACTAAAGGCAGCCAGTAAAAGCCCCATAAATGCAATCCACACATTTTGCATTAAGCCTCAATGTGTCAGAAACAAACCTTAAATCCTTCAAACCTCAAATTGTTGACAGAAGGTTTGGTGTAAGGATCACATTTACTTTGAAGTACAGTGAAAGCAAGTGACTTCATAAAAGGAATACTCCATTTTTTTTTTATATGCTCATTTTCCAGCTCCCATAGAGTTAAACATTTGATTTTACAGTTTTCAAATCGATTCAGCTGATCTCCGAGTCTGGCGGTACTACTTTTAGCGTAGCTTAGCATAATCCATTGAATCTGATTAGCATCAAGCTCAAAAATAACCAAAGAGTTTCAATATTTTTCCTATTTAAAACTTGACTCTCTGTAGTTACATCGTGTACCAAGACAGACAGAAAACCAAATGCTGCGATTCTCTAGGCAGATATGCTAGGAACCACACTCTCATTCTGGTGCAACAATCAAGGACTTTGCTGCCGTAACATGGCTGCATCAGGTGCAATGATATTACCCAGCGCCTGAAAATAGTCCCCTTGGTAACTTTTAAAGCCAACTTTTTATGCTAAAAGTGGTACTGCCAGACCCGGAGATCGGCTGAATGGATTCCAAAACGGTAAAAATCAAATGTTTAACTCTAGGGGAGCAGGAAAATTAGCATATTTTAAAAAAGTGAAGTGTCCCTTTAAAATTAGGGATCAGCATCATTTGGGTTTTTCCCACCATACCGGTGCAAAATCGATACTTTGACAAAAATAGTCGCAAAACAACAGTAGAAGAAACTACAGCATAAAACACGAAAACAATTCTGCGTTTGTCATTTTGTATGTTCAGACATTTAAGAAGCACTGAAATCTGTATTCTAATTCAGTAAATATCAGGCATAAGAAAAAAATTTGTTTGGTTCCGGTTTCCGACCGACCCTGCCAATTTATGTGCGACCCAAATTTATTTTATGAGCTTGGGGAAGAAATAATACACATTAAATAAATACACAAAAATTTTGAGGCGAACTATAATTTACCTTTTAGTACAGCACCGTTTTTGTAAAGCACGCGATGCAACGTCCTCTACCAATGCTAAAAACAAGGCAGCTATACGGTCGTTAACACAATCGTTCACACATCGTTGTCGTCACTTACAAAAGCAAAGGTAACTTTTGGTGTGCATTCGAGATGCTTTTTCGTGCACAGCAACGTAATCTTTTGCGCCCGCCGAAAGTTGTAACTTACAGACCAAAAAAGACGAGCTGAACAACGATATGCAAGTGGGCTTTTCTCTTCCAGAGAGGACAAACCAAGGCTCATTTTTGCGGTCAGAAAGTGAATTATAATATTTGAATTTATGACCAGGGCTTGACATTAACACCCGCCAAATGCGGGTAGATTTCGGCCAGCCAATCCCACTAGCCACTTTGCCAGGTTGAATATAATTTTTTAATTGTAGTTTTCTTAAAAGTTATGCGAAATGATAAACAATATGCAATGCGACAACTTCCATGAGCACTCTGCACCCAGCGCAACGCAAAGAGACCGTTTGTTGAGAGACGCGCACGCGATCAGCGGGGCGTTGCGGACCAAAGCGTCACCTTCCAGAGAGCGCGCAAGAGCTGATGGATTTGCGAGTGCACAAGAGGACGCAGTCTGAGCGCATTCACACATCGGGAAAGATAAAACAATTGCATGGAAGTGATTGATTAGATATAAATTGCGTGCAAACTCTCAGGGCAAGAGCGAAGAGAAATTCAGCGCATACCTGAATGCACACGAAATCAAAGAAAACCCACCAGCTGAGAGGTTTGCGCATCATTTTAATGTTACAATAATGCCCTCTCAACATTTGTCATTAAAAAGTCTTAAATCACTTTTATCAGTAACCATTATCAAGCTTATAAAATACAAATGCATAAACTAGCTGACAGTAAAATTAATGTACATTTCTTGACAGTATTTACTGCTGTTGTTAATAAATATTTAAAGTGGATGTCGATGGTTTTTGCGTTTATCTTTTCAGTTTAGAATTAGTGTTTCTTCTACACCCCTGTTCTACTTTTAATATATTCATTCAAAGTTAATCTATTTATGCCTTACTTACTAGCATGTTTTTCATGCACCTAAATATATGATATGATCTATACTGATATACCAGCTATATACCAGCTAGTAAATGTTGTCTTAATTTGGGTAGTCAGACTGCATTTGAAATTCAGTCTGCATCTAATTTAGCAAGTAAATTTGCTGGAATTAAAGTCATTTTAGGATGCCAAAGTCAAGTTTAATCATATAAAATTGATTTTACCAGCAACAAAAATTTGGCCAGTGAAAATGCTGAGTGGCTAGTAACTTTGAAAAACTAGCCACTTTGGCTGGTGAGCAAAAAAGTTAATGTCAAATCCTGATTATGACAAAAGAGATAATCCGTGGAGACGTGCTGCGCTGCGTGAGACAAACACTCAATATAGCCAAAGTCACCTCATATATCCGCTATTCAATTTAAAAATGTAACAATTTCCTACCTATCCCTTGCTGCCACTGGAAAAAAAATAATAATAAAATAAAATCCCTACCGACCCATGACCTAAACTGACAACCAACCAGAACCAAACTTATTTTTTTATGCCTCAGCCATAACGGCACTGGGTTTCGGTACCCAACCCTACTTAAAATCGTTTAAAATAAAGTTATCAATGTTAACATTTGACTAGCCAGACAAATCTTAACCAATACATTCTTAGGAATCTCTTCTCAAACATATATCACATAATACTTATATAAGCATAACCTGTGTGAGCTGAGAATCAGACTTTAGATTGCAGATAAATATGGGCAATAATAAGTGATCCCTGCCTTTTCAGAGCAGTTCTTGTTCATCCTTTCTATGAATAGCTGAAGACATATTGTACCTTTGGCTGATCAGTCATATTAGCTCAGTATTTCTGGCAGTTTTTGATTAGATCAGTAGTTCACAGTCCTGATATTGCAGAAGGCACATAATGTTCCAGCATATAATTTGGCAAATAAGAGCGTATAAAAAAAGATGAAAGCTTGCAAATTAAACATCAAATTAAAATTCAGGCATATGAAGAATAAATTTAATGGCATGGTGATTAAAATTTCTGATTACCTAACACTACCACAAACATAAAATGAAGGCAAAATCCAATTTCTATTTTATACCCCTTCGCCTACATCAGCCATACATCTAACCCGTCGCTTTAATAAAGAGTAGTGAGGGGTGAAAATTACCCCCAAGAAATCACATGTCATGATGTGTCGTCTCAGTTATCTCAGTTTTGTGGATTACAGTTTGTCTTCAGCAAATCGCAGAAGACAAGGATATAGTCTAGGCTTTCTCATAACCTTCTTTAAGTGAGGTCCCGAAAAATCTTAGTTTGATGTACTATCTGTCTGTTTCCTTATACCTACCCCTCTAACAAAGAAAACCGACACACCCCTAACCCCTTCACGTTTACGCGCACAATACTGCTGATATATAACCACAACTCGATAGACCACCCAGCCCCAAACTTTGGAATGTGCCGGACAAAAGACACTTAACATGAGTTTGCGTTTCTGGTCTGCCGCAGTCTCACACATATGAAAGTCAAAATATGAACCACTTAACTGTCATGGGCCCAAATTGTTTAGTAACAAACATATTGCCTATTCTAAAACTAAAATATTCATGACAAATTATATATCACTGGAAAGCTCAAAGAATGTTCATATTTTAAAGCCATTAGATAATAGATATTATGTAGTGACCAGGGTTTCCCGCAGAAAATGTGTTATGGTGGTAGGGTTAAGTGAGTGGGTGGGGCCGAGGGCGTGGCAATCAAAGGGGCAGGGCATATGCTTCATGATGAAAATTAAAATATTTTAATAAAATAAAATGTATTTTTAAAACACTCAAATAAAACTTAATTTTGAAGAAACTATGACAAAAAGTGAACACATACTAGATTATTTATGAATTAAATGTTTTTTCTAACAGGAATAGCTGCGCGATGAAGTGAAACTAAAGGGTTAATAAACAAACGAAAGCAGATGTTGTAGAACGTCTGGCGAACAATGATAGATGCGCTATTCTCCGAGATGTTTTATCAACTGGCTAGTTATCCTCCAGACAGTGACGACCCGGACCACGTCTTTCACATTTCGGCCGTGTGACGCGCGTACACGCTATTCTCCGAGATGCACTTGACGGCCTTTTGTACAGCGAATAATTTTTTTTTTTGGACGACCTAGTTAAGGCGGTAGGGTTTCCAAGCTTAGGCGGGCCGCCTTAAATGAAATATGCTGCGGGAAACCCTGGTGACAGTCATTTTAAGTGTAAATGTCACTGACCCCATGCACATTAAAGGGACATTTTTTTTTTTTAAATATGCTCATTTAGACCATTAGCATTACGCTTAAAAGTAACCAAAGAGTGACCACTCGGTGAGTTTCATGTCTTTGTAAACGAAAGTTTAATGCATTTTAGGAAGGATTGTTCTAGTGCACCTGTGGACCCATTGTGGAGGTGGGAGGTGGGACACAGGCACCCGAGGGTTCTCGGGGCAGCCGCATACGTCGAAATTTCTGTCAAAACCGTTCTATTTCACCATAAACAATCTGAAAACAGGGCTTTAAGTGTAAAATACCTTTAATGTCCTTTAAAGGGTCTTCTTTAAAAAGAGATTAGCTTACTACAACAAAGAATACCAGAGTTATACAGATTTTTAACTCAAAAAGGGGGCTCACAGTTAAGGGTTAAACAACTACATTTTAAAATAAGAACCCAAACTCCATATCAACAAATATAGCAATTTTTCATGATTCAATAAATAGACAAGGATGTAGTTTCCAGGGGAAGGGGGGAGGTGATACCATCAATAGTCAAAATCAGCAATTACAACCCAGCCAATATTTGATTAGTGAAAACATGGTTATAGTTGACACTTCAACCCCCCAATCCTCCAACCAAACATATGCCCTTGCAAATAGCGATCAATAAAAATCAAGCCACTAGAATTTTCCCAACCCACACTCAGCGCTTGAAAAGGTCACTTCACAAATCATTGTATTGTGAATGTCACTTTAATGAAACTAGAAAAAATTAAAGTTTAATCACTTAAATCCACAACCTGAACCAGAAAGGTTGAGAGCGTGTACCAACCTGGCAGAATATGGGCACGTGTATGTCTGACAGCACATTGCGGAGATCCTGAGCGGCAAGGATGCTTTGAGGTAGTCGGTCGACACAGAGGCAACGTGACTGTAGCATGGGGAAAGTGAGAGAGCCAACCTCGGTCCAATGAACGTAAAGCATGCGTGACCCAAGCTGTTTCCCCAGCAGCTCTGACTTGGCCCTTGCGGCAGAGTCCTTCTTCATGTACTCCACAAACCCATAGCCCTTCGAGTGGCCTGTGGTGGCACTGTGCACTAGGAAACAGCGTTCGATGTTTCCAAAGGGCCGGACGAGCTCTTCGAACTGTTGCTGGGTGAAAGCCCTGGGCAGGTTGGCGATGCACAGCAGAGCGTCTGTAGGCTGCAGCTGTACAGAGATCTCGCGGTCACGGAGCACGTACTGGTGAAATTCCTTAATGGCAAACTGGGCCTGCTCGCCATTCAGCAGCGTCACAAAGGCTTAAATAGAAATACAGCACATGCAAATAACATAAGAAACAGCTATAATACAAGATCAGTAGAGAACATCAATACACACGATAACTAGATGGCCCTTTTTCTTTTTGACAGAAATATGAGGGTTTGCTACTCAATGTTGTTCCAAACCTATATGACTTTCATAAATCCAAGAAATTGATGATAATTTTTCATACAATTAAAGTGACTGGTGACCAAAGTGGACAATAACTAAAATTTTGGGTAACATCTGCTGTGTTAAATTAATATCTTTTGAAGTTTGGAAAGGAAATGTTAATTTCTGGGTGAACTAACCCTCAAAATGAAGTTTACAAAATAAAACCCTACCAGTTAATTGTTCAGAAACAATTGAAGAGCTTGGTTCCAAAACAAGATAACTCTGTTTTTAAAAAATTTTCAAAAATCTAATTTTTTAATCAAACTGCAGGCGGTTTGTTTCGATTTAAGCTTTCATAACAAAAAATACAGCCAAGTAGCACAATAGAAACATGATAACATAATAAACATATTTTGAGAAAACAAAAATCTCGTTTTGAAACCAAACTCTTCAATTATTCTTTATATTTTCCATATTATGGAATAATAGTAAACTATGGCATAGCACACATTTAACTACAGGAATTATGTTGTAATTTAAAGCATCCAAAAATCAAAACTAAATATGCACCCATATTTAAAGGAATAGTCTACTCATTTTCAATATTAAAGGGATAGTTCGGCCAAAAACGATATTAAACCCATGATTTACTCACCCCCAAGCTGTCCGAGTTGCATATGTCCATCGTTTTTCAGACAAACACATTTTCGGATATTTTAGAAAATATTTTAGATATTTCTGTTCATTAAATGTTATGTTACGGGGTCCAGCAGTAGTCCACGACCTTCAAGTCCAAAAAAGTGCGTCCATCCTTCACAAATTAAATCCAAACGGCTCCAGGATGATAAACAAAGGTCTTCTGTGGGTAATCCGTGCGGTGTTTTTGTAGAAATATCCATATTTAAAATGTTATTAACTTTATAAACTAGCTTCCGGTAGCGCCGCCATCTTAGACTCAGGAGAGAGGATTAGCGTAGTGTACGCACTTTTCTTAGTGACGTATGACAAATTCGGAGGGCGGGGGCACCGAGCAGCAGCAGAGAAACTCTGTACGCTGCGTAAGCTCTCATCCTGAATGCGCATCACTCCAAAATGGCGGCGCTACCGGAAGCTAGTTTATAAAGTTAATAACATTTTAAATATGGATATTTCTACAAAAACACCGCACGGATTACCCACAGAAGACCTTTGTTTATCATCCTGGAGCCGTTTGGATTTAATTTGTGAAGGATGGACGCACTTTTTTGGACTTGAAGGTCGTGGACTATTGCTGGACCCCGTAACATAACATTTAATGAACAGAAATATCTAAAATATTTTCTAAAATATCCGAAAATGTGTTTGTCTGAAAAACGATGGACATATGCAACTCGGACAGCTTGGGGGTGAGTAAATCATGGGTTTAATATCGTTTTTGGCCGAACTATCCCTTTAAAATATGTTATTACCTTAACTAAGAATTGTTGATACATCCCTCTATCATCTGTGCGCGTGCACGTAAGCGCTGGAGCGCGCTGCGACGCTTCGATAGCATTTAGCTTAGCCCCATTTATTCAATGGTACCATTTAGAGATAAAGTTAGAAGTGACCAAACACATCACCGTTTTTCCTATTTAAGACGAGTAGTTATACAAGCAAGTTTGGTGGTACAAAATAAAACGTAGCGCTTTTCTAAGCGGATTTAAAAGAGGAACTATATTTTATGGCGTAATAGCACTTTTGGGAGTACTTCGACTCGCCTGAAAAGTCCGATCCTCTTCTCCCTCTCATAATGGGAGAGGGAGGGTGTTACTGCGCCGAGTCGACTATTCCTTTAAGGTGCCAAAGAATGCATTGAAATAATGTTAAATTGTTCTTTGCTATTTACATAGAAGGTATGTAACTTTATTACATAGCTTTTTTATTTACAATTTACATTTCATCAACGTTGATGCCACCTTCACATAAAAAGTCAGAGGTATGGAAGCGTTTTAGATTTCGCTATCAAGACGACGACGATAGTGTTGTGGCTTTAAATTTCTTTTATTAATTACCCACTTGTAAACTGCTGTTCACTGTTCTTTTTTATTAATATAGTATTTGTATTAAATCTATATTCATTGACTTGAATCGAGATTAAAAACCGACCCGGGAACCGTAATCGAAAATTGAATCGAATCGATTTGATAGCCTGTGAATCGAAATCGAATCGATCAATCTGGAACATCGGAATCGATACCCAGCCCTAGTCATGAATAGTAATGTTGAGCTCTTTTCTGATTGCTCTGAGGTTTATGTAGCTCACATTAGTAAACAGACCTTAAATGTTTGGGCCTGTATCAGACAAACAGGAATTGTTTGGAGATTGTTAATGGCTGTTTCTGAGTTGTAAATTTGTGTTTTTTTTTAGTATGGACCTGCAAAACGTAACTTTAATGTCAATAGTAGAACTTTAGCCTAAACGCTAGCAGCTAATTTATGTAATTTATAGCATTAATTAGCATGTAGCGCTAACTCAGTCACAACTCTTTTGTGTAATTTAATGTTAGGGGCGTACATCTCCACTGTGACACCACAGTCGGCGTTGTGTTAAGATTGGCCTGTTTTCCAGCAATCTTTTACATGCACAAGGTTTATATAAAAATGAGGAAACAAAATCTTTGTGGCTCAAGACGTCATTACCATGTACAGAACTCTTATTATTCATCAATGCCTAGTTAAATACAATTTATTATTCTATGGCACCTTTAAATTAGGGCTCGTAAAATTTCAAAATCCCTGGTAGCTCTTCAGGCAGGCACTTGGGGGGGGGGGGTGTAGCACACCGGCCGCGCAGTGTCGCGCCGTGTCTAGGACAAATCGGAGGTATTGTAAGCCAAAGGGGAGCGCATTAAATAGCACGAGCTTCGTCAGATTTTATATTTTGAAAAAGCAAAATATATGCTAGCAGCCAATGTTAATTGTTAATGAAATATGATAATTTAATCATGGTCATTTAATGTTAAACTATGCGAGTGGCGCGACAGGGATTTGAGCAACTTCCTGAGTCGTACCTGGGCGGCGTGGACAGGTGCCACCAGACGGCGCCGGTGTGCGTATACTCATAGAAAGCAATGTGTTCAAGTTTTTTAGAACAGCGCGGCGCTGAGCTGCGCGTCCTGTGTGAGACCCTCTTTAGGCACAGGTTGTTTTTATTCAACATTCAGTCTAAATGATCTAATTAAAATAAAATTTTCTAACAAAAAGTAATATGTTTGACAAGCATGTTATTGTCTACAAAAATAACCGCAAGCATTTAAACATATTGGTGCTGTATAGATAGCACAGAATTCACATACGTGACCCTGGACCACAAGATCAATCATAAGTAGCATATTAATAGCAATAGCCAACAACACATTGTAAAGGGTCAAAATGATTTTTATGCCACAAATCACTGGATATTAAGTAACGATCATGCTCCATGAAGATATTTTGTAAATCGCCTACCATAAATATCCAAATTGTATTTATTAGTAGTAATACGTGTTGCAAGGACTTCATTGGGGCAACTTTAAAAGGTGATTTTCTAAATATTTAAATTATTTGCACCCTCAGATTTCACATTTTCATAAAGTTGTATCTTAGGCAATTATAGCCATATCCTAACAAACAATACATCTATGGAAAGCGTACCTAACCAGATGATGTATAAATCCAAACTTCATTGACCCTTATGACTGGTTTTGTGGTCATATATTATGTAAATTAAGTTGATTAAGACCCTGTTTACACGTACATGGTTATTTTTAAAAACTGAGAGAACCAGTCCGCGTCACCATCAGCGTTGCCGGTGATTGGCTTACGTGGGCTTGAGCTTCTCTTGATGGCATATATGCACGGGTACGTGTAAATAAACACTTTTCTGAAAACTGAGTGCTAGATATTATTCCGTTTATGAAAATAGCCGCCCACGTGTAAACGTAGCCTAAATTGAATCGCAAGAGTTCAACACTTAATGTTTACACCACAACCACTCAAGTTATATTTAGCATGATTACATTAAATTAAAATCACAAAAAAAAATCTCTAATCATGCAAGTAATGAGTCATACACACCTGTTCCCTTGTACTTGTCCACAAAGCAGTACTTCATATCATAATTGCTTAGCAGCTCATGCACTTCCTAAAAAAAAAAACATAACACCAAGTATTGAGACATGTTTATTATATATTTATGGATCAATCACTGCATCCTCCATTATTAATAGTAATATACTGTTGACTCATTTTCTGCAAACAGAGAGTAGAAAAAAAGACCACTTTTTGCTTTCAAGCTTATTATGTCTCATCATCATAACATGAACCAGCACTTTCTTTTGGTGTCAGTGAAAGCAAAATGTTTTGTATGAGCCCCTTATGCCTATTGTCATCCTCATGGCTCCCATACAATACCAGAACTGCACACACGCACCTGTTTTCCCCATGAATCAAGCATTTTCCTAAAAGAACCACATCCAGTGTCAACTGACCCCTAAATGTTTCACAATACACTGAATCACCCTTTAAATCTGGATTACAAGACCATGTGATTCACAGGTGGATACTTAGAAACACCAAACTGCTAACAAAACTAAAAATAAAGGATTACTTTACATAGCTTTTAGTCAATAATACAAATTGAGGTTGACAAACCATCTGTGCTGAGGTAGAGATGACATTTTATAGGCATTTTAAACAGCTTTGTATGATTGTAGCAAATGTACACGTCTCAATGTGTGAATATATAGCTCAAATGTGATTTCAGAAGCCCCAAAGCTGTTATTTCCTCTGATAAGCATCAGGACGTTGGGTCGATTAAATGAATTGCCAAATGGCCTCGTGTCGTGACAAAATAACTCCCAGATGACTTCACTCAGTTATTCACGAAAACACAAGGCTCAACCAGTGGTCATTCAAGTTATTATCAGGACTTCACCTCACAATTAAGTTATTATTTGGAGTATCTTAAAGCCCCTCTATTAGCTACCGAGTCAGCGATAACACAAAATTGCAAATCACGTTTTCCATTCGTGTTTGAAATGTCTGTGAAACTCAAAACGTTAACACAAAACACATTTTGTACCAACCTGATTGCTAATATCAGCGGGGAGGTTTTTAATGATTATTTTGCGGCGATTGTAAAACTCTCTTCTCGTCCTTTCCAAACGGTTCGCGATCTCTTCTGGAGTGAGGGCCGTCAGCTCATCATCGACCCGTCGGGCACACTCGCTGCCCGTTGGTGAACCCACATCGCCGGCGTCCCCATCGGCATGTTCAAAGCCCCAGCTATCAGATTCGGCTGCTTGATCGTAACTTTTAAAGAGTGGATTAGTGACAAAATTGGCACCAGTATAAGATTTGTCGTCTCTGGCAGCTGAGCTAACGGACACCACGGCCGCCATGTCTCCCTCTGGAAGTTTGTACGCTCAGAGTGCTCGTTTGTTTCGGGCAGTTTAAACAATACACACGTGCGAGCAACTCGCCCGCTGATTGGTCGAGTGGAAATGCGCTTTTACGTTTCAGCACGAGAGGCGGGGCCAACGAGTCACATGTCAAATTTGAACACAGCAAGTTAGTTGCCAGATACCATTATAACGCAGTATAACCGATAATGATAGATAAGCGGTATAATTTTTGTTTTGGTTTATGTTACTCAGGGATCTGTTTGACACTAAATATATTAATTATATTGATGTTAATAAACATATAAATTTATATTGGTGTTAATGCACATGCTATACTATATATTTTATACACTTGTACACGTTTTGTACAATTTAAATTAGAATTAACATTATTGTAACATTGTAACATTATTGTAACGAACACCAAAACAAAACCTCCTATAAGAAAGATCAGCTTTAAAGGGATAATTCACCCAAAAAAAGGAAAATTCTGTCATCATTTCCTCACTTTTATATTTTTACAAACCTGTATGTCTTTGTTCTGATGAATACGAAGTAAGATATTTTGAGAAATGTTAGTAATCAAACTGTTCGTGAACCCCATTCCGTTCCATAGTATTATTTTTTCATACTATGGAAGTGAATGGGGCTCACAAATAGCTTGGTTCCAAACATTCCTCAAAATATTTTCCTTCGTGTTCATCAGAACAAAGACATTTATACAGGTTTGTAACAACATGAGAGTGATTAGATAATGACAGAATTTTTATTTTTGGGTGAACTATCCCTTTTAAAATCCCCTTTTTAAGACAACAGAGCCTACAACATTCTGCAACAAATATATGAATGCATCAAGCCCACCGTTTGCTTTCAATCTGGCAACCTTGCTTTAACGTCAGTATTTAAAGGGACAGAGTGCCTTCAAAAAAAAAGGAACAATTAAATATCCATCTAAAGCAGTGTTTCTCAAACTTTTTCAGCCCAAGGACCACTTTATCTTCCAATTATTTTCTGAGGACCACCTAACAGAATCCCACTCTAACACTCCCCCAAAAAACAACAAAATAGGAAGGATAAGCTAGGTTGTAACTATGGTAACAATAAAAAAACTGAAAAAAAATGTCCCCCTTAATGTCCTAAATCACTGAATTTACAGGGACTTTACACATGAAACAAAAACTAGTACATTTCAAAACAGAGATCTCTGGATTTTAGCTGCTTTCAGTTGACGCTTGATCTTTTATTTTGACTCCCCTTTGGTTTAGCGAACCGATCCATTTTTACGTTATTAAAACAGAAAGGCAAGAACTGATATCACAGTTTTGCAAGTGCATTAAAAATCTACTTAAATAAGTGACGATTGTATAAACACTTGCCTAGGTCATCTTTTGGCGGTCCACTGGGGGGGTTTGGCGGACCACACTTTGAGAATTACTGATCTTAAGGGAGTTAAGCTGAGTTTTTTAAATAAAGTTTTATCTTAAAATGAAAAATGTGCAAAAAAATAACTCCAAAATTAACAGTTAACTTACAAAATAACTTGTTTTGCAAGCGTTTGCTATAAATATATTTTTACCATTTTTTAAAGCACCATTTGTTTGAAGCTATATAGCTATATCTTGTAAATTCAAAAATGCCTATTTTACTAAAACTATAATTAGTCACAATCCATAATTAAGTTCACTTTAAGTTCAGTTTACTGTTTATTATACATTTTATATTTTATTAATAGATCATATTGATACATTCAGTTTGACATTATTACCAGCATTTCACACATAGGTTACAAATGCCCATAAAACAAGGAAAGAATTGCACATTTTATAAAAAGAGTAAAATAAATTATAAATGCAACATACAAATCAGACTGTAAACATCCACATTCATTTTCTTAAGGCTTTTTAGGAAACAGCCTATCACAGTATTAAGGCTCCGTTTAAACTTGGCATTATATGCGATTACAATTAGATCAAATTGTCATCCGATCAGAACACAGCATCTTTACATTTGTCTCTTCTGTATCTAGATTACTTACTGAATCTCTTTTTCAAATTAAGTCTGGAACAAATTGCATTGATGCAGAGCAAACATTCATGTCAACCAATTATTCAAAGGCAAAAAAATGCTTTGCTTGGATGGCACAATTAAAACAACTAATCCCAGTGTGTCCCTGACTACCTCAGAAATAGGGCAAGCAAATTATTGTGATGACAAACACAAACCTGTCTTTTGTCTGTTTATGTAGCTCAATTGTTAAGAGTATTGCATTGCAATACAAAGGTCATGGATTTAATCCAAAAGGAACACACCAAAGAACCAATAAAAAAATCTTCAGATTGAATGCACTGTAAGTCACTTTGGAGAAAAGTGTTTGGCAAATTCAAATAACATTTAAATGTTTTCGAGGTGTACAGTATGTATATATATGCACTGCAGGCGTGGGAAAGAGGAAGTAAACGTAACAGCATCAAAATAGACATTTACAATATATATATACACATTAAGGAATGAATATTCCAAGACGTTTCTTGACTTAAAGAGCACTTTAGGTTACATAAATCTCTTTTCCATCAACAGAGTTCCTGTGCTGGAAATTTTTCGCTAAAAACTAAAAGAATCATCTCAATGCTGGCCCCATAAACTTGCAGCTCTTGAACCATGAATCAGCAACATCAAAGGCTGGGACAGAATAATGTCAACACCAAGTACATTTTTCAAACATAAAACATAACTGTACAAATGCCAAAAAACAAATAGTTTTAGGTATAATCAATAAATCTGTTAACACTTAAAGCGGCTTATAGAACGTGTCGCGATCGACGCTGAACTCAAAAGTGCTGCTAGATGTTTTTTCATGTAGTAACAGAGTCGGTGGGTAAACAGACCAGTTTAAACAAAAGTTCACAAATTTGACCAGCACCTGCGCTGTTTCTCTAGGTTCCTGCTCGACTTGAAAACAGCCTGTTCTCTAAACGTACAACTCAGTGAAAATAACAGGCGAGTGTGGTCGTGCTCAGAACAAAGTGTTTTGTGGTTAAAACCTGTGAGAACAACAGAGAGATAGATAGAGAGAGAGAAAGAGCAGGTCAGCAATGGTTGATCTGAGCGAGCTGCACAGACGGTTGCTGTTTGTACATTTGCCGGATGTCGTCCAGAGATTTTGCTAATGATTCGAACGACGGACGCTGGCTAGGGATAAAGTCCCAGCATTGCTCCATCAGTACATAAACCTGTGAAGAGAATTCAGGCAATTAATCTGTGATCTATGCATTTAAAAGCACGCTGGAATACGTGTGCTGCTCACTACCTCAAGAGGGGAGTCTCGAGGACGCGGCAGTCTTCGGTTTTTCTCCAGGAGAGTAATGAGTTTAACCACAGTCATCTGACCTTGAACCATTCCCATCATTTCAAAGAATTTCTATGGAACACAAAAATGAACAATTTAAGGGTTAACATCAATGATGCCATTGGTTCTCGCGTTATGGGAATGAAAAATCTAAGAGGTCTGACAAAGGTTTATGGCGCTTCTTTGAGGTGGAGGTCACTGTATACTTTCATTGTACAGACAAGAGCTGCGTGACCTTTCTTGCCTATTTTCTCGAAATATTACGTGAGTTTGACACAACATGTGGGTGGTTAAATGAGGACACGCTTATTTTTTGTTGAACTATTCGTTTAATGAAAAACAGGAAGCAGAGTCTTTAATATAAACAGCAATCAGGTGAACACATCCTGAAAAGTGAAGTCTGATATGCCTGCAGTATAGGTCATAAACACAATCCTCTTCATGTACATAAATGGGACGTGAGCAAATTCAATTACACTTAAGATTTATTTTTCCCAAAGATGTTTTCTGTTATTTTAACTATTTTTTATGTCACTTATGTATTTTCAAGGTGCAATCTGTAACTTTTAGAAGCATCTCTTGAGAGAAATGCAATAATTGATTAATTGGAATGCATAACTATATTATCAGTGGTGTACAAAATGAACTGTATTGTTTTAATTATCTTACAATGAGACATTTTTATCTACATACACCGCAGGTCCCCTTACATGAAACTTGCTGTCATGTTTCTACAGTACCCCTAAACAGACAACTGTTCTTTAAAGCAGAATTCATCCAAACGTTTTATCAGACGACGACATGTTTGTCCTGTGGCAGCTACCGTAGCTTCTCCATGCATTTCGTAATTGAGAGGTGAGTGTGGACTGAGCTGTTGGTTGCTAGTTGCAATCTCACCACTAAGGGCTCTATCTTACAACCGGCGCAATGCAGCGCAAAGCGTGACGCAAGTGTATTTTGCTAGTTTCGACCTGGCGCAATTATAATTTTCACGTTTAGCGGCACGTTGTTCAGAAAGCAAATGCATTTCCACCCATGTTTGCGCCCATGGGCGTTCTGATCTAAAAAACGAGGTGTGTTCAGGCGCATTGTTGGCGCGTTGCTATTTTGAGGCAAATAAAATAGACTACGCCATTCACCAACAAAAACCTGCTCTAAAGTCTAAAGTCAATGGCCCAATATGTTTTTTGTTATTTAAAAAGTGCGTTAGAAAAATGCGCTATATAAACAGGACGAAAACGCACGTTTGCTTATCACCTATGAATGCTCAGGAGCACAAAAATGCTTTTCCAATATAAAAAGATTAAAGGATTGAAATGTAAAAGATTATTATTAAGTCTCTTGGACATAAATGAGGACTAATTATGAGACGTTAAAAGGCACAAAAAGCTGCTTCACCTGCAGCCTGGTAAGTAAATAAATGCTTTGCTTTAAACAAATTCATCTGTTTTTAAATGTTTTTTTTAAATGCTAACTCATGGATTTATTGTATATGATGTACCTGTGGATATGGTGAGATGAGAAACATTTTTAAGTAATGCTTAAAAAAACTCTTTGCTTAAAAAACCGCTGTCCAAGTGCTGAAACGTGCGAAAAGCCGTTTGTAAATTCTTTATCTCCTGTTTGTTACAAATAAAGTATTTTTAGAGTACAAACCTTTTTCTTACATACTTGTAAATAATTTTTTGATGATATTGGATAGCCATACATTTAAAGCAATTACAAGCCTGCTTTTTTACTTCTATGACTAAAAGAAAACGGGTTTTAAAGGTTTTAATAAAAAAATTACATTTCAATACAAGTGAAAAACAACACAATTATTTAACATTAATCTTAAACTGGGGATCTTCTTCCTCCGCTTAGTTTTTCAGTTTACAAAGTCCGTCATCTAAATAGGTATTAGACATAGCGCCAGCACCATGCGCTCGACGCACAAACCATTTTTCCCGTCGCTAAATTAGCAAAAGTGGATTCGGACACGCCCATTTAGACGTTTCGCTGTACGCTTTAGACAATGCGCTTAGATCGTTGAAATAGGGCCATATATGTGAATGACACTAAAAAAAACACACACTGAACCTTTAAGTGTTCGTTTTTCTATTAAGTTTAGTTTTGAGATGCTATTAAATAAAAGGGGTGTGGCGACATAATTTGTGTGAATGAGGAATATGGGTAAGAACTTGGTACCGAAGCTCCACTTCACGATCACTACTGAGCAGACTCAAATAACATTATTGGAGCAAGATGTTAGCAACCATTTTTGGGTTCAAATTTGGCTTACATTTTCTACAATGGAAATCTGTGAAGACCAGTTGTCCATCTTTTTTACGGTCTATGACAGCAATCCATGTTTCAGATTGTTTGATACTTACTGAAGGCGGGCTTTGACGATGGTTACAGTGGGTCAAAATCTCATAAAGGGTCACGGCAAAGGACCAAACATCAGATGCAAAAGAAAACTTGCTCTCCTTTAGACACTCTATGGCATACCTGAAAAACAAATAAACAATATTGGTATAAAATAACTTCCCTTAAAGGAACACGGCAACTGTTTTGGGATTTATACATGCTGTGACTATACAAATCACAACATATTAATAGGAAAATGTTGGCGTTATTAATTTTTCACTTATTGGTAGCAGTATGCTAGCTGGAGCTATTTACTTCCAGTCTTTGTGCTATGCTAGGCTAA
This sequence comes from Misgurnus anguillicaudatus, assembly GCF_027580225.2. NCBI lineage: Eukaryota > Metazoa > Chordata > Actinopteri > Cypriniformes > Cobitidae > Misgurnus > Misgurnus anguillicaudatus. The sequence goes on from NC_073355.2 coordinate 15,331,629, forward strand.
CTCTGTGCGTCAGACAGTGTTTCGGGACGCACGGAGATGAAACGGGTATGTATGGACTTGTCTAACTTTGGGGGATGCGGTGAATAGGCTAAAGTCCCAAAAACTCAGCGTGTTCCTTTAAAGCCCTGTTTTCAGATAGTTTATGATGAAATAGAACGGTTTTGCCTGAAATTTGGACATATGATGCTGGCCCGAGAATTCTCGGGTGCCTGTTGCATCACCTCCCACCTCTACAATGGCTATATAGGTGCACAGGAACAATCCCTCCCAAAATGCACCAAACCTTTATTTACAAAGACATGAAACTCACAGAGTGGCCAGGGGCGTTCATCGATACGCTCACACAAAAACCGCTGCAAAAGACGCACTCCAACAGGTTTTATCTTAGTTTTTGTCCAACTCCATTGACTTGTATTAGATGTGCTGTGAGGTACGGTACTACTCCGCGCCGGGAACCCGTTTGTATTCTTGCAATTGGCAAAGGCGGATTATCGCCACCACCTGGGCTGGAGTGTCTATTATTCAAGCTCTCAGCAGAAAAATGTACGGGTGTGAGGCATTTGGAAAAATAGGTCCACACGAATGCTAAAACACCTGTTGGAAAGCATCTTTGGCAGCGATCCCTGTGTGAGCATACCAGTGAACACCCCCGACCACTCGGTGAGTTTCACGTCTTTGTAAACGAATGTTTAATGCATTTTAGGAAGGATTGTTCCAGTGCACCTATACAGCCATTTTAGAGGTGGGAGGTGAAACAACCAACACCCGAAAATTCTCGGGGCAGCCGCATATGTCGAAATTCCAAATCATAAACAATCGGAAAACAGGGCTTTAAGTGTAAAATACCGAACTTGTCCTTTAAAGGTGCAGTGTGTACATTTTAGCGACATCTAGTGGTGAGGTTGCGAATTGCAACCAACGCTCAGTCCACCGTTCACCGAAATGCAAACATGTCATTGTCGGAGACAACTTAGTAAAAAAAGTTTGTCCATTAAGGGCTGTTGTAGAAACATGGCGGCACAAAATGGCGACTTCCATGTAAGGGGACCCGTGGTGTATGTAGATAAAAACAACTCATTCTAAGGAAAAAAAAAACATAATGGTTCATTATGAAAGGTCTTTATACACCACTGATAATATAGTTTCGTATATTATATTGCATTTCTGTCAAGAGACTTCTAAAAGTTACACACTGCACCTTTAATTTTGAGTGCAGACGCTAGCCAATTACGTTAATGTAGACCAGAGAACAGAGGAGCATAAAAATGGAAGAAATATTAATCATTGCGGTGAGTAATTACTTTGACCAATTTTTTTTAGTTCCGGCCTCCATTAGCTGTCAAACCAAAAGATGTCTTGTTGTGGTTCACTGTGATTGGCTGTTCTCACAACAATGATTGCCTCAGGGCCACATGCCCTCCGTTAAGCATTAACGCTGATGCCCCGTGTCAATCCAGCGTAAGGTTTTCAACTAAAGTTTTGTTTGTTATGGATTTTTTTATTTTTACAGATCATTTGATTGTTTTAATGTTCTCCAACTCGATCAATATCAAGTTGATTTGTGCTTTCAACACCACACTAATATCCAATTATGGTCCACGAATCCATTAGCACACATGAAAGAGATCAAGTTTTATTGATGAAAGCACACTCCAGTGCAGAATATGATCAACAATTCAAGTCTCCAGTGATAATAGCTTACCAGAACACAGGGCTATCACCGTCCTCACGGACACGGTAGTAGATCTCTCCTTCTGGAATATACTTTGTTAGACCAAAGTCACCAATTTTAACAACACCTTCATTCTCCACCAAAACGTTCCTTGCAGCCAAATCCCGATGGACGAAACGTTTGGAGTGCAGATAATCCATCCCCTACGGTGCACAGAAATACAGGTCATTACACCATCAAAGGACAGACTATTAGGCTTGATGCACGCTGTTCATCTCTGTATACAGTCAATAATCAGTGCATCTAAACTAGTTGCCATGGTAACAACGTGTCAGCATGAATCAACTGAGCAGTCAGTGTGGCAATTTAGCCTCTGTTGATGTTTATCATCTCATAACAACACGTCTTATTCATATGCTGTGCCCAAAACATCTGAATTATTAACTACATATTGAATGTCATATATGGAAATAGTCAGTGAAAATGTGTGTATTTGTAAACATAACCTCACCAAACAGATTTGCTGTGCGAAAAGAAGACTTTGGGCAATTCCCAAGCTATGTTTAGGCAGGTACTCTCTGAGACTTCCCAGTGGAAGATACTCCATGATTAACTGGACCACCTGTCCACCTAACATGACACAACAAAATATTCAAATTAGTCAGGAAAGACTTATTATTTTGCATGAATATTAAAGGTCACCTAATATGAGAAATACACTTTAATATGTTGTGACTCGCATGTGCATGCATTGTTATGATGCACACATTGTTATGATAAAAATCTGCCCACTCCTTTTTTTAATCCCCGTCTCATGGGACAAGCTATTGGCTTGTATTGAGCAAATTGACATCACTTTGCGCATGCCCCGCCCACATCTACCCATAATTTCTATTTTAAATATTCTTTACATAATTCCTTACTGCACATTCATTACGAGTATTTCAGACTTTCCACAATACCGCTATTATCCACTAGGTGGCCCCCTTCCGCAACTTTATAAACCCGGAAGTATTGCCCTATGGCAAGCGGCTGCATGTCCGTGTCTATTTTAAAGATCGCTCTGAATGGGATCTCTATGAAAAGTCCAAAAATGGAATTATCTCTGCTTTTTGCTCAAAATGTGGTGTTTTTGCAGAAACCTACCCATATTCAAAAGCTGATTACAAAACTACTGAAGGTAGGATGAAATGTTTTTTTTTTTTTTTTGAAAACAGAGGGTCTGTTCTTTCATTTGGTATAATGTTTATATATTTTAAGAATAACATTTTCTGGAAGGCATTAAACTTTTGTGAAAATCATGAAAAACGCTGGCTGGCAACTTTTACAAAAAAAAAAAAAATGCTGGTGGCGAAAGAGTTAAAGAGACACACATATAAAACCAGCACTTTTTCCTGCACACCCAAAAATTGGCTTTTCAACATGGTATACTATATGATATATAGGGTAATTTGGCAGGCACATTCTGGAGACACCCAAGACTGGTATTATTACATATTCAAAAATTGCCATATTAGGTGACATTGACTATTTCCCCGCCATTGACGAGTTATCTCGTCAATTAAGAGAAACGTTTCTCTGCAATTGACGAGTTTTTACGGCAATCCGTATTTCCGCTGTTATTCACTAGGTGGTGCTCTTATCTAACTTATAAAACACTGAATCATCCACTAATCCAAAAACAGTAAAAACTCTGTGTATGTTTTGATCATCGTTTTGAATCTGATCTCTAACTAAAGTCGTTTACAAAAATGCAATTATCTCAAAATGTGGTATTTTTTAAGAAACCTACCCATATTTGAGAGGTGATATAAGGAGAACAAATTAAGATAGGATGAAACTTTTTTTGAAAGCAGAGGGTCTGTCCTTTCATTTGATATATTGCATGTTTATATTTGTTAAAAGAAGAACATTTTCTGGAAGGCATTAAACTTTTGTGAAAATCATAAAATGCTGGAGTTGGCTGGCACTTAAAAAAAAAAATGCTGGCAGGGAAAGAGTTAAAGACAGCATGAAAGCACAAAACTCATTCATTCTGGTATTGACACATTTAATGTTGGCTTTATGCTGTGAACTATCACTTTCTACTTTTTCATTTCAGAGGCTGCTAGCTTTTATATAAATTGAGGGGAGGGGACATTCATTGTCATTCTATAAAGCAGTTCATAGGACAAAAATGTGTAGACACATTATGGGGCTGTTTACACTTGGTAATAAGATGTGTTTTCATCGATCAGATCACAAGTGGACGAGAGAGACACATTACGTTTGCACCTGGTATTTAAATCCGTCTCTTTTGTCCACATTCGACTGCTTCTGTCCTGAATACTTTGAGGGGGTGGTCTGTCGAGACGGTGGGCGAGTCTCTCTGCTGTCATTCAAACCCGAGCGGGAGTAATTATGAGTTCATACGGACGCAAACTAAATGTCCACTGCTTGTTTAGCAAGTTAACATGCTGCACAGTGTTTGTACGTTTATATGTTTGTAAACATATATAGTTTTATCAATGAAAGACTAAAAATATCTCTATTCACAATCTGTTCACGCCAGAAGTCAGAAAAGACGTTAAACTTGGAGGCTGTTTACACTTGGCATTAACATGTGTTTTCGTCGATCGGATCACAAGTGGACGACGTTAATGCCAGGTGTAAACGGTGTTCAAAACGTTTTGAGCTCCTCCACTTTCGACCACTTTCAACCACATCCAGAGGTGGTCGAAACCACTTTCGATCGGATCGCTTTGGAGTTGCGGAACGCACATGTGGTTGAATGCATTCGAACAGCCACACGCGACCGCCTTCTCTCCGCCCATTTATCTAATCTGAGGTATTAAACACAAGTTTTATGTCTTTTTTGACTTCTGGCGTGAACATACGGTGAACAGTGCTATTTTAGCCTTTCATTGATAAAACTAAGCGGCTAATCTCCGCAGTTTCGTTTTGAAAGCGTCTGAAAGTTGCGCGATCCTATTTCATCAATTGCGCTGAAAATTCAAAGAAAGCTCTAACATACACACGTACAAAACTCTATGCAGCATGTTTACTTGCTAAACAATCAGTGCACTCCGACATAATATTAGTTTGCGTCCATATAAACTCATAATTACTCCCGCTCGGGTTTGAATGACAGCAGAGAGACTCACCCACCGTCTCACAGACCACCCCCTCATAGAATTCAGCACAGAAGCGGTCGAAAGTGGACAAAAGAGACGGATTTAAATACCAGGTGTAAACGTAATGTGTCTCTCTCGTCCACTTGTGATCCGATCGATGAAAACACATCTTAATACCAAGTGTAAACAGCCCCTTGTGCTCAGTACCTCAGATTAGATAAATGGGCTTAGGGAAGGCAGTCGCGTGGGGCTGTTGGAACACATTCAACCCCATGTGCGTTTACACTACAAAAGCAATCTGATCGAAAGGGGTTTCGACTACCTCTGAATGTGGTTGAAAGTGGTTGAATGTTGACAAAACGTTTTGAACACTGTTCACACCTGGCATTAACCTCGTCCACTTGTGATCCGATCGATGAAAACGCATGTTAATGCCAAGTGTAAACAGCCTCTAAGAGTGCAGGATGAGTCTGATATATTTTCTAACATTTGTTCAATGTTTTGAGTACAATAACATATACAAGCGACACGCAGCTCTGCTCACCCAGTTCGGTACAGCATCCCTTGTACTTGACGATGTTTGTGTGATAAAGCGATTTCAGTATTTCAATCTCCTTCAGCCAAGAATCTTGAAGGTTATCGCCACCCTCTTGTTTCAAAGCCTTCACTGCCACATACTCTCCGGTGCCATCGTTGTTAGGGTCATAAACGTACAGCATCACTTTTCCAAAATGGCCCTTTAAAAGCAGATCACACAGTTACAAATGAATGAAATACATAAACATCTAAACGCAGTCTGTAGCAGTAATGGTAAACTGACCTCTCCCAAGTCCCTGATTTTCTTCAGGTACCGTTTGTAAAAGATACTGGGATCTATGTCTTGAGTTGACTCGCAGTCAGGGGAAATGTCTGGATCTTTAATCGAAGTAGACAGAAACTATATTCATTTCCGAAATTACTAAGATTAGATACACCTATAGTGTTAATATGCAACAACATCACTTTATAATATTACATGTGTTCCAATGAGCAATAATTTAAGGAAAAACCTCACAAACATAAGCATAAAAATATTGTATTAAAAGACATACTTTTTGACTGAATCTCTGTTAGCTCTCTCAGAATGGTTCTGAAGGACGGCCTGGCGGCAGGGTCGTACGTCAGACACCTGCTTATAAAGCTTGCCAGCTCTTGAGATGAAGGCACAGCCAGGCGACTCTGTGTCTCATAGAAACGCTCTTTCTGTAAAGAAATAAGAAAAAGTGAGTGTGCAGTCAGTTTACTTAAAGCCACACATAGAGCAGGATGCAGCAGTACCTCGGGCAGCGTGCTGCCACTGATGGGCAAATCTCCATTGTTGCAGATTTCCAGCAAAGTCGCTCCAAAGCTCCACTGGTCTGCGGCACTTCCAACACGCACTCCATCGGCAATGCACTCGGGAGCGATCCATGGGATGCGCTCCACGCGCTCTTCAAGTAAAACACAAACAAAACTTTTTGAAAAGATTTTTAAAAAGTGCAGTAAGATGTTCTGGGTGGTTGCATTCAGTTCCACCAACACGATTCCTGTTCCCAAACTAGAACCTTTTGGGCTCAGCGTAGGTGCTGTTGAGAACCTTCAACCATTTTATTTCCCTCTTAAATCTTCATATATTCAATAATATTTCTTGAGAAAGGACTGCTGTGAAATTTATGCACTATGAGTTTTGAGAATATTTAACAATGTTACATGTAAGACTAAACAAACAATGTGAAGTGCTAGAAATGTAAAATCCTGGCTAACATAACATAGTAACAAAACATAATAACTAATAATAATTTTTTGTGCCGATAGCGATATTCGATTACTTAAGCACTCATTATTCTGTGTAGGACCTAAGCTGTAGCCTCGATGCTGTAGGCTACGCATAAGTTTTCATCAGTGTTGGGGAAGTTACTTTTAAAAGTAATGCATTACAATATTAAGTTACTCCCAAAAAAGTAACTAATTGCGTTACTTAGTTATTTTTCATGGAAAGTAATGCTTACGTTACTTTTTAGTTACTTTTGCGTTACTTTTTCTTGGCTGAGGCTTTATCTCTTTCAGGCCTTGCAGGTGTTTTTTGTGTAAAGTCGTAATGTGACTACGTTTAGTTCAATTCGGTACATAATGTTTTTTAAATCGAATTAAATAAACTAAAAAAGTAACTTGCATTACTTTTATAAAAAAGTAACTCAAATATTAATGTGAACAATTAAAAAGTAATGCGTTACTTTAATCGTTACTTCAGAAAGTAATATTATTACGTAATGCACGTTACTTGTAATGCGTTACCCCCAACACTGGTTTTCATTCGTACTTCTGTGTCATCGTCCACGTAGACGTGCAATTACACATGCAGACCGCTAGTAGGCAGTATCCACGCATGTAACCCACAATAGCAGTGCAACAGCCGAAAAATAAGCAGTTTGGCAGTAAACCCACAAAAGAAGAAGCAGCAGCAGGTTGTGTGAATGTTATTTCACAAAAATGTTATATTTTAAGACCATTGTGATGGAGGTTAATGGACAGTGACTATTTTTGCAGCTCGAGTTTATCACTCCTCAACTTGACTCATCTTTGTTTTTACCATCGTAAGTGGAAATCCATTTAAAAAATGCGAGACAGATTTTTTTACCTGTTGGAAGGGGTTCTAGCGGACCAATCGCAGTGCTTTTATTAACGCGTTATAAATTAACGCGCTGTCACATTTTTCGTGTCAGGCTACACATACAGTAGCCTACAAACGTAGAACTATTCCGCTATTCCACAACTTATAAAACCCCGAAGTATCGCCCCAGGACAAACAGCTGTATGTCCGTGTAAGTTTTGAAGATCGCTCTGAATCTGATCTCCATCAAAAGTCCTTCACAAAAATTGAATTATCTCACCTTTTTTCTCAAAATTTGGTGTTTTTTGAAAAGAGAACAAATGAAGGTAGGATGAAACATTTTTTTGTTGTTGTTTGAAGGCAGATGGTCTGTTCTTTCATTTGATATATTTTATGTTTATATATTTTAAGAAGTTTTTTTTTTTTTGGAAGGCATTAAACTTTTGTAAAAATCATGAAAAAATGCTGGCGCTGGCTGGTAACTTAAAAAAAAAAAACCCTAGCGGGGAAAGAGTTAATATAAGTTTACTCCACTATCATATTATTTAAAAAGTTGATTATCGTATGACAGCACGATAGAAACATAATGCCGCATTTCTCCTTAAGAAACTTCACAATTTGACATATCCTTATTCATTATCACTTATGAGATTAAATAAATATCCTCCTCACTGACATTAATAAATGTGCTAGACAAAGTGTCATCATAACCAGAAGTGGTTAGTTTTTCACTTCCTGTTCTATCATCTGTGTGATAGAAGTCTGATGAAGTAAACAGTGGTGACGAGTACATAGAAAGGTACATGGTGTGCTCTACATGTGTTCACACATATAATTGAGGGCTAATGCATATAGCAAAAAAGCGTGACTACTATCACTCTGACAGGATTCATAACAAACGACTGGATGCACATTATTTTGCTTATTACATGGCTACTTGCCACGAGTAAATAACTGGACACACAATATTGTTTTGAAAAATGTTGCCACCTGTTTATGTTTGCATAAGAGAGGAAACAGCAGAGTGATACATAAACATATAAGTACTAGTACTGGTCAAGATGACTCACAGTCAGTGTTGCCAGATTGGAAATTTCCAGGGATCGTATCAGAAGCTCAAAATTATGATATTTGAAAGAAAATTATAATTTACAAGTCAAATGTGCAGAATGTAGACATTTATTTAGACAAACAACTTTTTTTAGCCTCCACATTTTCCTAGTAAATAAATAACTAGGTGTACCTTAGTGAGATGGTCAAAACAACTGACTGGAAACAACTGACCGGAAACAACTGACCTAAGCGCCATGGCAGGAACGTTTACTTGTGAAAAAGAGAGTCATTCTCAACGATGATTGGCCAAGAAGACATAACATGAGAAGAGAGGCAGTTGTGGCTAGAAGGGAAACAGCAACTGCCAAAATCATGTAAAATCTCAACAAATGAGTGCTGTTTTTATCCTAATCCAATCCCTAAACCAAACATTTCACAGGATTTAGGCCGTAGCTGTACTTCATCTAGCCAGGGCCGCTGTTTTCATCCTAATCCTACTCCCAAATCTAACTCTAAACCCAACATCTCGCGAGATTTAGATTTTGCTGTATCCCTTCTAGCCAAAACCAAGAGATGGAATACATGCATTACACAATTATAAGAGTAGACGTAGGATCCACATTGCGGTGACACTTTTGAGAAGCCTCCAGGGGTAATACGTGCGTCTGAATGTGTATATCAAATTCAACCAATGATGAGGCTTAACGACAAAGACAGGGTGACGCGGGAGCCAGGAAGTATATCGCTATCTGAAATATTGCCAAAGACAGCGTTACAGGGAGGCAGGACGTATGGCAAGGGAGACGCAGCATCTCGTTCCGTTATCAGGGAACAACAGTTACATACGTAACCTGAGACGTTTTCATTTGTCAAACACAACTATGCAAGCATTTTGCTATGAATCAACACTTGCATACAGAAGATATAAGCATTCAAAGCGAACAGTTTAAAAATATATTATCCTACGCTACACAGAGAATAATATGGATTTTTTCCAGAAAACTTCTTGCATAAAATAGATTCAAGCACTTTCAATGACCTGTATCTATGCATGTATATTTTCAAAAACTTCCCAGGGCCTCAAATTTTTTTCTCCAGATTCACAAACTTACAAGGACTTCAAGGACCCGTGGGAACCCTGTAATTTACTTGTTATTTATTTTGCTTTATATCAGAAAAAAATCTACTCTTAAATGACTCTGTTGTTATTGATTCTTTGCGGAAGTCTACTGGAAGTTAAGTTTGGGCCACAAAAGCCACTTGTTTATGTTGTTGCTGCTAAAACCCTCTGTAAGTTACATCATGTATTTTTATCTGAAAAGCAACAAAGTAGATCTCAGTTACCTCCACGGGAAAGAGCTGTGATAGAAATGCCAGGGTCACTCAGCTTCACAAAAGGCGACGTCCCATCCTCCAAACCCTTCCTGACTACTAGAATGTTCTTCCCACAGACGTTACCATGTACCAAACTTTTCGTCTCCTGTAAAGAAAGAGATCACGAAGAGTGAAGCTCACAAAGAAATGCAACAAAATCAAAAATAAAAACAAGATATATAATTTTAGAAAGTTAAGCCATTTTACCCTCTTTAAGATTCATCCACTATAAAACATATCATCAATTTTATGAAAAACCTATTTTCTGAAATCTTCCTGTCTTATTAATTAAATAATTTTAATAATATAAACAGTCCCATAATATAAATTCACTTTAAAAATGTATATATATATGTATATATACACAAATGGTGTATTTATATGCTGTACTATATATGTATATATGCATTACAGTAATGATAAAGTATGGGAAGCTTCATTACCATGAAAATGCCTAAAAATCCTAATGGTCCTAAATATTACTCCTACAAACAGGCCTGAATTTCTTCATGCAAATGATTTTATATGGGTTTAATATGACCTGGACATTTCTGGACAGTTTCATGACCAAACTTAGATTAATAATACAGAATGAAATTTTTGGCAATCAAACCGTTTTATTCCCATTTGTAATTTTTCACTCACAAGATAGCTAAGAGCGCTTGCAAGCTGTTTAGCAACAGTAAATTTCCACCGAGGAGTGACATGGGCCTTTTCTCTGTGCAGGAACATATCCAATGGCCCAAACTCCACAAACTCCTCCACCATGATGTCTGCTCAAATAAAAGATAAACAGATGCATCACATCTTTGACGGATCATAAAAAAGTACAGCTTGTGCATAAAGAGAATTCAATAAAAAAACAGCTTTGATGACGCCGGTGGCCTTTAAAGAGGAAGTCAAAAGCACGACACTCACTCTCAGATCCCTTGACTGAAACTCCATGTACAAAGACCAGATGACAGTGTGACACCTGACTCATGAGACTAGCTGTCTCAAAGAAGGCCTGAAGGGATATATAAAGCAAATGAATGAGATACAGTAACATCTGTGCTTATGAGATTACATGATATATGACACATTGCTAGTATAAATATTTAAAGCTGCGGTCTGCAACTTTTTTGATCATATTTACTGAAACCAACACTATGCTCCGATAGAACAACATAAATTAGACTGTTTAAGAAAAAAACCCGCGCTTCTAGCTCCACCTAGAGCCTGTTATTTGTTTTGCAAAAATCCACCGCTCCCGGTTCCCTCGGTCCAATCAGCGCAGGGCTGTTTAAAGTCACAGTACCTGCCACGCGCCACAGATCCACCCTCCCCCTCGCACGCGTTACAATATCACGTGCATCCGCCTGAAGTTCACAACTGTGTTGGTTTGTACGCAGCGTGATGGCGGAGAGAACATTCACTAACATACTTCCGAACCAGAACAACAAATGAAAAGGAAACGACGATAGAAAGCGACCGTGCCCGTAATAAAACTAGGATCAATATTGGACCAGCATTTGAAATGTGGAGGAATCGACGAGATTTTAAAGGGTTCAAGCTGGATGCAGAGCTTGCCACATTTCTTTTCGACAGGTAATTGTGCTTTATCAACCATTGATTGTGTTTCGGAGTGTTATGCAAGTAATATCTAAGTATTCTTGCTAAGTATGCATTCAAAATAATACTGTTGCACACGCGCTGACGAGGACGAGCTCGAAGGGAGGTTGCTCGGTGGTAGTGGGGGAGGGACATGAAATTGTAAACATTTGGAAACTGCTTCATTGTGCAATGACAGAGTTTTGTGAGGTATTGTTGAATGTGCAATAATACGTAGATGTATAACCTACCAGTGCTATATCCTTGTGACTCTGATCCAAAATTTTGAGGACAACTCGGATGCCTGTCTTGTCAGTGTCATTGTTATTTGACTCTTCAAAACCATCCTCTGTCATGCCACGCACTTTCAGCCAGCCGGCGTAAATGTTAGTCCTAGTGCCACGTCCCAGGTGCTGCTCCTGCATTCGCCAACAACATGTTTGGAAAAATGACAAACTATTATGTCTAGAAAACAGATAATTCCTTTATCTAATCAATGCAACCAATCTAAAAACCAATCCATGTCAGGTTTGCTCTTGTAGCATTCAGCTATTTTATCTAAAGCAGGGGAACAAATCATGTTTATGGACAACCATGCAGCCCAGTTGGTCAACACAAGGGAACACAAATACTAGATCATCAAATACAAATTACAAGATTTTTTATATATAGATTTATATATTTTATTTATTTATAGGATTAACAATATAGCCAGTGTGTTGTAGTGTTGTGATTCTCGAGTCTTAAGACCACTTTTTAAAGGTCTTGGTCTTGTCTTGGAATCGACTGCATTTTTACTCGGTCTCGGTCTCAGACAAAGTGGACTCGGAATTTTATTTCAAGACCGGTCAAGACCACAACTGATGGCACATCACAAATTTATTTTTTATCATTAATTTTATGAAGTTTATTCAGGTTTGGCATATGATGTTGGCATTGTTTAAGCATTGTTTAAGTTTCTCCCAATTACATTTTTTCTAATTTTATTACTAAAAACACCTGCATTGTGTTAAGTGGATGGCCAGCCATGGAAAGACAGTTCAGAATAAATGGTTAAGTTGATTTCAGCTCTTTAGTGTTTGTTCACTTTTTATTTGCTTATAGACAAAGATAAATTCCCACATATCTGCAATGCCTTTGATTATTTTATCAACTTCTCTGATGGCATACACACACACACACACACACACACACACACACACACACACACACACACACACACACACACACACACACACACACAGGCATACAGACAAGAAGTGCCTAATCATATGCATATTCCACATTTTATCATAAGTGTTTTAATGCTGTGACTTGCGCTGGTCTTGGTCTTGACTTGGTCTCCGCCTGTCTTGGTCTTGACTTGGTCTCGACCCTTTAAAGTCTTGGTCTTGTCTCGGTCTCGGCCTGTCTTGGTCATGACTTGGTCTCGGTTTAAGTGGTCTTGACTACAACACTAAGTCGTTGTAACAAATCTTCAACAATACATTTGAAGACATTTACTGTCAGACTTCAGATCGACTGCGGCAAATAATGTTTTTGTTATTATGCACTAATGCGTATGTCTATAACATTGTTAAAACTAGTATAGTTTTGTGTGAAACATTTGAGCTATTTAGCCTATTAGTTGAATGGCTGCCAGAATACTTGTTATTAGTTGTGGTCTCTGGCTATTCTAAGAATGTTGCCCCAAACCACAGTATGTCCCTGTAGCTTAATTGGTAGTGCATTGGATTTACAACATAAAGGTTGTTGGTTTGTAAAGGTAATGCATACTGATAGAAATGCACTTGCACTTTTAAACGACAGATTCATAAATGTAAGTATAGTATTATTTAAAGACTTGTTTCAATTTCAATGTGATAACTTGTGACTTTTTTAATGTTTAGCTTTAATTCTGTTCTTTTTGGCTGTGTAAATGATGTTTTTACCTTTGTGAACTCCTTGTCTTTAATTTGATGGAACCTCAGTTGGCTCAGGTTGAGGGGTTCGGGGACGTGTTTATCATCTTTGTTGGTACCTTTTCTCAACACCAGAAGGTTTGAGAGCTCTGAAATATAAGCGTTAAAACATTTGCGGGATTAGTCATCAAACTGTCGATATCATGAGCATTTCAGTGGAATTTTCCATGATCAGAAACAACAATCAGGGTGACTCATTGGCTTGTATAAACACTGTCAAACGGATATCAGACAATAATCACCTCCTGGTCTGGGCAGGCACGACCTCTTCACAGTAAAATTGTCCTCTCCAGACTTCAGCACAAAGGTCTTCAGGCTGTCGGTCAGCTCCTTTATGCTAGAGAACTCTTTATCCCAGCCCTCCAGTTTAAATACAGAGGCCTTCTGTGTTATTCTGAACTGCTTGTATATTGGATTTTGTCCATCCTGCCAAGTCAATTAGCATTTATGTTAGCAAATACTTAAGCATTCAAAGCACTAATCAATTTTTTTAATTTCTAGTGCAATTTCCTTTCTCTTAACACTTAGGCCCTGTGTCCACCAAAGTGTTTATACACGGCTTTAACACCAAGCGTTCTTCTTAAAACTGCAAGAGTTTCTTCAGCTGAGCGCTTTTTTTGCTGCAATACTTCTGTTTTGTTTATCACTCGTTGAATGATGCGCCTAGGTATGTCCCACCCCTCCTTCCACTGTGATTGGACGGCTAAGTGAAAAGTGACATTGGCGTGTTCATACTTGACATGTTTAGTTAGATTAAAACGAACTCTGGTGCGATTGCTCGATTGGTGCGGTTCTTTTGAGTAAATGTGAGTACATTTTGGTACGCACTAGACAAGAGAACCGAGACTGTCATATGGGGTCAGTTAGAATGTGTTGAAGCATCAAAAATCAATGAAGCGCATACGCGAGACTAAACTCACGTGACCGCAGTGACGCAGATGATGTACGACGCGGCTGACATGTTATCTGGTGCGCCCAGCTGGGGTTTTTTTTGTGCACCCAGGCTTCGTTTACAGTCTGAGGAAGACGCACGCTGTAAGTTTGGAAAACAAAACTTTGCAAACACGTCATCCACGTCACTGCAGCCATGTGTCTTTAGTCTCGCACATACGCTTTACAACAGCCGCGGAAGAGAAGACAATACTGAATAAATGTTTGTTATTTTTGGACCAAAATGTATTTTCGATGCTTCAACACATTCTAACTGACCCACTGATGTCACATGGACTACTTTGATGATGTTTTTATTACCTTCCTGGAAATGGACAGTATACCGTACATAGATTTTCAATGAAGGGTCAACAAGCTCTCGGACTAAATATAAAACATCTTAAACTGTGTTGCGAAGATGAATGGAGGTCTCGAGTTTCGAACGACATGAGGGTGAGTCATTAATGACATTATTTTCATTTTTGGGTGAACTATCCTTTTAAACCATTGGGGTTAATTGAAGTACACTTTATGAAGAAAAATCCTGGAATGTTTTCCTAAAAATATATATATATATTTTCGACTAAAGAAAGAAAGACATAAACATCTTGGATGACATGGGGGTGAGTAAATTATCTAGAAATTTTCTTATTAAAGTGGAGTAATCCTTTAAAAAATGCTCAATTTTGGGTAAAACGCTGTGATCGTCAATACCACTTTTTACTCTGTGATTGAATCTGTCCAATCACATTGGAGGAGGGGCGTGACAAATAACATACCAACCAAACAGCGTACAACAACTGATTAACAAATCCGACATATTAAAGCAACCAAAACACCTCACCTTAAAACAAATGGGGTGCTTTTTAAAAGAGCGTCTGCCATTTTCAGACATGTTTAAACACTTTGGTGTACATACGGCCTTTTAACCAAATTTGCAACTTTATAGCAACACCCTGAAAAACCTTAGCATTGTGGGACATTTAGCATCATTGCAATTTTGTACGTTTTATTTAGAAAAGCATAAAAATTTGCTATGATGCCAATTTGCTACGATGCTATGCTAAGGTGTTGCCAGGGTGCTTTGCAGTTGCCAATGTGTTCTAGGTGGATAATATGCTTTTCAATGGTTGGTTAGTCACTTAAGTCAGAATATCCCAAGCCCTGAGTCTTTATAATACAGTGGTGATCTCTAGATCTGGTCTCTGGCCCTCCAAGCAAACATTGTAAGTCTAATTGCTTAATAACAGCATCTATTACCTCCAGGAACCTCATGACTTAAGAAATCACTTTAATGTATTATTCATTTAAATGCACTGATGAACAAAGATGCATGCCTTGGTAAGTACCACAAAAAACCTGCAATGTATTATGCATTCATTTTTCAGTTCGTCAAATTAAATCAGTATCAAAACAAATATTGACAACTGCACAAACTAAAGCAAATGGAGCAACACCTTTGTCCTACTCAAAGCTGCGAGGATTATCCGATCGTAATCCAACACACTCCATCGCACAACAAACGCTCCTTCATCGGCCTCTTTCTTCAGTTTCTGAAGCACAAACTCGTCCCTTGAATTAGAAAAGAGCGAACAAGATCAGAACAAGCCTGCATGACTGCACCAAGTGTAAAAATGCAAATGACTGTACTTACAGTATAGGACCATGCAGGCCGTTGGCTTCACTGAGAACCACTCTGGGAGGAGCCACCTCACGACACAGATAATGATGTGCATCGGCTGTAAGTCTAAAGTATCCATCGAGAAGTGAAACCAGAGAGTGAGCCTCTAAACTGGAGCCCAATCGTATGTCCTGAAACATATCAAACAAACATAAACAATGAAATCCAAATCCTCTTTAAGCTTTAACAGGCAATCTCAGGGTCCACCAATAAGGATTCGAGAGATGATGGAAAGATTCAGGTCAGTGCTGTGTCTAAACTACATTTTATGGTTGATAAAGTATACAACCAAATGTATGTAGATGCATTCATGCTCATGGTTTCTTACCATTAACGTGTTGTCCTGGCGACAAACACAGACATTTACACCATTTATGGCGATATGAGAAATCCCAGGAAAGTCACAGAAGGAGCACCAGGCATCTACTTCCTCTTCATCAAGTTGCCGTGTGCCTTTGCTGTCATTGTGAATATAGTTGTTGTCCTACAATGTGAACGAAGACACCAACATGGGAACAATTTTAAAAGTGCAATTCAGGCAAAAGGAAAGAAGGTCAAACGTCAACACTTACCCGCTCTGCCGGCAGCTTCTTCCACCATATCCCCGTCGATCCAGACACCCTGATTTCATGAGTACTTTTGCCGCTCACTGGCTCCTCAGAGGATATGAGGTAGGACCCACTGTCATCTCCATCACTTCTTATGTAAAGATGCGACACAAGGAAAGTCTCAAGGCCAAAATCGGGTGCCAGGCGCTCCAGAGTGGACAGATACTTGTACATGACCTCTTGCGGTCCGAGCTTTCCCATGCCCACCGTGTGCTGCTGGAAACTGCGCACGAAGTTTTCGAACACGCGGCGAATCCGTATCTTCGTCACAAAGTTATCCCGGGCAATGTGACGGGCAAATGATCGGGGGATGCAACGGAGAAAGCTGAAAGATTGAATATCACGCAAGATCTGTCAGTATGAACTGTTGGCAAACTTTGAGTTGACGGTACCTATTGACTTACGCAGTATTTGTTTTCCTACTATGAAATTCAATAGGTACCGCCAACTGTGTGGTTACCAAATATCTTCTTTTGAATTTAACAGAATAAAGAAACCCATAAAATAACATTCATTTTCATTTTTGGGTGTTATTTTTTATTGGAGATGTTATGTTGGGAGGCGTAACTTAATTCTTTAATTCTAGATTCAGATGGAGGGGGAAAATGATTAAACTATGAACCTTCACTGACATTATATCACAGGAAATAAATACTAAAAAATTACACATCCCTCCTACTGTTCAACTTTTTAACTTCCCTTTTGAAAAGCACCCAGTTACACCTTGCCTTAAAAGTGAAGAAAGCTAAATTCTGCACCTGGTCTGTTTGGCCACATCCTGTAGAAAGGAGCCAGTCTGCAGGGCCGTATATGAGAGATGAAGTACTGCCATACCCAGACATTCATTTTTAAAGCGACTGATGTCTTCCTCGCCCCTCACCGCATCCAAACACGCCACGTCATTGACAAAATCATGTTTAGCCTGGTGAGAGAACAAACACATGCTTTTTAAAGGAAATTAATTACGTCAAGAGTGACATTTTGGTGTATTTTTGGACACTTTTGGTTGAAACATCAAAAACAGAAAAGAATATATTTAGCTTTCGATTACTGTTAATAGTATTATTTATATTAAACCATAATGAATAAATGAAGCCCAAATCAAATGTGCTGTAGGCAAATTCAGCCCCACCCTCCACAGACATGTAGGCCAACCCAATGTCAGTCAGCACAGACAGTGACTGTATAGCGAAAATATGTCTGAACAACAAAATAACTAAACATCAACTCATGACTTAATACACCACAATACAAACTTAAAAATCTGCATGGCAGTGTTTTGGGACAGTAAAATAGATTGTATCCTTGTAAGCCCAACAATGTGACATCATATCCATATTGACTGCAGAGCCTAAAGTAGTTAGCAAAAGTAATTTTGCACTTCCTTTGTAAAGACCATTGAAAAACACCGTATGGTCACGGGCTTTGCGTTTATCCTTCAACATGAAGCTGCTTTCTTTTAAACATTGACACCTTCATACCTTAAATAATGATAAGTAAATGGGGGAAAAGTTTCATCATTGCTCCAATACATGAAACCACTAAAACTTTTAAAATGTCTATTAGCAGCAACAATTGCTAAATACATTTTTAAAATTGATTCAATTACACAACAGTATTCCATATCCATATAATCAAGTATCCGGGTCATGTGAATGATCATGTAATTAACCACACATGCAGCGCATTTCCATATGTTTCGAATTATGAACTCACACATCCACCGCATGCAAATATATTTTTACAGACATCGTCATTTACCGTCCGTATAAGGCTTTAGTAAGCACATCTCCTTTGCCGAGATAATCCATCCACCTCATACAGGTGTGGCATATCAAGATGCTGATTAGACAGCATGATTATTGCACAGGTATGCCTTAGGCTGGCCACAATAAAAGGCTACTCTAAAATGTGCAGTTTTACTTTATTAAGGTGTCCGAATACCAGTAAGGAACAATATCTGAGAGTAGGCCTTTTGTATAAATGGAAAAAGTAAAAAAGTAAACACTAAATGAATACTGATTGGTCATTTTATGGTCAGTCAGACTTTTGCTTTACATCTGAGTTAAAAGAAAAAATAAAGAAACAGAAAGATATATTGGCCCACTGAAAAAATTTATCGGACTATAGAGGGTATGCACGTGACGTCACCTTCGACGAAAGTGACTGCGGTAACGCCCACTGAGTGGAAAAAGACAGAGCGGCAGCATTTGTGTACAGTGTGAAATCAGCGTCTAAATGGGAAAAAGCTGTTGTGCAATAGACTCAGGGTTCCCACACCTTAGTTAACTTCAAATCCAAGGACCTTTCAAGGACTTCTCAGGTCCAATACCCTCATATTCAAGGACTAAATGTGGAGTCACATTTCAAGTGAGAGCAATGTTACACTGTGTTACCTTTTAAGATATTTTGTTACCATTCCCTTTCGAGGGAACTCGCGCTGCATCACTGCAGTGACACTTTGGGAACGCCTACAGGGCTAAATGCGTCTGAATGTGTACATCAAATTCAACCAATGGTGAGGCTTAACGACAAAGACAGGGTGAGCCAGGAATTATATCGCAATCTGAAATATTGCCAAAGATGGCATTACAGGGACGCAGGAAATATGGCAAGGGAGACCCAGCGTCTCGTTCCCTTCTCAGGGAACAACAGTTACATACGTAACCCGAGACGTTTTCATGTGTCAAACACAACTATGCAAAAAAGCATTTTGAATCAACATTCGCATACAGAAGATATAAGCATTTAAAGTGAACAGTTTAGCACGTGTGCTTAAAAAGTCTAGAATTTTTTATGATATTATCCTACACTACACAGGGAACAATATGGATTTTTTTCCAGAAAACTTCTTGCATAAAATAGATTCAAGCACTTTCGATGAACTGTATTTATGTATGTATATTTTCAAAAACTTCCCAGGGCCTTGAATTTTTTCCCCCAGATTCACAAACTTTTAAACAAACAGCCTAATATAGCAAAGATGCTTGGAAAATGTAACTATTGTCCACCTCTATCAGGTCCAACTAAATTCAGTTTAAGCTGATAATAGTCATTTTTACTAGCATTTTCGCAGCAGCCTATGAAAACCAGCCATTTTGTTGAATGTTTGCCACTCAACAGGGCGAGCCCCGGCGTGGTCACGTGGAAAAGTGATGTCAATGCATACCATCTATAGTGATAACAAAAAAATCCAACTATCGGCCAATATAGTGGCCATTGCTGGTCTATAAACAGATTAAAATCAGTTTTTTTCAATGCATTTCAGTCCGAATCTCAAATAGATTGTTTTCAAGATCAGGAATGTGCCAGGTAGGTAATTTTATACAAAATGTACTATTTCGTTTTTCTTCATATAGCGAATTGCGACACTCACTACTTTGTGAACAGTACACAAGTTATCAGGTCAGATGCAGGATATCAAGATAGATGCAACAAAACAAGACAACATTTCTGACTTCTGATCTCTTTCAACACTATCATCAGATATCGACTTTGCTGCTTAACTTTAACAAAGGCTAAGTTGTGCTTGCAACGGCAAGGTACCATTTGAATCCCATGAAAATGGTGATAAAACTCGCTTTAAAGTGATCAAAGTGTCCATCAAATGCATAATTTAAATGCACAACAGGTGTACAATGAACCTACTGACCTCCCTATGTCTAACCAACTAGAATTAAAAATATATAAACAGCAATTCCAGAAGTCATTTTTACCCAATCCTACATGGGAAAATGAAGTTGAGGGGTATCATATTATAAAATCACCTGAGCAAACAGGTACTCGAGAGAGGTTATCTCCAGTAGAGGAGATGATATCTGATCCGCCCCATTTCCACTCTTTGGCACATGACGCGTCACAGTCGGCTCCTTTTCGGCTAAGCCATGCCAGTTACGGAAATAAAATCTGCGAAACAATACAGTTAATCCATTAACATGTACCACTTTTATGTATCCCCGGCGCACGCACACAACAACATACCTCATACGGAAATGCAACAACAGGCCTGACTGGTTTTCTGTGTTAAATCTGTGATTAGGACTGTACCACCATAAGGAGACAGGGTCGTATAGCGCAAACAAAGCATGGCAAACTGGAGTGATACCTGGGAAAGAGAAAAACACTTTTAATCACTGACAAAGAAACAAAAGCACAAGTATGTATTGCCACTGGCACCCAGACCTACCCACAGCCTTGGCTGCATCGATGGTAAGATCTTCAGCTGTCACCTCACCCTCCCGGTATGACAAGTAGTGCTCGCTGCTTTTGGTCCAGAACAGAAACACATGAATACCAGGACCTTCAGGTTGTCCTGTGGACGTCCCCGCCTTGGATCTTCTTGAACGTACTCGTCTATACATTATCCATTGACATTATCCAGCACCTGTGTGTCATAAACAGGGGGTTTCCAGTTCTTTCAGCTTACCGCAAATGTATTTTAATCGTATAGTAAAATTACACACTTCCTGATATCCTAAAGACATTTATTTAGACCTGTTATAACAGTGATGCACATAAACAACACACGAACTATAATAGTACACCTGCGCTATTATTGATATGGCATGTTTTTAGTGCTGTAATGTCCGGGGATGTTTTTTCAGTACTGTGCTCATAAACTTCCTAAATTAACAAACAAGGTCGACTACAGCCTATAATAACGATACTTATACGTTACTCAACAATTGTCATATTATTACCCATAGCGCAATATCTCGACAAGGCACCCTTTTATATAAAACAAACATATAAGCTACTTCCTGTTTTACTAACAGCCACTTGATCTCATGTAAAGATAAAAACTCATATGTATAAAGTTATAAAAACTCATCGTGGATTATGATTTACCTATAGGTTGATGAACGATGATGTTTATCTCTGTTTTGTTGTCCTCTTATTACAGCATTTATTACATTTGCGCTCGCATAACTGACACTGCGTACAGTATTTTCACATAGCTACGTGCACAAATATAGGAAGAAGACGAAATCAGAAGTGTGTTTTAAAACATAACCACACGCCTACATAGACAGCATATCAAGCGCTATAGATGCGTTGTGAAAGCACATGATGATATTGCTAACTTGATAGGCAGCTTAGAAAATGACACACAGTCTAAATAATCCCTTATAGATGTTTTCAAATTAAGAGTCCCTAGTACATATTTAGCACCAAAACATAAACTACAAAAGGCATCTTAAATAAATCAAGTGTAATTTTATTTTGATAACTGGTTATATAGTTAAATTGACAAAATGAATAAAAACAAAGTTTTTTTTATTTTAAAGTGTTGGTAATGCAACATGTGGATGATTTGGAAATACATACTACACTGTAAAAAAATCCTTGTTGCACTTTAATGTTGAAGTTTAAATAACTTAAATAAATAAGTTATTAAACATTTTTATTTACTATTTAGAAGTTGCTATAAATTGTAAAAAATAAACTTGTAATAATAACTTTAGCTCATTCAACTTAATTTATTTAATTTATACCTCTCACTAGTCAAGAAAGTTGAAATGACTTTTTTAAACTAAAAAAAATTTCTGTACATGATTTATATAAAGTACAGCATAATGTACAGCTGCTTTATACAATCATTTTACATTTAAGAGGAAAATAAAAATGACAACACAGTGTAGTCTAATAATATATGTGACTTTATACATTAATTGTTGTTTATTGTTTAATGCATTATCTAATAATTTTTAAACAACATATATAATTGCTATCACCAAGCCACATGTTAAGATGGCTATTAATTCCTTCTTGGTTAATTGTATTACAAATAAAAATTTACAAAACTAAATAAATTATTTTACAGTTATTATATTAGTACATAACAATGCAACCTTTTGTTGAATCAACAGAATTTGAAACATTTATTAGCATTCCCTGTACCTAACAAAGAAGATACATAGGTTATTGAGATAACGGCTGCTTCATAAATGTGTCGTATCCAGTAGGCTGATTTAAATTGATTGATATTGGTTTATGTGTCAGATGAAGTAAGGTATTAATTATTATTTTTGAATCAACTGTTTTTGTGTCTTTTTTGTTAAGGGCAATTATTTGTTTTGATTTGTTTATCTAATTAATAAATAATTAATTGAATTAATAGGCACAACAACATTTTACAGTTTCACTCATTTACATAACTTTTGCTCTGTCTGTGCTAATAAACAACAGAGGGTATGCACATGACGTCACCGTCGGCGAGAGGGACTGCGGTTACGCCCACTGAGTAGCGAAAGACAAAGCGGCAGCATTTGAGTACAGCGTGACATCGACGAAAACGCGGGGAAAACGCGTTAAATTAAAAGTATTTTTCAAGTATTTTTATTTTATCCATGTTTTTCTTTGGAAAACATACATTCCAAAGCATATTATCATAATTTTTAATCAATTACATTTTATAAATAATACAAATAATACATTTTTGTTTCACATTTAATATTTAAGTACATTAACGTACTTTTACTCAAGTAAAAGTACACAATTGAAATGTAATTAGGTATTAAATAAATTTTAATATGCAATATCAAAGAATACACAGTATGATTCTATGCTTTAGTGAAGTAATGTTTTTCCCAATACAAACAACCTAATAAAGCACAGATGTTTGGAAAATGTAACTTATGTAACTAAGTATTGTCCACCTCTGCTATCAAGTCCAACTAAATTCAATTTAAGCTGATAATAGTCAGAAAACCAGCCATTTTGTTGAACGTTTGCCACTCAACAGGGCGAGTTCCGGCGTGGTCACGTTGAAAAGTGACGTCAATGCATACCCTCTATATACAAACATAATTTAAAGTACTTGTTAGGTCCCGTATAAACATCCACCAGAGGGAGCAATTAAACAACTAACCAATGTGTCAAATATGGGGCAGGAAAATAAATACACAGACTCTGGTTGCTTGGGGTGGGGATAGTTGTAACAGTTCATTAAAATGTTACAACCAACCCTTTATGAAAATCGTAATTTCTTTTCAAGCAAGGCAGTGTTAATCTGATTAATTCTGAAAAAGCCTGCAGTTTAATGTCAGGCATGGAAATTTAGTGGGATCAGTTGCTAGGCTGTCATGTTACACTGTGTACAGATATTCGAAAGCCTCACACAAGCTAAGAACAGATGGTTCAAGTGAGAAGCCCCATGTAGTCTAGAAATCAGAAATCAGACTTTTCACACTTGAAATAGTTCGTTCACGCTGTTCACACTTTACCAGGGTTTAAGAGATAACCCTACACTCTTAAAACGAATGTGTTAAAACAACACATGTTGTGTCTAGATAAAAACAACACATTTAGGGGCAGATTTACTAAACGGGGGCAAATTAGCAAGTAAGCACAATTTTAAAAAAGCTCAAATTAAATAACACAGGCGCAACAGCTGATGACTAATCGTAAATTAGTTCAGATAGTATAAGAATGTACGATGTGGGATAGTCACAGAATTTTTTGCGCATTTTTCCGTGGCATTCTCACGGATCTCCGCATTTTTCCGTGGCCCTGCTACAGGCTGTCTTTTTCCGTGGCATTCTCACGGATTGGTTACTCAACTGTTTTGTCCTATTTTCTTACCATTTCGCTTCGGTTTAGGGTTAGATTTACATGAAATGATATCCCTACCCAAACCCAACTCTAACCTCAACACCAGGCGACAATTGCTTAAAGTTTAGAAAATATAAAAGAATAAAGCAGAAAAAATATAAACCAATAGTTAAAGTAACATACTAAGGCAAACACCAAATCTAACCCTAAACCGAAGCGAAAATGGTTTGAAAATAGGAAAAAGCAGTTGAGTAACCAATCCGTGAGAATGCCACGGAAAAATGCGCAAAAAATTCTGTGACTATTACACGGAACTTTGTGAGATCAGGTTGGTTTTTTGAACCCTAAACAACGCAAACACATTGTATTATACCAAATACACAAAATAGCTTTGATATTTTTTTTAGCAATGAAATAGGTGCTCTTTAAAAGAGGTTTATAGAATATATTAGGATATTGACCAATTTTTTTTCCTTTTACCTTTACCTTTAAGGACAGTGAAAGTGACTGGACATTTGCAAGTACAGGGTTTTGCATCAGCACAAACAAATTTTAAGTTACTGGTGCTCAATAAAAAGTGTTACAACCCAGGGACATAATTTCCACTGGGGACAGGGGGACATGTCCCCTCACTTTTCAAAATCCCTTTTGTGTCCCCCCACTTTCAAAATCATTTGTCATGATTTTTTAACCGCACATTGTCACGAATGAGCATGACTGAGAGTCTGCCTTAACTTTATTATTTCCTGGATTTTTTTATCAACATAGTCCCTAAATTTTGGAATTTAAATCGAAAACATTTTCCCCCATTTTGTGTCCCCCCACATCTTAAACCAAAGTTACACCATTGTTACAATCATCCTATAAACACTATTTTTAACACCAAACATGAAAATAATTACATATAACATCAATTGTTAAAACAAACTCATTCCAATATCCCAGCTGGAGTGACATACCTTCAAACATGAAAAAAGCTAAGTTAAAATGCAAAATGCAGTTTTGCAGAATTTCATTTTGAGTAGGGAAATATTTGCACAAGAGAAGATAAGTGGAACCTTTACAAGAAATGTATTTTATTTAATACTCATTTGTCCTATCTCTATTGTAAGATATTTATTATGTGCACACAGTCAGATAATTTATTGTAAAGTAACACTCCATGAGAATTTCCTGAGAAAGTTGGAAAAAGGTTTCATGTGGAGACTAGATGTAATATTCAGTTATCTGCACTGTCAGAAAATGTCCCTAGTTGTCACTGTTGGCCTTTCAAAATGTATCCCTTTGCACCTATGTGCATATTAGTACCTTAAATGTACAGTACATATTGGTATAAAATCTATATTAAATTGTGCATTTAAAGGGTAATGCCCAAGTGACAGCTTGGGACCATTTATTGACAGTGTAGAAAATCTATAGTTTTCAATAACAAAAATACCCATGCAGTAGGAAATAACTATCATAGTAAAATAACATTTTTATTGTCCATTCAGAGAAGAAAATCACTAAATCACACTATGTTCATTCTATTATTTTATTATTAGTTAAATTAATATCTATAAAATAAAAATCATCACAGCTGGTCATAAAACACAAACCTGATTTTATACAAAACAAGGAAAAAGGTTTGACTCTCATGTTTAACAAATCAAAACCCCTGAATAAGGAGAGTCCTAAATATAACATGTAAATGTAAGTAAGCAAGGCATTAAGTGAAACAAACCCTCTACATTCTAGAGTCAAGCTAAATTTTAAACATGCGTGTTCAGAAAGTCCTGAGCGCACGTCTGGATCTGTGCATCTTTCATTTCTTCTCAAGGTCTCTTAAACACCTGTCAAACAGAAAATGGTGGATTAGCATTAAAGCAACACCAAAGAGTTTTTTTACTTTAAAATAACATTTCCAAAAAAAGTTTCAGTCGTTCAACCACTCGAAACAGGGCGAACGGCACTTTTACATTCGCTTTGCAGCCCTCTATCGGCCAAAACCGCACTAAAGAAGTTTCCAACCGTCGGGTCGCGGTCCTGTAGTTCGAGTGAAAACTACAAAAACTTGCTTTACGGCAGACGTACATCCAATCAGAGTTAGCTATGCTGCAGTATTTACGACAGTGGTAATGGACAATTACGCTTCTAACCTGTAGGGGGAGCAAAGAGCAAAAACTTTAAAAACAAATTCATTAAAGAAAAACACCACTATTTTTCAATATTTTACTATGCTTTTACCTCAACTTAGATGAATTGATACATGCCTTTTTTCAAAGCGTACACTTTTAATCTTTGTACAGCGCTTCTTGAATGTGTTAGCATTTAGCCTAGCCCCATACATTCCTAAGGCTCCAAACAAAAGTTTTATTTTGTGCCACCATACTTACTCGTGTAACTACTCATATAAGAGTCTTTAAATAGGGAAAACATGGAGGTGTTTGGTGACTTCTAAATTCATATCTGTTTGGAGATGAATTGGGCTAGGCTAAATGCGAACACATTCACGACGCGCTGTACAAAGATTAAAAGTGCACGCATTGATAAAATATAGGGATGTATTAATTTGTCTAAGTTGAGGTAAGAACATATTCAAATATTGAAAAACGGTGGAGTTTTCCTTTAAAGTCGCAATGAAATTGAAATGAAAAACTATATATATATTTTTTTAATATTGTGGTATTATTAACAAATGAATTATCTGTGAGCTTCATTATTTAAAAAAAAATTGTGTCAAAAATGCAAATCTCCTTCCCTCCTCTAAACGATCTCTCTTTACTTCCGGTCATAAGTATGGCAGGTGGGCGGGGTCCGGCAGAAGATCGCAGTGATTAGCAATTAGCAACACGACCCAACTTCAAACGAACCAATCAGATCTCGATGGACAAATTCAAATCCAGCCCTGCCTTATTTCATCTCAAAAGCCATTTCATTCGTATATACGTCACCACGGGGAAAATAAGGCAATCGCTACTTCGGTTTCATGGTGACTTTAAAGGGATAGTTCACAAAAAAATTAAAATTCTGTCATCATTTACTCACTCTCATGTTTTACAAACCTGTATAAATTCTTTGTTCTGATGAACACAAAGGAAGATATTTTTAGAAATGTTTGTAACCAAACCATTTCTGGACCCCATTCACATCTTTACTAGGAAAAAAATGGGGTCCACGAACGGTTTAGTTACAAATATTTCTCAAAATATTTTCATTAGAACAAAGAAATTTATACAGGTTTGTAACAACATGAGAGTAAATGATGACAGAATTTTAAACATTTGCTCTCTGACCCAGACACACATTAATATAATCATAAAAAATATAAAATTTTTATAAAAATGTATCATTTTTTAAATGCAAATCTTAAACAACGCTCTGTTTTTAACTTGCTCTGTTATTTCTCATCGTGTAATAATACCAATGTGTCCATCAAACTCAACTTCTTTCCAGTAATAAATTATGTAGGTTTTGTTAAGCAAGCAATGTGCCTTGCAAACACACTCATTGACGTAGTCTGGCCAATACTGTCACAACTTGTTGTACAACATAGACTATGATATAAGGAATATCTGTTGTAATAAAATGATTGTGACTAGCAGTTTTGCAACAGAGTAACATTACAGGAAATCCTGTTGTTGGCATCCTGTTGCTTATCCTGCTAAACAGACAACAGGAGTTTTATAGTGCCAAGACAATTTTTGGCTGCAGGTTACTGTTGGTGGACAAGTATGGTGTTTGTTGTGATGAAGTTTTTCTGGTTACCATAGAATTGAAGTCAAAATATGTAACCCTGCTGTAACTGGAGCTGTACCCTTTCAAAAAGTAAAGCTTTGCACTTAAAGAGTTCATAGTAGTACATCAAATTAAGATGCATATTAGTATCTCAAAGGTATGATACTAAATACTGTATATATCTGTACCCAAAGGTACATATTGGGACCCGTTCAGCTGGGGTACCTTTTTTTGCTATTGTATCTAACAGTGTAGGAGCTTATATGCATCTAATTATGTTGCTGCTTTCATGCATGTGTGAAAAGCCTCTTCCTCCTTTGCATTTATATGCTGTATTTTTTGGCCCCTTGTCAGGACATTTGGAGTTTCCGTCCACTTGTCTAAGGTTTGAAAAAGAAACGCTGGTGAAGGATTGTGCTTTTTTTGCAGTACTGGAATGTAAAGTATGTCTTATCTTGTAGGAGTATTTGTTAGCACGATCAGAGGATAAGACTCCACCCATCTCACTAGATGGTACTGTGATGCAGTGTATCATTAGTGTTACCACACCTAGTATTTCCAAATTTACAAATTCCTGTTTCTGTTGTGCAATTTCACTCTTAAAAATAAAGGTGCTACAAAATGATTTTCACATCGATGGCTCATCATTATTTTTTTCCGAATAACCACTTTTTGCTTTTTTTAATGGTCTAAACATTTTCCACTACAATAACCTTTTCTGAATGCAACCATACAGACACAAAAATGGGTCTTTTATGGCATTGTGTGTCACCCTTATTTTTAAAGAAACAGTATGTAGGGTTGTGGCCAAAACTGGTACTGCAACACAACTGGTGGCCAATACACAAAATGAAAACATAAACATCAGTTGAGGGCTGCAACTCCACTTTTTAAATGACAATATCCTGACTACTGTTGTCAGTGATATAAGTATTTGAAATGAACATGATTTCTTAATGTCTAGTGACAAATCAGGGCCATTTTATGATTAATTGATATACGTTTCTTACATACTGTTCCTTTAAGAATGCCTTTTTAAAGATGTCTTTTATCAATGCGTGCACTTTTAATCTTTGTACAGCGCCTTGTGAATGTGTTAGCATTTAGCCTAGCCCCATTCATTCCTATGGCTCCAAGCAGGGATAAATTTAGAAGCCACCAAACACTTCCATGTTTTCCATATGTAAAGATTGTTACATGAGTAGTTACACGAGTAAGTAAGGTGGCACAAAATAAAACTTTAGTTTGGAGCCATAGGAATGAATGGGGCTAGGCTAAATGCTAACACATTCAAGAAGCGCTGTACAAAGTTTAAAAGTGCACGCATTGAAAAAGATAGGTATGTATTAATTTTTCCAAGTTGAGGAAAGAACATAGTAAAATATTGAAAAACGGTTTTCCTGGTCATATGACTTTGCTAAAAATTATGTTATTTTGTGTATTTGGTGTAATGCAATGTGCTCATGCAGTTTAAGGTTAAAAAACACATTACTTTCCACAAACCGTACATTATTTTTGTTTTTTACAAAGCTCATCGTTAGTGCAGTGTGCTCTGATTGGCCAACTGTTTTAGTGCGTTGCGATTGGCTGAATACCTCAAGCATGTGATAGAAATGTTATGCCCCTTATCATATTTGAAATATCAGTTCCCAAATTTCAGTTCTCAAAAAAAACTGTCACTGGAACAGTACCTATTAAAACGTCCTAATATGTACAATTTTGGTACCAATTGGTACATTTGAAGCACCAATATGCACCTTTTAGGTACAAAAATGTACTTTTAGAGAAGGTGCAACTTTTCTTGTACCTTATTTCTGAGTTACGGCCTCTTTCTTTGCACATACATTTGGCCGGTGATATGCAAATCTTCCCACACAGTGTTGTAGATATGTGGGGGGGTGTTTGAATGAGGTGTTTTAGGAAGGCATGAATGCTCTTTCACTTTCAGTAAGAATATCTCTTTGGATTTGAAAAAGTTTAATCTTTGCGACTTTAAAGTTTTTCAGCTTTTAACACTCCGAAAGACGTGAAATTGCATAATATGCAAGCACCCATTTAAAATCCAGCCCAGTAATATAGTAATATTTCGTAATATAGTCACGTAACTTTTTGATTCTTTTTTCGTGATATTATCACGAATTTCAGCATTTGTTCGTGATCGTATAACGAATTCTTGTTTTCGTGTGATTATCACGTATTTGTTACTTAACTGTTTTGTCCTATTTTCTTACCATTGTCGCTTTGGTTTAGGGTTAGATTTACATAAAATGACATCTCTACCCAAACCCAACTTTAACCCTAACGCCAGGTAACATATAAAAAATAAATCAGAAAAAATATTACAAACCAATACATAAAGTGACATTCTAATGCAAGCACCAAATCTAACCCTTAACCAAAGCGACAATGGTTTAAAAATAGGAAAAAGCAGTTGAGTAACTAATACGTGATAATCACACGAAAACAGGAATTTGTTATACGATCACAAAAAACGCAAAAATTTGTGATAATATCACGAAAAATGAATAGAATAATTACGTGACTATATGGCGAAACCTTGTGAGACTGGGTAGTTAAAATCACTTGCTGTTCATGCCGATCTCACCTTTGGATTTGTGCTTGATGATGAACTCTTTGCTCTTTTTCCCCAGGATATTGGATGCGGTGCATGTATACGCCCCTGGGCCCAAGGATGTCACTGTCAAAACTGGCTGATTGTGAACTTTCTGAAGGTTTGAGGAGCTCCATGTGTACACAGGAGGTGGGTTGCCCACAGCGACACAATTTAGCACTGCCTCCTCACCATTATTCACCTCCAGTATCTCATCCTCTGGACTGGGGAAATCAGGGGGATCTGAATAAAAAACAACAAAATAATATACATGACTTCAAGATATGGGTTTGAAATGTTTGGACTTGTCAAATGGCTTACAGTGAACTGAAATGCTGAGAACATCTGACTGCACTGTAGGAGGAGGTTGAGGTCCTTCTGCTCCCAGTTCCAGCTCCGCTTCACATCTGTACTGAGCTCCATCTTCACCTCTGGTTGGGACGATCAGAAGGGTGGATGACACCTGGACTGGCGTAGCAGGTGATAACTCTGAGAAGGAGTGGTTGTAAACCTCAGTTTGGCCTCTGTACCAGCGTAAAGCGAGGTACTGAACGGGTGCAACGTTCTGCACTTCACACAGTAGCTGGTACTCTCTTCCCTCCACCAAAGGACTGGTGTGATTCACTACACTTATAGAGACGCTGTCTGGTTTCTCTGCATGAGGACGAGAGCAAACATTTGAGACACTTAACAATCTGTGTTATAAATGTTTTTACGTATAGACAGTTTCAGCAACATAACAACATAAACAAACGGCTTTCATAGAACACACATAAATTCCGGTAAGCTCTGCAAAGAATCAATAACAACACATTTTTTAGAGTAGTTTATTTCTGACACAAACAAAATAAACTAGAAGTAGATTATCTTAGTTCAAATCATAGCTTAGTTCGAAGTGTCATGTGTGTTGCTCGTGTTTTCAAAATAAGTGTTTATTGCATCATGTGAACCATGTGCATCACGTTTCGTCAAAATAAGTGCCTGCTGCACACAGGTCAAAACCGTTTATGATAAAAGAGACGTTCACAAAATAAACACAAGACACTCCCTTAACAGTAAACTCTGATTACACATGAGATTATGCGAGTATCTGGCAAACGTGAGCGTCTCTTTTGAGATATGACGGGCTATACATGTTGTGACGAACTTTGCATCAAGCGCCCTTGAATAAAGAAGTCACCAACCGCCACTGCTAAGCTAACGTTACTTTGTTAAATGTGTACACAATGTTAACTACAGATCAGCTGTCAAACCCCCCTTCAAATAGCGGTGATCCATGATTGCGGCCTCCCCTCGTCTTTAGGAAATCAAAACATTTGTTATTTTTGATAAGGTATTTGTTCAAGAGTTCAGTTTAGCCACTAGTCAGACCATAAAACAAACAGAGACAGGAAGTTAAGCTCCGTCCAGACCAAGCGTGCCGCACAAGCCCTGAAAAGTGAAACCAAAACGTCTTGATCGCCCCCCAGTGACTGGTCCCATTATAGGTCATAAACTCCGCCTCCCCCATGTTATTCAATGGGACTTGAGACCAACTAAACAATTTAATTACACTTCAATTATCTTTTTTCCGAATCTGGTTTCTGTAGTTTTTTATCACGCTGATGTAAATTCAAGTGTTTGTTTTTAAAATAAGTTTGTTTTTAGTTTAGTTTTAGTAATTTAATGCTATAAAAACTGTAGTGTCACGTCATGATTGACAGCTGTGATATGTGCATTTTGCGAGAGCGAGGGCGGGGCCTTGATTTCGCAGCTTTACTTCCTTCTCACTACTGCGCAAGACTGGTCCCAAAATCGCTACCGCACAGACTTAAGACCCAAGTCAGCGCCGTATCGGGACACTGGCGGCTTCACTTTTCACCAATGTAAGAGAGCGAACGGGTGTCGTCCATCTTTTTTTACAGTCTATGGTCCAGATGCTTAACCGCAACAACGCACATGCATCCAGTGAAACCGTCCATACACATTTATACAGCAAAAAGCTACACTCTTAACCCAGCATTGGGTCAGAAAGGAACAAACCCAGGCATTGTGTTAAACTTACCTGAAATTTTTTATATTTAACCCCTTTTTGACCTAGTTTGAAAATAACCCAGCTTTTTTTTTTAGAGTGTACAGCTTACCTTATATGTTTATTATGAGGTTTATAATGTACTCACTGTATAGCACAAGGTTTAGTTTTTCTTCACACTGCCTCGGTGCGGTGAAAAACACACCATAGCAGATCGGCTCCTCGATCCAGTCAGTCAAGCTATCCACCCGCCACTGAACGCTCAGGTCATGCTGTGTATGTGATGCACCAATGACAGAATCCCATCCCAGCTCGCGTACCGGACGAGAAGCCACACAGCTGACTGACACCGGATCTCCAAATTTCACCACTACTCTAGAGGGAGATATCCCTAGAGAGCAACTATCACCCGAGACTGAAGAAGTCAATCGAAAACAGCATCAATATATTACTCGTCAAATGTACTTTACATCGAAACACATGCCATATATACAAATATTAATGATTTACTGTACCAAATAACACATCAACATTGATATATATATGACCCTATCTGTGAAATCCAGGTTAAAGTCTCATAATTTAATTATGAGATATAGGAGCATGATCTTAGTCAGTATTAAAGATATCAAGATTATACAAAGTTCTTTACATTAAGATTTCATGTAGAAGACAGTAAATCACAAAAATTGACTTTAGCTGAGTTTTCACAGGCAGGGTCACATATTTTACACATATATTATAGTTTTATGT
Source organism: Misgurnus anguillicaudatus (assembly GCF_027580225.2). Lineage (NCBI taxonomy): Eukaryota > Metazoa > Chordata > Actinopteri > Cypriniformes > Cobitidae > Misgurnus > Misgurnus anguillicaudatus. The sequence goes on from NC_073355.2 coordinate 15,364,886, forward strand.
TAATACATATATACCTTTAGTAAACAATGTTTGATTTGAAAACCAAACTTTCTAAAGTGGATGAACTTTCCTTAGTACAGATATGCAGTATATAGTTTAATACTTTAAATAATTTAAACCTCCATTATTAACATTGTCTAATCTTAACCCAAAATGTTATTTGCTCAGCGAAATATCTTACCTATTCCGATAATGAGCAGACCAAGAAACCATAAAAGAGCGTCTTTCATTTTGTTTAAAATGGATGAAATCTGCTATAGTCCAGGCACAGAGGCAAGAGAAATTCCAAGTCGGGTCTTGCTTGGCAACTAAAACAGTGAACTGTTTCTGCTAACAAAAGCCTTCCCAAGTATTGAAGGGTCTGGAGGGGGGATTGAAACACTGGGCCTCATTAAAATCAACTCTCCCTTTGCTTGCACTTTAATATTTCTCATGTGTATCCTTTTATATCAGATGATATGAGTATAGTGTCATGAACACTGAAATGTGAAGAAAACACATTTTTAATTTTCAAACATTATTACATTGCATGTTTTTTTTAATAATAAAAAAATCGCTTATGATTCAAGTTTTTTGCCTCAAGTGTATTACATTGAATATGTTAAACCAATTCTGTGAAACTGTCCACTGTTAAGGTGTTTGTATACAACAACTTTTCATATGCTGCTTCATTCAGCTGCTTTAATCAATCTGTCAATCTAATTAGATTTAATTTTCAAATTTGCTAACATTGAAATAGCTTGATGCAGTTTAAATGCCGAACCCATGACTTAATGTTTCGACTCCCCTGTCACTGTTTATGCGTAGTATTTTTACATTCTTCATTTATCTTGGTCAAAAGCTACTGAGTTCCAGCAAGCCGTCTTTAAATGTGTCAGAGCACAGCGGTTTCTATAGCAACACACTGTGTTCAAGCACAGACCATCACTGTGTTAAACACACACAAAAGAGACACATAAAAGACTTCATTTGAAAAGCATTAGACATGTGTTAATTTGTTCCTCTAAAGTATCAGGTTTTATTAAAAAAAAAAAAAAACATCCACAAAACTTATTTTATGGGTTGGTGTGAGACTGTAGTGATTCAGAGGTGGATTCATAACCCTGCTACTCTCTAGGTCTGAAAAAGTTAGACCATTAAAAACTAAAGTAACAGCACATCTTAGGTATTATTCATATCTGTAGCACACACCGTATGGTAGGAGTTTTACAGTTTTTTTTACAGACGCTAGGACACATTTCTCAATACTTAGGTCACTTTTGCAAAACTCTTCACACAGTAAGCACAACAGAAGTCTATGTTGGCTAAACTGAGGATCAATTATCATTGCTTTGGCACAAAATGCATTTAATAACTACATCTCTCAAATTTCATGAATTCTTTTCTCAACAACTGCCAAAACTCTTTATACATACAGGACAATTTGCACATGCTTACATACTGTTTTCAAAACGGTTAAACTTATGTTCAAAACAATAACATAATACAAAACTGAATAAGACAGGAATTTGCTACATTTCTACAGTAAGATTTTAATGAAATACATTTGAAATCTTAAAAATAAATGCTATAAAAACAACTGGCCAAATGTAGCAGACAAAGTAGATTAGCATTACTATTGTATTTGTATCAGTGGATGGTACTATGTATACAAATTCTTGTATTTTTAAATTACTCAAAAATAATATATATATAAATAAAGTACATTAAATAAATAATTCTGCATCATGTCTGATTCATTTTAGTAACATATATTGCAGTGAATTATAAACAGAGTAGGGGAGACCGGGGTTGGTTGTCACAATTTTTACTCATGCATGAATTGCTCATCTTCAAAAAAATCTTTCAGCAGTAATTCCTACATGAAATGAAACTTTGGAGTCTTGGCTTTAAATGTGTATCCTTTTTACTTTTCGAATGTATTGTAATAGGAAGTAATTAACCATCAAAGACACTCTGACACAAACCATCACGGGGTTGGTTGTCCCTATAGTGATTCAATAGGATTTCAGTGATAAATTGGGATCTGAAAAGATAATGTGTAACTTTTTAGTTTTTTAAGCTAAAAACGGCAAATAAGTTTTAATATGAATCCACCCCTATGATAGTTGTTATTAATGCCCCTTATGTTTAAACAATGTGATTAAAGTGGGTGATCAGTTACTTGAATAGGCTTTATGCCCAGCTGCACTACTTCAACTTCAGCCAGCTCCTTGTTTTCTGTCTGCCATTATTGGACAAACTGATTAATCCAGGTGTGTCTGATTATTGTTGTTGTGACTACTGAGGTCAGGCACACCTGGATTAATCAGTTTGTCCAACAATGGCAGACAGGAAACAAGAAGCTGGCTGAAGTTCAGGAAGTAGTGCAGCTGGGCATAAAGCCCATTGTCTACTGTGTTGAGAAATAAAAAGAAATAATTTTTTGTGTTAAAACCTCTTTTTTAATGCTTTATTTTATTTTAACAGCAAACAAAAACAAACAAACAAACAGTCTTAAAAGGTCTACATGTCCAATATTCTTATGTGACAACCAACCCCGCAAGCTATGTGACAACCATCCCCAACTGACTTCTTGACAAACATGCTAAGCTAGCTGCCACACGGCTTTAACTTGATCGCTAAAAGATGACTCAAAATAAAGCTACTACTTTTGGCTTTTTAATGAGTGTTTTGTTTTTGAATGACTAATATCCTACAAGATCTCAACACAAAAACAACACCAACATGAAAATTTACTCTGACCCATAAAAATAAAAAATTGTCTCCTAACCTCAATGTTTTGTGTCTGCTCGGCAAAATTTCAAGTGCAAATGAGTAAGCTATTAAAGACTAACAAATTGATAGCAAAATTGTACCACAGCGCCATGTAGTGTGTCTGTAATAAGCAGTGTGACAACCAACCCGTGAGACAACCAGCCCCGGTCTCCCCTAAACATTGTGTAATGCTACATGTTGTTAGTGTTTTTTTAGGTCATTGTTTTGTGGGTGACAAAGTGTGTTTGTTGACTGTCAACCTTTGCTAGTGTTCTGGAAGAATGAGTTGATTTGAGACCTGAATAAAGTGTTTTGGTAGCTGTAGTGACCTAAGTATTGAGAAATGTGTCCTAGTGTCTGTAAAAAAACTGTAAATGCTATAAAAACAATTGGCCAAATGGAGAAGACAGAGTAGATTAGCATTACTATTGTACAGTATCTGTATCAGTGGATGGTGTGTATACAAATTCTTGCATTTTGGAATTACTCAGTGCCAAAAAATAAAAATAAACTACATCAAATATTAAAGAAATCTGCATCATGTGTGATTCATTCCATTAACATATATAGCAGTGAATTATAACAGAGAAAACCTTGTATAATGCTACATGTCGTTAGTGTTTTTTAGGTCGTTCTTTTGTGGGTGACAAAGTGTGTTTGTCGGCTGTCAACATTTGCTAGTGTTCTGAAAGAATGAGTTGAGTTGAGACCTGATTAAAGTGTTTTGGTAGTTGTAGTGCATTTTGAATGTGAAATGAACTGCTTTGCCAAGCTAAAAGTTTTGTCACCGTGTGACTTTTTGCATAGGCGGAACGAAAATTTGGAAGAGTAGTTCCGCCTGAAGATGGTTTCCGCCTGGACGACTTACTCGAAACACCGGAACTTCCTGTAGTTTTCCAAGGACGAATTCAGCCTGATTGGGACACAGGTGCGGAAAATCAACACAGCGGTTAGCGATTGGCTGAAGAGAAGGAAGGAAGGCGGATAAAAGGAACTTTGGAAACACAGTTTGGCGGTCAAGTTTGTGTTGTGTTTGGTTGGCGGTGTCGTGTCGTGTCGTGTCTAGTGGTGGGCAGAGCGAGGCTTCGTGAAACACTGAAACAGTTGAATCAATTGTGCCGTATGCTTCGAGGCTTCGAAACATCAATCCGAAACCGCCTCCACATTGACACCTAGCGGTCGTTTGCATGTCTTTACATGAAGCAGCCTTGACAAGATTTTAGACGAGCGCTGACAAATTGTATGCCACATGTTGTTTGATTGACACACAAGTGATAGGATGGGAGAGTGGATAGTGCTCTCGACTCTCATGCATAGATCTTAGGATTGAACCCGGGAAATGCATGCGCTACGTCATCATAATAAAATGCTTTTTGTTGTTGTTTTAACATCTGTTTGACAACTACATGAGCTTTTAGGCTCACAATTGTCGATAACTATAGGCTATTCGGGTCTGTTTAATAAAAAAAATGGAATAGAGATATACCAAATAAATAATAAGAGATTCATAAAATATATCAAGCCATATGCCACATACATATAAATATCTTTATTCAAATATATAAATTGTTCTGTGTGGATAAACTCAACCAGCTTCTTTTTTACATATAATTTCTCCAGCCTTTGAAAACATTCTCACACAAGGGACACTTTTGCTGGCATGCATTTTTTTGTAAGTGTTACATACATATGAGGAAAAATGACTTCTTTTCAGTAAATTATAGTATTTGATCTTGCCAAAAACGCATCTATGAGGTATTGTCAGATTCGTTTCCTACCCTGTCAGTTTAAGATTCGACGCAGATTCGACAGGTACGCCACCTTTCGAAATACTTGTGAAATGCACCGCTTGGTGTTTCGAATCACGTCATCACGTGACATGGGTGTTTCGAATCACATTTCGGAGCAGTGTTTCGAAACATTTACGCTTCGGGATCTCGACACAGTGTCGAATCGTCAGTTTCGCGGGAGCCATCCCTAGTCGTGTCGTGTCGTGTCGTGCTGTTGTTGCCACGGAGGAATCCGAATTGGATGAACTGGGTGAAGAAGCATCGCTAAAGCGAGTCACTAGGTCGGCTAAGTTGAAGACAGCTGTGGTTTTCAATGCGGATAGCCGGGAAGCCTCAGCAAGTGTGAGTAAACGAATTCTACCATTGGGAGTAACTAAGCAAAGAGTATTACCTGACCTTGTGTTGTGAGTTCTTACGTAGCGTTGCAGCCCCACTGGAGAAAGGAGCGTGGGCGAGCCGGGGAGCCACTCTGGAAGCAGAGAATTTATGTGAGTAGCATCGAAGTACTTGGTGTGTATTGTGAATGTAAAAGTATCACCTGACCTTGTGTTGTGAGTAGTCACGTAGTGTTGCGGCCCCACTGGAGGAGCGTGGGCGAGCCGGGAAGCCACTCTGGAAGTAGAGAATATACGTGAGTAGCATCAACGTCTGTGGCTGTATTGTGAATGTAAAAGTATCACCTGATCCTGTGCTGTGAGTTGCCACGTAGCGTTGCGGCCCCACTGGAGAGAGAAGCGTGGGCGAGCCGGGGAGCCACACTGGAAGGAGAGAACATATGTGAGTAGCATTGAAGTTTGTATCGTGGAATGTAAACACAAAAGTATTACTTGACCGTGTGTTGAGAGTTCTCCCGTAGCACTGCGGCCCCACCGGAGAGAAAGGAGCGTGGGTGAGCCGGGGAGCACCAGAATCACCACAGGGGGTCCTGTGTTCATCTCCGATTCACTTCATCCCCTCCACCAAGAAAAACCACCCAACCACACGGCGGGCCCGGGTCGAGTTCTGGCTTAGTCCGTAATTCACGAAGTGTGTGTGTAGTGCCATGGGTGAGTCTTTGTCTTCATTTGTGTGTGTACACCTAACAGCTTGCAGTGTCGTGCTGTGCTCATGTCGACAGAAGCCACTTCAAGGCCAGAGGAGTCATGAGGAGATCCTAGCTGTTGAGGTCGGTGGAGTGTGGGTTGAAGAAACTTGTAAAATTTGGATTTCCTTGAGCTTGAAGTGACAAATCTTTCCTTGACGAGTGGATGGGCAGTGGTGAAGTATCTGGGAGGTTGAAGTGAGTAGACCAATTTATGATCAATGCTTGCGACGAGGAGTTGTTGGGCTGACGACTGTGAAAAATAATTATCTTTGTGTGGAGCCTCTTCAAAGGTTCGCCCCTGTTCCGTGTCCCCGATACTGTGAGTGGAGGAAGAACGAGGGAAGCGTTCGGCTCTACACCGTTGTCCTCGACGTCTCCTCTCCTGCCCATTTGGAGGTCGTAAGTCGAAACACATTGTGCCAACCTCCACGTTGTTAAGTGCACTGCCCTCGAGTAAAGAGGAAATAAGGGAGAAGAAAGCCCCAGTCCTGTGTAACACTTACCTTTGGTTACAGCACGAACCTAGAAAGGAAGAAAGCCCCAGTCTTGTGTAACACTTACCTTTGCCTACAGCACGAACCTAGAAAAGGAAGAGAGCCCCAGTTTTGTGTAACACTTACCTTTGCTTAAAGCACGAACCTAGAAAAGGAAGAGAGCCTCAGTCTGGTGTAACACTTACCTTTGCTGGTAGCACGAACCTGGAAAAAGGGAGAAACATCCCAGCCTTGTAGTACGCGTCTCTGCTCGCAACACGAATCTGTAGGAAAAAGGAGAAGGCTGGTATCAGTATTGGTGTACAGTGCAGTAATCACTCTCTATGATTTTGCCTCCAGGAGAAGGGGAGCACGCCACGGGTTCAAGAGAACCAACCCCAAGGACTCTGTCCCCCTGTCCCCGTGGAAGCCCGCCTGGAGGCGCAAAGGAACCATTGTTTTAAATTGCCCCTTTTCCCTTCCCCATTGATTTTAAGTAATTTAATAAAGATTTATTTTAATTATAACTTATTCCTTGTGTGTCTGGTCATTGGGGTGGCTTTGGGACCTCCTCCAGGTGGAAACTAGGAAGGGGCGTGGTCCGCCCCAACTCTGTGGTCTGCCCCAACCTGTGACAGTTTGTTAGGAGAACTGTGTGAAGAGTTTTGCAAAAGTGACCTCAGTATTGAGAATTGTTTCCCAGCGTCTGTAAAAAACTGTAAGCACCACTAATTATTTATATTTCAGACACCATAGCTATCAACTGTCAGAAAGACAAACACAGGCAAAATCCACACACTGTTGGAAACTTTTAGTGGACTTGTGATTTTGCGATTGTCACACCACAAGATGTGAAACTTTCCTAGTTATCATTGATACAGGTATGAACACCAAAAGTTACACCCTTAACACTTTCGTAATATATGAAACTTTTCTAGTTGTTATCATAAAGTGAGTCTGCAGAACATTTATTTACCTCAGGGACTCTCCCAAATTAGAGGAAGAAACTCAAGCAGTCAAAGTTCATTTTTTCCACAACCATCTGAAGCATTAAAGTCAATCAAAGGTCATTTTCAGAGTCATGTTCTTAAGGAAGGAAGTGAAAGCTTATCATTCGTTCAAGACTGCAAAAACGTTTGAACTTCTAAAAATAAGTGATAGCAGTTTCTAACCCCTCAACACTTTATGCATCACTTTTTCAAACACCATGCGTATTAGACCAATGCTTTACTGTAAAAAATAAATCACAGCTTTTATTTACTTTAACAGTCACTTTGAAAATCAAAAAGATGAATTAAAATTCTGAGAACATGCTTTTGTATCTTCTTTCAATGACAATCCTAAATCCAACAAGAAGTGTTTTTACAGTTGAGTCCCGGTCAGAAGTGAACAATGGCTAAGCAGGACTGAATTACATTGTGTAGACTTCCTGTTAACAGAGAATGGAGTGTATCCAGCTATAGAAAACTTTCAGTTTGGTTTTTTATTTCCAAATATATTTGAAAACACAAAAAGCTCTTTGCTCTGTCTGTAAATTTCAGTGTAGAGTTTGAGTAACAGAAAGTTAAATGAATCATATTTGTACACAAGCAACACACACATTTCTAATACAAATAAACACATAGATTTCACTTTATTTGTGTAAGCTACAATTCTCATAAAATTACCCTGAAAGTTGCAGAGGTTCAAAGTTATAAATTACCCAATGGCTGGAAGTTAACTAACAGACAGAGGGTTTGTTGTAATACTTGTTAGTAATTTCTATTTAAGCACAAATAATTCAATATTATTCTGTCTATAAACTAGAGGTGATTATTGTTTGTACATCTGTCTGAAATCAAGTCTGCTTGACTATCTCATCTGTTTATTGTAATACTTGTATATGTAAATGTTGGTATCTAAAAGAGGTAAATTATGGTTTTGAAGGCAAATTAATTTTAGCTTAAAACCAGGGTGGAGTTTCCTAAAATCTTAGCACACTAACATAGCAAAATGTGTATCAAAAATATTTTGTGTCCACAAATTGATCTCATAACTTGCGCAAAAGGTCATGGCCCATGGGTTTGACTTCCAGTCAACAAAAATGCTGATAAAACCATATACCTTCAAATGTACTGTAAACCTCTTTGAATAACAACATAAGCCAAATACATAAATGTAGGTTTAAAATAACTTTGATGTGTAATATGCTCACAAAATCTATATTAATATCACAAAAACCCATTTGTGATCAGTTGACACACTATTTAAATGAAAACAATCTGCTGTCTTATAATCAGTCGGGGTTTCGTAAAACCACAGTACTACAATGGCTTTATTGAAAGTTTTAAATGATATCGTGGGATCGATTGACAAAGGTGATTTTTGTGCTTCTCTTTTTATCGATCTATCTAAAGCTTTCGACACAGTGGTTCATGAAATATTACTGCGCAGTCTAAAAAGTATCGGTCTGTCAGATTGCGTTATTCCATGGTTCAAAAATTATTTAAGTGGTGTCCCCCAAGGGTCTGTATTAGGTCCCCTTTTATTTACTATATATATATATATATATATATATATATATATATATATATATATATATATATATATATGTCAATCAAGACTGTTTATATATATATATATATATATATATATATATATATATATATATATAAACAGTCTTGATTGACACACAAGATGTCAATCTTCACTTTTATGCAGATGATTCTATTGTGTACTGCAGTGCCCTTCTGGTGAATTAGCCTTGTTTAAACTTCAGTCAGTTTTTTGAAATCATTCAGTCACGGCATTTCAGTTTAAAACACTGAGAAGACGGCTTCTGCATACGCAGCCTCATTCGATTTGGAATTATCTTCAGTCAAAATTGAAGTTACAAAATCTGGTGTCTCTTGCTCAGTTTAAGAAAATTATTTGGCACATGGAGTCTGACTCAGCAAAATGCAATTGCTTTAATTGATTACAGTGTATATTTTAATGTGTTTTCTTGTTCGTTTTATCTGCGATGAAACTACTTGTATTGCTGCCCATTTTGGCCAGGTCACAACTGGAAAAAAGATTTTAAATCTCAGAGAGTCCATCTGGTTAAATAAAGGTTAAATAAAATAAAAAAATAAAATATAATATATGATATATATAATGATATAATACATAATAATTAAATTATATAGAAACAGGAAAATAACTAGGGATGTACTGATACAAAAATTCTGTACTGACACTCAATAAGCCGATATTCAATTACTTAGAGCAATGCGTAATACCATAGATACTGATTGTAAAGGATCCAAATTTCAGAAGAAGAACAAAACTGACTAAAAGTTTCCCAGGTTTTGGCACCAAAACTTTAAGAAAGCCTGTAAGAACACTGAAATGACTGTAGAATCGTTAACAGAAAGTGTCAGGATCCTGCCCGAATCTTGTTTTGTATTATATCTAGTCATGTTGGTAGGGTTCTGACAGTACATTTTTTTTTGTGTGGTTAATGCATGGTCTCAGTGTTGGTTATAAGATCACATATTTCCCATGTCTCGTCACTTTTTATTTTCACCTGTTCCCCTCATTAGTTTTCCCTATTTATAGTCCTTAGCGGTTTCTCAATACCAAGTACGCCAAACTCGGACTTGTGTCCTTCGTAGTTCGAACTTGCAAGTTCAGACTCGGAAGAACTAACTCCTGACGCGAAATGCATTCTGGGAAACCTCGCTGTCATAAGTCCACACAAGTCTCCTCTGATGCATCCTCGATAAAATGGGTGGATCAAGAACACGGGGATTTTATGTGAACTTGGGCTTGATGCGAACTTTGAATTGGAACAGTACTTGGGCTGCGACTGATGATAGAAAAATATGTGGGAGAGCATATTGTATGGCAATAGGTAACATTAAATCAAAACTAAACAAAATATTTACCAAATGAAAAGGTTTAATAACAGTAAAGTTACAATTGAAATGCTACAAACCCAACATGATACATTCAAACTGACCAATCAGAAGACCACCTTTAACCCCCACTGTACTGGACAAATAATTCTGCCAATAGTCTTTGATCACTATCATTGAGCACAGAAATGCAGATGGTACAGAAGGTTGTGACAGAGTAATTAATTAAACATTCATGTTTTCATAGTTTTTTCAACACTGATGGTTTCAATTTTTACTGTTTCATACAAATTGCAATTTTGCTGTCATTTTTACCCAATTCAAAATAATGCGGCCAATGTAAATTCTTTTATCTGCCAATACCAATTATGGGCTGGTATATGGGTCCATCCCTAAAAATTACACAATACATTGGTTTAGGTCATGAATAATATCCACAATGTTTCACGTTCGTGAGATTTTGATGCAAAACAGTGACTGTCAGATCTTAAAGAAAGTGAACAAGTTGCTTTAAAAAAAGAAGTGGAATTAATCTTCTGAGAGTATCCTTTTGTATCTTCCTCACATGACAATCCTTAAAGCAACCAGCAGCTGAAGAAAAGTGAGATTAACCATGAATGTGATGCGACTGCCTGTGGAAGAAAAACAGAATTAGTTACAAATAGAAACAAAGTGTAACTACTTTACATTTTTACAGTGCTCCAAAACGTATAATCTCATTTGATTTAAAAACGCACCTCCAGAATTAATGAAGAATCTTTTTTGAGACTTTCCCAGAGTGTTTGTAGCAGTGCATGTGTAGTTTCCTGGAGTCAGTGTAGAGGATGAGAGCACTGCTGAATTGTTCGTCTCCTTCAAATGTTTTGAGGACCAGGAGTAAGTAGCAGGTGGATTTGCTGCTACTGTACAGTTCAGAGTGATCTCCCCATCTGTTTTCGTGATGATCTCATTTACTTGAGTATGTTTTGGTGAATCTGGGGATGACAGAAATAAACTTCTTAGTACAACAAATCATAATACTCAGTTAAGTCACATTCAGCCATCTTTATGAATTCACCTGGGCTCTTAATTTAAAGTTTATAATTTTTTATTTTATTTAGTTGTATTATTTAGCAGGTCAGATTGTACCGGACATAGGATTATCTCATACATGTACTAGATTTTCTTGAGGGTGACAAACTATCCTACAGACCTCCATGAAAACAAACAGCTGTTACTGTAACTGTTACTCATTCGTCATTCAGTGTCAATGTATTACTCTACATATACTTTTATGTATAAATATATTAAATTATGTAATATGAATAGAATGGTATGATACACATGCACGCATATTTAATAGGCAAAAACTAGTGTTAGGAAAAATTTTGGGAAAAAATCATAAAAGCTTAGCAATGACTTACACTGTACTGTAATCTGAAAAGGGTTTGATGTCACTTTAGGAGGAGGTTGAGGTCCATCTGCTCCCAGTTTCAGCTCTGCTTCACATCTGTACTGAACTCTATCATCATCTCTGACTGCAGTGATGTTAAGTGTAGATCTCACATTCCCTGGAGTCTTGATAAAGTCATTGAAGGTCTCAGTTTTCACCTCTGTCTCTCCTTTAAACCATTTCACAGTGACATTCTTAGGAGCCACATTCATGATGTCACACTGGAGCTTATATGGTGATCTCTCAGTCATTGGTCCTGTGTGATCCACTGTGCTGATGGTGACATTATCTGGAGTCTCTGTCAAAGAAGATTAAAAAAACTGATATTACATCAATAAATGTAGCTATTATATTCTGTATTTCAGTTAAAACTCACATGAAAACTCACTGTAAATAGTTATTGGGAGATAAGTTTTGCATTGAGTCCTATTGTAGTTTATGTAGCACTGTGGCCGTATGTCCCATTGTCTCAGGTTAGACACTCTCCAGGTGATCAGTTTGTCTGTGGTCATGGGTACTCCTCCTACATTGGCTTCCCAGCCCATCCCATCATGTGTGACATCAGTGCTACAATTCACTGAAACTGAGCTGCCGTACTCCACAACAACACTCGGTGGGTTAAACTTTATAGGACATTCTGCTTGTGTACCTGTTAAATATGAAGATTAGAGTTAAATTATAAAGTTAAATTATAGCATATAATAACAGCACTCAAATATCAGATTACAAGCAGACTGAAAAATAAAGTGTTGTTATAACTTCAAACTGACCACTGGCCACGCGTTAAGGGTTTGTCATTTTATAACATACATTTGACTGAGAAATGCTTTTTTTATTTATCTTTTAGGAGAATCCCATTGAGATTAAGAACCTCTTTTGCAAGGGTGACCTGGATGGTATATAAAACCATTTAGTTCACATTTATGTAATGCAACATAAAAACACTACTGAGACATTAATTATTGAATGACATTAAAATGAATCTGAAGTAAGTTCACATATACATTACTGAAGAATGAAAGTAAAGATTAATTGTAAAAGTTTACTGATACCAGCTGTTTATTGATATAACAAGAATAAAAAATAAATTTAAGACAAACCTGTGAGAGTCACTAACTGAGAGACCGCAGAGACATAAAAAAGTCCAAACAAACTCTGAAGCATGTTCTATGTGTTTTAAAAATATAAGAGGATATGAAAATAAAAAGATCCTTCAACTTTATATCTTTATCTTTCCTATAGGCCTTTCTCTATATTTAATTCCACTGAGATCTGTGACTGAAAAGCTTCACTTCAAGCAGATATAAAGATAAAACAAACCCCACCCAGAAGGGTTTTCCTTTCACTGATATTTCTGGATGGGTGCCAAAGCCATTACATGTTTATTTAACACCAGAAAATAGAGACAGAAATAAAAAATAATAAATTTAGAAATGACTAGAAGCAATCATATTTTATTAGAGAATACAAAAATACACGATCATAAATTAACACAATTTGGGAAATAGTGTTTAATATTGAAGGGGTCTGTTTTTTCACTTTCAAGTTTTTATTGTGAACAGAGCCATCATGTGGTAACCGCACAGGAAACAACTGAAAAAGTTCTGCGTAGCCGCATTGTGGCACAGCACGCTGGTGACATCCGCTGGACATAATGCAATAAAAACCGGTAAACATACAATAACAAATGTAATTTATTTAATAAAAGTAGCCCATCATCAATATATTACTCACCAGATATACATAGGGATATAGATAAATTAACTCATGACATAATTTGTGCATTCAAAAAACATTACTAGAATAGGCTACACATTACCATCCACAATTATGTGTACTTAGCACCCTTGTAAGAGTATATACATATAAAAGACCATGGGTTTGACCAAAGGGATAATAAAAATTAAACTTTTTATTAAAATCCATGCTTTGGTTATAAAGACCTATCCTGTATGTGGCATGAGATGTTGGGATAGATATGGGCTCCAGCCTCCCATGACCCTGAAATAGATTAGCACTTTCCGATTTCAGATAATAAATGGATTTTACAAAGAACAAAGAAAGATAATCAAGTTGTTTAAATGACACCAGGCTGAGTAAATAATGAAAAAAATGTTCTTGGCTGAACTAACCCCTCTTCTTCTTCTTCTTCGTCTACTCTACCTCTTCTTTTTACATCTTCATCACCCCATTTTAAAGCCTGCATTCTACTGATTTATAAAATAATCCATAACAGTTTTTATCCATTGTAAGAGCACAAGTCACTGATAAGTCATCACAAAAGATTAATGAATGCAACCAGCTGCTGAAGAAAAAAAAAATAGTTCAGAAAGTTCTTTAACAACTTTTGACGTAAAGGTTATTTGGGGAACCAAAAGTTGTTCCTCTAAGGTATCGCTGTGTAAATCACTATTTAGTTTTTTCCATTCTGAAGAAATATGTTCTTGTTTAATCTTTTGGCCTCACATTACAAATCAATGTAAGTTCAGGTTCAACTGTCAATGTTATTTTAAATAAGGAATCTTAACTTAAATGATAAATTGATTTAAATCTCAAGATCGTGTCAATATCACCTTGATATCTGGAAGCAGTCATCTTGGGTGATGATGGCAAGAAAAGTTGTTGCTCTGTGTCTCTTTCTTCTCAGCATGTTTGGGATGTTGCAGTATTTAATGTCTGCTCCATGACTGCAGTTCATCTGTGGGTTTGTAAGTTATATTTGTTACTGCCAAAGCAATTTTTCCCTTCTCATGGTCAGCGTACTTGAGTTTTCCTCTCAGTAGTAGAGACTGAGTGAGTTATAACAGCAGGGATGAGGGAAGAAAATTTTTGTTAAGAAGTTTATTTAACTCAAGTTAAATCTTGCTCATCATCATCGGGGTCTCACCATCTGTTTCCAGTGCTTTGGCCTGTATGACTTCCTTTTTTAAACCAACTGTGGTGTTTACATGAGAAGTCGTCTTCTGGTTAGCTAACCTCTATATCTTCCTCTTTTTAAAGAAATAAGAGCAATAGCAGCCTTCCCACTTTCCATATGTCTCTTGTTCCATTTTATCTGGTAGCTTTGACGTCACGTCGTGACCAACGAATTGGGAACCGCTTCACGGAGAGCAACTACTTCGAGAAACTATTAAAACGCCAATGAACTTGGCATGCAGGTATTTGCATCTGCCACGCCGACCCACCATGCGAGTACACTGCATGTCGAAGTTGGTTGAATTTCTGCACCACAGCGGAGGCTCACAGTTTTTCCACCCACCTCTTTAATTTCTCAGTTTTATTTTGAGTGTGAGTGTGTGCGTTGCCACTCCCCTGTGTGTGTCACCAGCTGATACAAAGAGTGATTTCCCTAAAAGAGCAGCATGTTTGAACTTTGTGTCTTTTTCAAGATGCAGTATCTCCATAGCGCCCCGGGATGGCCACGAGCGTTGTCTCTCTTGTCTGGGTCTCTAGCACGCTGAGGCTGCATTTGCTGAGGGTTCGTGTTCCATATGTGAGAACATGTCCCTGGTGGATTTACGGAGACAGGTGTCGTTTCTCTGGAAGCAGCACCTGCCTTCCCTAGTACACCGGCTGACTAACCTTTGCTCCGTGGTCAGACCCATCGTTTCTCTGGGCCGGTGTGCCTCTGAAACAGGTCTCCGGGCATGCCATTGTATGCACAGATGCCTCCACCATGGGTTGGGGAGCCACGTACGACGGGCACGCAGCTTCGGGGGTCTGGACGACACCCCAGCTGCATTGGCACATAAACTGCCTAGAACTACACGCTGTACATCTTGCTCTCGTGCGTTTCAGCAACCAGCTGCAAAGATGTGTTCGTTTGTACCGACAATACTGTGACTGTTGCGTATATCAATCGTCAAGGCAGGTTGCGCTCTCTTCACCTGTCATGTCTCAGCCGTCACCTTCTCTTATTGAATCCCTTCGTGCGGTTCACATCTCGGGGTATATATTGGTCACATACTATCAGCAGACGTTAAAGATTGTGATCTCGATTCGACCCCCCAAATGATTTTAATCCAGCCTTACGACGATTCAGGTAATTATATTTTCAAAGAGGAAAGATGCAGTCTCGTCAGTTCTCTCGACAACACGCAATCACAGCGGCGACGATGAAGTCTTGACATCACATTTATTATTGCGCAAGCCAAATGTGCTCATGTTCGCTCCACTGGTACAGCGGATGCTTTTGCCGAGAAGTTAGACAGAAAAAACAGAAATTAAAAAGAATGAGTGAGGCAGAACAATGCGCAGGCAAGAACCTTGATGTTGTTTTAGTACCAAAAAGATGGTCTTATTCCAGATCTTATCCCTTCCGAGAGGGTTTTAGCACAGGGGGAAACATTGGCTGCGTCCAAATAACCACACTTGCTGTCTTTGCACTTGACCACTTAACTACTTACACTAGTTTTCCTGTATTTGGCCCAAGTGTTCTAGTGGGCGTGAAGATTAAGCGTGCATGTAGATTTATTCACCCGATGGACATTCACGCCGCCAGCGAGAGTGTCAAAAAACGCTCTGACGCTTGAATGCATTCTCTGGAATTCTCTCAAGCAAAAGTTTCCGGCTTCCGATTGGTTGCCGCCAAAGTTTTCCGCTAAACCGCGTCATAGCTCATTATCATAAAGTAATGTCAATATGGCAGCAATTTGCACCAAATCGTATTTGTTTTTTTTATTTAGGCTACTTAGAATGTATATATTTTTATTTTTTCTTTAAATGAAAAGAGTCCATTATCACTCTACAGTTACAGTTTTTCTGAAATACTAAAACACCTTTTTAGAAACCATCACTCATTTTCTCAAAACCTTAAACACAAATCCCAATTTCAAACAAAATTTACAGAACCCTTGACTCTTCCAGCAAAATCAAACAATTCCTTCAAAACCATTTCACTTGTACTCAAAATCAAAATTAGCTTTCAAAAACTCAACAGTCCAACTGCAAATTTTGGCAATTGCATCGTCTCTGGTGTCCTTTTCTTCCTCATACTCTTCATCTGCCTCTCAGACTGTTTCCAATCCACACAATTGGTAAAAAATACCATTAGATAAAAGTGTGTAGAATTTTGAGTTGTTGTGTTTACGGTGTTGTAGTTGTGTTCAACTTTTGCCTGCCTGTGTTTAGCATTTATAAAACAAATGCATTGCAGTGTGAAATGTGTGTTTTAGTGAGAAGTTTGTGTTTAGAATTTTGCAAAAAGAGTGCATGATTTGACAGATGTGTTTAGTCCACTATGAATTCGGTTCAGAGATTGGGGTTTAGTGTTTCAGCAATTCAGAAAAACTGTAACATTAAAGCAACACTAAAGAGTTTTTTACCTTAAAATAACGTTTCCAAAAAAGTTTCAGTCGTTCATCCACTTGAAACAGGGTGAACAGCACTTTCGCATTCGCTTTGCAGCCCTCTATCGGCCAAAACCGAAAGAAGTTTCCAACCGTCGGGTCGCAGTCCTGTAGTTTGAATGAAAACTACAAAAACTTGCTTTACGGCAGACCTACTACCGCTTCCAACCAGTAGGGGGAGCAAAGAGCAAAAACTCTTAAGTGTTGCTTTAACTGATTATCTACAGTTATTTGACATTTTCAGAAGCATATTTCTTTGCACATGTAAAAACTAATGTTAAATTAATGTTCAGGGGTTCGTACATCTTTAAAATTAACAAAGTTCTTGAGAATCGTGATCTTTATTTTAAGCAAAAGAATTGTGATTCTAATTTTATACAGAATTGGGCAGCTCTATTATGCGGTTCATGGGCATGGTTCAGTACCTATGTGTGTCCCGCTCAGAAAGATGCTGGAAAGTGTCATTGAATGGCAGTGGGAATGGGATTGAATAGCATGAACATAGCATGAACAACCAAGATCATTCATTGTTCAGACTCCAGATGGAAGGACCTACAGGAGAAACCGAAAACACCTTTTGAAAATATGAGACACAAACATCTATGTTCAGCCAGATGCTACTCACTCCAAACCACCTAATGCTGCATCCACAGCACAAACTGAATCACAAAAGACTGATGTGTTGGAGGAACACTTCACTCGGTTTGGCAGGCTGATGAAAATGCCAGGAAGATACAGAAACTGACCTCACTTTGCAACACATACATGCATGCATGAACAATATCTCACATCATGCACACACAGGGACATGAAAGCTCAATGCAGTTTCAAATGCATTTAATGCAGTGTTGTTACATGTCTCCAAATGGTTTTTTTTTCAGGGAATGATTAGTTTAATCTAATACCTGACATTTGCCATAGCCCAGGCATTATAAGTTGCCCTTAATTGATGCTAGACTCTAGTTCAATTGTGATGTAAATGAGTCTGAGTTTGTTGTTATGCGTTAAATAAAACTCAAAGAAGGGGGATGTTATGTATTATATGGTGTATGTTGCCACCACTAGAGGGCACTTGACAACTTAAGTAGGTGCCGTACTTGAAAAATCAAGAAGAGTAAAGTTTCTGGTTGGTTGAAGCTACATGTTGTCCGTGTAGTTCATACATTACATACATTACTTGTTTAATATTGTTTCAATCTTATGCTGGCACTGTATTGTCTTCACAAGTAGATATAGATTTCCAATGCTCTCCATCACAAGGGTTTTTATTAACGTCACATGAATGTTGTGAACAGTACATTTCCACTGACTGTGTTTGCTTTAATAGCCTACATCAAGTTAGTCCGTACATCAACAAAGCTAAACTGAGCATAATGACAACTAAGATTATTCAATTAATCATTTTTCATTTTTCAACACGTTGTCTCCTGCCTGCTGTATATTATCTTCATCTCTGTATCTGCCTGATGGCTCAGTTAAAGTAGTAGTTGATATTTGGCTTTATAATTAGACCTAGAATATCTGCAAGCCATATCCATAGCAGAGGTGTATACTTAAATATTTTTACTTTCTACATAAAAGTACATTTTCAAGTATTTGTATTTTATCAGTGTTTTTCTTTGGAGAACATACATTCCAAAGCATATTATCATCATTTTAACTCCACTTCATTTCATAATTTCAAGTTTTTGGTCAATATTTAATTTTAAGTAGTTTAAACATCTAGTACATTTTTTTTCTTTTACTTAAGTAAAAAGTAATTTCGTACTTTTACTCAAGAAAGTGAAAGTACACAATTTTTATGTAATTAACTATTAAATCAATTTTAATATGAAATATAAAAGGAATACGTCGCATGATTCTGCTTTAGAATGTAGTGATCATTTTTTACTAAAGTAACATAATTTTTTCCCAAGACAAACACACTGGTAAAGCACAGATGCTTGTAAAATGCACCTCTGATCCATAGTGGGACCTGTCCATTTTGGTTGAATATTAATATGGTTTATAGGTTTAAGTTTGCATGAACTGTCTTAACGCTTTTATATATATGTTGGCCTATGATATGAAACTGTTCTAGTTGTCATCATAAAATAAGTCTGCACCCAAAACAATGAATTACCTCACAGACTCTCACAAATAACATTTTAAACAGTTGACATAAAAAGCCAAGCAGCCAAAGTTTATTAATTTTTTTTATTAATTATCAGACTTCAAACACCCAAAAATCACTTTGAAGATTAAAAAGATGAATAAAATTCTGGGAAAATGCTTTTGTATCTTCTTCCAATTACAACCCTAAATGCAACCAGCAGCTGGAAGAAAAGCAGTGATGCTCCAATAAAAACAAGAAGTGTTTTTACTGTTGAGTCCCGGTCAGTAGTGAACAATGGCTAAGCAGGACAGAATTACATTGTGTAGACTTCCTGTTAACAAAGAATGGGGTGTTTCCTGCTACATAAAACTTTCAGTTTCGTTTTCATTTCCAAATATATTTGAAAAACAAGAAGATTTTTGCTCTGTCTGTAAATTTCAGTTTAAAGTTTGAGTAATTTCTATTTAAGCACAAATCATTCAATCCTATTCTGTCTATAAACTAGAGGTGACTAAAATCTGTCTAAAATGAAAATATATACACACATCTATCCATCTCTACCCAATTCAAAATAATCTCACAGCATGAGTTCTGATGCGCTTTATCACCCTTTTGACTTCCAGGATAATCTGCCCTGATCATCGGCTGTTTTTAAACAATCGGCCAATGTAAAAAATGTTTTGATCAATTGTAGGCCGATATATTGGGGCATCCCTAACAATTACACAATACATTGGTTTAGGTCATGAATAATAACCACAATGTTTAACAATGCAAAGCAGTGACTGTCAAATCTTAAAGAAAGTGAAAAAGTTCCTTGAAAAAATAAGTGAAATTAATCTTGCCAACAATCTTGTAAGCAACGCTATCTCACAAGAATTCGTACATATTTTACAAGTTGGCCAATTCGTATTAATTCATACGACCACATCCGTAGATCTTTGTATGATTTGCCATGGCAAATTTACCTTGGCTATAGTATGAATTCATACGAATTAGCCAACAAAATGATCCTAAAGATCTCTATGAAAAAAAACTGTGATTATTTAAATGTCTTAAATATATTAAATTATCCGTGTAATATTCAAATATATATGATACACATACATGCATATTCAATAGCAAGAAACAAAAATCATAAAAAAAGAAGTGAATAAGCAAGTTCTTTGTTGTGAACAAGAAAAATAGGCAGTTCTTTTTTTCTCCGTTTGTAAATTCAGTAGCAATGAAGCAAGATTCTCTGTTGTAAAAGAAAGCGCCAATATTACAAATTCAGTTTGTTAGATATCCCAAAGTCAAGCACGGCACATTGGACATGGAAGAACTGAGTTCAGTTATAATTCATCTGCCTGTCTTTTTAGGTGATCTCAGGTTTGGAAACAAGATACAGTATTGTTTGGCCTGGATGAATATCATCAGGACATACATAAAGCACATATGCGTCCTACTTATAAACTGAATCTTGCTTAACCCTCCTGTTACCCTAAAATCTGATAAAGAACTATTTACACACTGGGGTCAATTTTATCCCAGCAATTTTATCAGCTGCAGCCCTGTTTTCCTTCTTTCCAACACGCTTTCCGAAGTGACATTCT
The DNA here is from genome assembly GCF_027580225.2 of Misgurnus anguillicaudatus. Taxonomy (NCBI): domain Eukaryota; kingdom Metazoa; phylum Chordata; class Actinopteri; order Cypriniformes; family Cobitidae; genus Misgurnus; species Misgurnus anguillicaudatus. The sequence goes on from NC_073355.2 coordinate 15,385,338, forward strand.
GAAAAGTTAAAGTATTTTCATCTGGCTGCAGCACAGACGTGCCTGGATCTATTTGAGTGGGCTTGTCTGCCCATGTAAACCATGAGATTTATGTTTTTCCTCCACCACAGCACCGGAAAATGTTCACATTAGAATTAGGATTTCCCCTTCCCCCGTATCATGTGAACTATCAGTGGTTCTCCCAGTATGGTTGTTACTGTAGGTTAAATCTATGAAACAGATGGAAGATTTTTGAATATTGAATATTTATATATTAAATATTATAGTGAACATTATAACATTATAGCATGTTATAGAGACCTCAATAAAATAAATATTTTGATATTTCCTATGTTTTATACATCTCAAAGAGCCTGGGGTCAAATTGAACACTGATGCTACAAAATGTGTAGAGGACATTAAAAAAAAAAATTCTTGTAAATTTTAGATTTACCTAACCCAAAGAAAATCAACCACAAATGTCACAATACATACATACACAACAGACCAGTTTCACAGTTTTACCAAATGATAATCAGTGTTGGTTGTAACTACTAAGTAATAAGTTACAGTCATTTAATTAAATTTTCCTTGAAAAATTTAAGTATGGGATATTACTTTTATTTTCCAGTAATTTAGCAACATTCACTTCTGATGTAATTAAACTAAATATTGTGTATGGACTGTAAACAAATATATATATATATATAATACAATAGTGGATGAAACATCAAAATTTTAAGCCTAGCGTTAAAAAGCATGTTTTTATGTATGCATGTTCTTATTTTACATACTTTGTTGAGTTCATATTAATAGTAACACTCAAGTGTAGTTTCCAAACTCTCACTCTTAACTGGTTGGTTATTAGCATTAATATTACTATTAGATATTGGCTGTTTATTAGTACATAAAGTACATATTAATGCCTGATTCTAAACCTAGAACCGTATTTACACCCTTAAACCTATACCAATATTTAAACTTAAAGGGGAGATTCCATGAAAATCAGACTTTTTCCATGTTTAAATGCTATAATTGGGTCCTAAGTGCTTCTACCAACCCTGAAAACATGAAAAATAGCAACCCTGTAACTTTGTTTTGGTAAGGCTCTCTCTGCAAGCATGTGAATATATTGCTCATTCGGATTTCGCTCCCCCCATGGCGTATTAAGGGATCTTATTATAATGATACCGCCCCTTCGACTGCGCTATCCAACCATAAAGCGGCCTCACGAGTGCGTGAGACAGAGAGAAAGAATGACTGACAGCACGACGTGTTTGTATTCCCTCAAACACAAACAGGAGCCTACAATCTTATAACTTGTAGTTTTTATGGTCTTTCTAAAAGTTTAATTAACGTTCTAAAGGATTAACCTTACCTTAGTGCAAGAGAGAGAGAGCGAGAGAGAGAGAGAGAGAGAGAGAGAGAGAGAGAGAGAGAGAGAGAGAGAGAGAGAGAGAGAGAGAGAGAGAGAGAGAGTAAGCAAACAAACGAGAGAGAGAGAAAGAGTGAGTGAGTGAGAAAGAGCGAGTGAGCGAACGAATGAGAGAGAGCAACGCGACGGTTCACTTTCATCAATACAAGTATGTTTAAAATGTTTCTCTGAAGTTTATATGAATGAACACGAGGATTAATGCACTGCACAAGAGAGAGTGAGAGAACAACGCGTATTCACTATCATAGATCAAATGACATGTTTATGCTTATTGTATGTTTCTCTAAATTTTAAGCATTAAACGTGTTGTTTTATTACAGATCGTTTAAATGTGCTTGTGTGGTTTGATCAAAAAGTAAACTTCTCAGTGTTTGTGGAAGTGTATTTTATTGCAACATGCTGAAAATCATTGTGCCTTTTTAAAACACTGGCAGCATGAGACCTAAAAGTCTTTATTTTTATTCCACAATGTTCCCTCTCTGCTGATAAACATGTATTTAGTATGCATAAGACAGATGATTGACTTTTAAACTTGTTCAAATATATAATGCTGAACATTGCAGAATCTCCCTCTTGATGCTCTGTCTTCTCTACAGCGCAAGTGCTTGAGACTCCGCCCACCTAAGAAGCTCATTTGGATTTAAAGGGCTACACACAAAAATGGTGCATTTTTGCTCAGACCCATAAAGTGCCTATTTTAACATCCAACAATAAATTACCTATATGGTATTTTGAGGTAAAACTTCAAATATGTACTCTGGGGACATCAAAGATTTATTTAATATCTTAAAGGGATAGTTCGGCCAATTAATGAACATCCGTGCGGTGTTGTTGTAGAAATATCCATATTTAAAATGTTATTAACGTTATAAACTACCTTCCGGTAGCGCCGCCATCTTAGACTCAGGAGAGAGTATTAGCGTAGTGTACGCACTTTTCTTAGTGACGTATGACAAATTCGGAGGGCGGGGGACAGAGCAGCAACAGAGAAACCGCTGTATGCTGCGTAAGCTCTCATCCTAAATGCGCATCACTCCAAAATGGCGGCGCTACCGGAAGGTAGTTTATAACGTTAATAACATTTTAAATATGGATATTTCTACAACAACACCGCACGGATTACCCACAGAAGACATTTGTTTATCATCCTGGAGCCGTTTGGATTTAATTTGTGAAGGATGGACGCACTTTTTTGGACTTGAAGGTCGTGGACTATTGCTGGACCCCGTAACATTACATTTAATGAACAGAAAGATCTAAAATATTTTCTAAAATATCCGAAAATGTGTTTGTCTGAAAAACGATGGACATATGCAACTCGGACAGCTTGGGGGTGAGTAAATCATGGGTTTAATATCGTTTTTGGCCGAACTATCCCTTTAAAAACGTCTTGTTGAATGTCCCCTTTAACAACTACTTTAGAAAGTATTAATAAGCAGTAATAAGGAGTTTATTGAGGCAAAAGTACTTAATAGTTAGTTAATAGTGAATAGGACCTTAAAAAGTGTGACTAGAATAATTTATGTATTTTTATATGATTTATTTGAGCCGTTTCAAGCCTATCTATGTAAATCTTTCCTATCTGTCATAGTAAGATATTGATTGATTGTAGGATCTGAGTTTCTTAAAAGCAACCTGCATGTGTATATTTGAGAGATGACTGCAGAGTATCTGCAATGTATTTCATTTAATTTTTTATTCATTACTAGTTTTTATATATTTAGTTAATTAGTTATATTTTTATTTAATTATATTTAGTTATTCTATTTTACATTACTTTTCTTAATATTGTTTCATTCTTATGTTGGCACTGTATTGTCTTCACAAGCAGATATGGGTTTCCAATGGTCTCCATCTAAAGGATATTTATTAACATCACATGAATGTTATAAACAGTATATTTCCACTGGCTGTGTTTGGTTTAATACCACCAAATAAACCTGCTTTAGTCAGACGAAGTTAGTCTGTTCATCGACGAAGCTAAACTGAGCATTGAACACAACTAAAATTATTTAATACATAATTTATCACTTTATTCAACACATTTTCTCCTGCCTGCTTTATATTCTCGTCGTCTCTGTATCTGCCTGATGGTTGAGTTGATATTTGAGTATGGACTTTATAATACGACCTATAATATCTGCAAGCCATATCCATAGTAGGACCTATCCATTTTGGTTGGATCTATCAATATGAACACCAAAAGTCTGCATGAACACTTTCGTAATATATGTATGATATGAAACTTTTCTAGTTGTCATCATGAAATGAGTCTGCACCAAGAACATTTAATTACCTCACAGACTCTCACAGATAACATTTAAAAACAGTTGACATAAAAACACAACTTAAAATTAGAGGAAGAAACTCAAGCAGCAAGTTTTTTTGGCACAACAATCTGAAGCATTGATGTCAATGTCAGAGTCGTGTTCTTAAAGTAGTACAAGGCCAAATCTGTTTTCAAAAAGTTTTTTTTGCACAACAAAACATTAAAGTAATTTACAGAGTCAGACTCAGAGTCATGTTTCTAAAGAAAGTGAAACTGTATCATTCGTACAAGTCTGCGAAAATGATTTGAACTTCTAAGAATAAGCGATAGCAGTTTCTAACCCCACAACACTTTCTGCATCTGCATCAGTTTTTTCAAACACCTTGTGTATTAAACCAGTGCTTCACTGTAAAAAAATCACAGCTTTTATTTACTTAAAAAGCACTTTGAATATTAAAAAATGAATTAAAATTGTATCTTCTTCTAATTACAACTCTAAATGCAACCAGCAGCTGGAGGAAAAGCAGTGATTCTCCAATAAAAACAAGAAGTGTTTTTTTACTGTTGAGTCCTGGTCAGTAGTGAACAATGGCTAAGAAGGACAGAATTACATTGTGTAGACTTCCTGTTAACAGAGAATGGGGTGTTTCCTGCTACAGAAAACTTTCAGTTTCGTTTTCATTTCTAAATATATTCGAAAAACAAGAAGCTTTTTGCTCTGTCTGTAAATTTCAGTTTAAAGTTTGAGTAACAGAAAGTTAGATGAATTATATTTTTACACAAGCAACACACACATCTCTGATACAAATAAACACATAGATTTCACTTTATTTGTGTAAGATACAATTCTCATAAAATTACATTGAAAGTTACAGATGTGCAAAGTTATAACTTTACCCAATGGTTGGAGTTAGCTAACAGACAGAGGGTTTATTGTAATACTTGTTAGTAATTTCTATTTAAGCACAAATCATTCAATACTATTCTGCCTATAAACTAGAGGTGACTATTGTTTGTAAATCTGTCTATAATGGTTAGATATACACACATCTATTCATCTCTCATCTGAGCATCTTTCTATTATTAAAATGATTACACTCACATGACAATCCTTAAAGCAACCAGCAGAAAAAAAGGGGTTAACCATAAATGTGTTGCGACTGCCTGTGAAAGAAAATATAAATGGTTACAAATAGAAACAAATTGTAACACTTAAAAAAATTACAAATCTCCAAGTCAATCTCATTTCATTGATGATGAGCACTTTGTTGGAGATTCCTAGATAGTGGAAAAGAGCACTGATTAACTTTTCCTCTCTTTCAAATGCTTTGAGGACCAGGAGTACGTAGCATCTTCTTGAGGGTGACAAAATTATCTCTATGAAAAAAAACAGTGTTTACTCATTCAGTGTCAAATGTTTTAAAGGAAAATAACAACGTTTTTCAATATTTTACTATGTTCTTACCTCAATTAAGACTAATTAATAAATCCCTTTTTTTTCAATGCGTGCACTTAATCTTTGTACAGCGCCTTGTGAATGTGTTAGCATTTAGCCTAGCCCCATTCATTTCTATGGCTCCAAACAGGGATTCCTTTAGAAGCCACCAAACACTTCCATGTTTTCCCTATTTAAAGACTCTTACATGAGTAGTTACAAGAGTAAGTATGGTGGCACAAAATAAAACTTTTGTTTGGAGACATAGGAATGAAGAGGGCTAGGCTAAATGCTAACACATTCAAGAAGCGCTGTACAAAGATAAAGTGCACGCATTGAAAAAAGATAGGTATGTATCTTAAGTTGAGGTAAGAACATAGTAAAATATTGAAAAACGGTGGTGTTTTCCTTTAAATATATTAAATTATCTGTGTAATATGAAAATCTGTATCATACACATGCATGCATATTCAAAAGCAAAAAACTAGTGTTAGTAAAAAATTAAGAAAAAAATCATAAAAGCTTAGCAATGACTTACACTGTACTGTTATCTGAAAAGGTTTTGATGTCACTTTAGGAGGAGGTTGAGGTCCATCTGCTCCCAGTTTCAGCTCTGCTTCACATCTGTACTGAACTCCATCATCAGATCTTACTGCAGTGATCTGAAGTGTAGATGTTTCATTCACTGGAGTCTTGATGGTGTCATTGAAGGTTTCAGTTTTCACTTCTGTCTCTCCTTTAAACCATTTCACAATGAGTCTCTTAACAGGAGCCACATTCACAATATCACACTGGAGCTCATACTGTGATCCCTCAGTTATTGGTCGATTCACTGTGTTGATGGAGACACTATCTGGAGTCTCTGTGAAAGAAGATTTTAAAAACGTAATATTACATCAATGAATGTAGATATTATATTCTGTATTTAAGATAATCAAAATTCATGACAATAACATGGAAACTCACTGTAAACAATGAATGGGAGTAATTGTGCATATTGATTCATATTGTAGTTTATGTAGCACTGTGGCCGTATGTTCCATTTTGTCAGGTTAGACACTCTCCAGGTGATCAGTTTGTCTGTGGTCATGGGTACTCCTCCTACAGCGGCTTCCCAGCCCATCCCATCATGTGTGACATCAGTGCTACAATCCACTGAAACAGAGCTGCCGTACTCCACAACAACCCTTGATGGGTTGAACTGAAGAAGATCGCAAATATCTGTTAAAAATAATGATGGAAGCATTTCAGAATCCATTATGTGTGGATAAAATACCTTTAGCATGTGATGTGATATAGCCGTTTGCTGTCCATACGCAGGGGTACTTTCAGAAATTAAAGTACATCCGTTGTATTTTTCAAGCTCAGCCTTTTACCAAAGGTATTTTAAGAAAAAAGTTATCAAACTAATTTAGCATGGTACATTTATGATTAAAAAATATCTTTTTTTTTTTATAAATAGCTTTCTTTATAATGCAGATGGCAGTGTATTGCAAATATTTTCTGAGTGGTTCTTATGGTATTATCACATTTATGGAGCCAGGGTGTTTAAAAATGACTTTAAATGGATGGATGTTATGTTGAAGTTAAATACATACAGTATTAGACATTTAGTTCATCTGTCAGACGTAATAATCCATGAACTTACCATAAACGATGTTGAGAGATTTAGATGTCACTTTAGGAGGAGGTTGAGGTCCATCTGCTCCCAGTTCCAGCTCTGCTTCACATCTGTACTGAACTCCATAATCATCTCTGTCTACAGTGATCTCAAGTGTAGATGTAACATTCACTGGAGTCTTGATGGTGTCATTGAAGGTTTCAGTTTTCACTTCTGTCTCTTCTTTAAACCATTTCACAATGAGTCTCTTAACAGGAGCCACATTCACAATATCACACTGGAGCTCATCCTGTGATCCCTCAGTTATTGGTCCTCTGTGATTCACTGTGTTGATGGAGACACTATCTGGAGTCTCTGTGAAAGAAGATTAAAAAACCTGATATTACATCAATGAATGTAGATATTATACCCTGAATTTCAGAGAATTAAATAATGACAAAAGAATGGAAACTCACTGTAAATAGTGATTGGGACAAAAGTTGAACATTGTTTCCTATTGTAGTTTATGTAGCACTGTGACCGTATGTCCCATTGTCTCAGGTTGGACACTCTCCAGGTGATCAGTTTGGCTTTGGTCATGGGTACTCCTCCTATAGCGACTTCCCAGCCCATCCCATCATGTGTGACATCAGTGCTACAATCCACTGAAACAGAGCTGCCGTACTCCACAACAACACTCTGTGGGTTGAGTTTTATAGGACATTCAGCTTGTGTACCTGTTAAATATGAAGATTAAAGAGTAAAGTTATAACATATATTAACAGCACTCAAATATCGATTACAAGCAGACTGAAAAATAAAGTGTTGTTTTAACTTCAAACTGACCACTGGTCATGTGTTGAGGGTTTGGTATTTTAAAGCCAATGCCACATACATACATTTAACTGAGAAATGCTTTGGATGGTCCATAAAATCATTTAGTGTCGCAATTATATAATAAAACATAAAAGCACTGAGACATTAATTATTGAATGACATTAGGAGTAAGTTCACATATACATTACTGAAGAATGAGAGAAAACATTAATCGTAAAATTTTACTGATACAACCTGTTTATTGAAATAAAAAAAGAAAAAATGAATTTAAGACAAACCTGTGAGAGTCACTAACTGAGAAACCGCAGAGAGATAAAAAAGTCCAAGCAAACTCTGAAGCATGTTGTATGTGTTTTAAAAATATAAGAGGATGTGAAAATAAAAAGATCCCTCAACTTTATATCTTTATCTTTCCTATAGGCCTTTCTCTATATTTAATTCCACTGAGATCTGTGACTGAAAAGCTTCACTTCAAGCAGATATAAAGCTAAAACAAACCCCACCCAGAAGGGTTTTCCTTTCACTGATATTTCTGGATGGGTTCCAAAACCATTATGTTTATTTAACACCAGAAAATAGAGACAGAAATCAAACATTTAGAAATAATTAGAAGCAATCATATTTTATCAGAGAATACAAAAATACACGATCATAAATTAACACAATTTAGGAAATAGTGTTTAATAGAAGGGGTCTGTTTTTTCACTTTTCAAGTTTTTATTGTGAACATAGAGCCATCCTGTGGTAACTGTAGGAAACAACTGAAGAAAAGTTCTGGCACGGCACGCTGGTGACATCCGCTGGACACAATGCAATGAAAACTGGTAAACATCTAATAACTAATGTAATTTATTTAATAAAAGTAGCCATCATCAATATATTACTCATCATTGGGATATTCTACATATGCTATATAGATAAACCAACTTATGACATAGTGGTTTGTGCATTCAAAAACCATTACTAGAATATTAAGCTACACATTCCCATCCACAATTATGTCTACTTCAGTTCCATTATCTCCCTTGTAAGAACATATACACAAGGCCATAGATTTGACCAAAAGGATAATAAAAATTAAACTTTTTATTAAAATCCCTGAGATGTTGGGATAGATGGGGCTCTAGCCTCCCATGACCCTGCAAAGGATTTAACACAGATTTCAGATAATGAATGGATGTTCCAAAGATCAAAGAAAGATATAATCATGTTGTTTGAATGACACCAGGTAAATAATGAATTTGCTGAACTAACCCCTCTCTCCTTTTTCTTCTTCTTCTATTACTCTACAAAAAAACTCTTCTTTTTACACATCCATGCTTTAAAGCCTTAGTTCCAAACTACTGATTTATAAAATAATTCATAACAGTTTTTATCCATGGAAAGAGGACAAGTCACTGATATTTTGTCAACCACAAACCTTTGTCACAACACATACAAACAAAATACACAGTTTTACAGTTTTACCAAATGATAATATAGATTTTTCTCATTCAATTAATTGACAAGCAGTCACAATTCCAATCTTTTTTGTAGCAAATTAAAGAGAACGCATTGAGTTTTGTGTTACCTTAAGTCCTAAAAAAACTTTACAGGAATTGTTCCTCCATCTAACATAGATCTTCCAACATCTTTTTTGCAGACTTCACAGAATGAAGTTAATGAAATTAATTCAATTCTATAAAACATTTGACAGAAAGAAGGTTTCCCTAAGCGGTTTTTTTTTCAGATAAAAAAATCAGATATCTCATGCTATTTTATTTATTTAACCTTCATTATCCTAAATCCTATTGAGATATCACTTCCTCAACGAAGATCTGATGTTTGCTTTAAGATGAAGCTTTGAAAAAGTGTTTGCTTAATGCTTATGTAATGTAATGTAAAGCTTTTAGCGCCACTAATTATTTCAGACACTATAGCTTTCAACTGTCAGAAAGACCAACACAGGCTCATAGAGAGAAAATCACACCTACATTGAAAGTTTGCAACACTTACACTGTGTGTGATGTGAGACTTTCCTAACTGTCATAGTAAAATATTAAATATAGATCAGGATCTGAGTTTCTTAAAAGCAGTGTATGTGTGTGTGTGTGTGTGTGTGAGATGACTTGAGAGTATAGACATACATCTACATTATATTTCATTTAATTTCTTATTCTTAACTAGTTTTATATATTTTGTTAATTAGTTAAATATTTATTTAATTCTATCTAGTTCTTATATTTTACATTATTTTTCTTAAAATTGTTTAAATCTTATGCTGGCACTGAATTGTCTTCACAAGTAGATATGACTTTCCAATAGTCTCCATCTCAAGGTTTTTATTAAAGAGTCAGTAAGATGCAAATTTTAAGCATCCTATCACTGTTTATAAGTCCCGGACAACAGGTTTTAATGCATGCAAGGTCAAAAAACACTGTAATTTTCTCAAAATATAAATTTTAAAATACACCATTTCTCAGAGATCCCCAAACGATTCGTGTGAAGCCGTTCAAAGACTCAATCTGCCTAAACCCCACCTTTCAGCAGCCTACTCTGCTCTGATTGGTCAACTGACACAGATCAGGGGCACAGACCAACATGTATTGACCTAGTGCAAACATGATTTACTGAGAAGACATTATCGACATCAATACACATCATTCATCATTAGGGTGGCCATTCGTGCCACGTCCCGAACATGTTTTCGGTTTAAGTCGCGTTGCTTGACCGCATACGTCATCGAGGTTCTCACATTTCAGTTAAAATACATTAAAAAATGAAGATGTATTTCTTTTAAGACATACAATTATTGTAGTTTCATTCTTACCTTGAAATGTAACGGTTGCTTTTCTGAAATTGAACCCGAAATATTAAACCTTGATGACGTATTCGGTCGACCAACGCGACTTCCGGAGAACGCATCCGAAAACATGTTCGGATGTGTCCGGCGGAACTGGCACGAATGGCCACCCTATTCATAATTAATCCAAGCAATAAGAACCAACAGAAAATAATTTTTTTACACTCATTTAAGCATTTATGTAAGCTAACCGGGTCATAGCAAAACCGTAAGTACAGCATGCGTTAGCCGCTTGCTAACGTGACTCTCTGACAGTATATTAAGAGTTTAAACAACAAGATCAATACACATCAGTCATCATTAGCCCAAGATATAAAAACGACGACTGACAATAAAATTTTTACACTCATTTAAGCAGGTATGTAAGCTAACTGGGCCAAAGCAAATCCATAAGTGCAGCATGCGCTAGCCGCTTGCTAACGTGACTCTCTGTTTAAACAACAACATCAATACACTGTCACGGTAGGCAAACACACGAGCCGTTTCTCAATATGCGTTATTGTCTGTACTTGCGTTCTTGTGGACTTGTGAAACGTCATCAGTCGCGGCCCAAGTACTGTTCCAATTCAAAGTTCGCATCAAGCCCAAGTTCACATAAAATCCCTGGATGTGTTCTTGATCCGCCCATTTTATCGAGGATGCATCAGAGGAGACTTGTGTGGACTTATGACAGCTAAGTTTCCCATAATGCATTTCGCGTCAGGAGTTCGTTCTTCCGAGTCTGAACTTGCAAGTTCGAACTACGAAGGACACAAGTCCGAGTTTGGCGTACTTGGTATTGAGAAACGGCTACTGTTTCCTCCGTGTCTCGTGTATGGTATTTACTCACCTGTGATGTCATGTGCTCGTTATCCCGATTCCCTTCACCTGTGTTGATTGTCTCACTCCAGCTGCTCGTCATTATATGCTCTCCATATGTACTCACTCTGCTCTCTGTTCCCTGCCAGATCCTTGTTCATTGTTCGGTCTCTGTATCGTTCTGGATTGTTTGTACAGCATGTGGATTGTTATTGTGGCGTCTTCGTGTTGGATGTTCTGGTCTTCGCTCCTTGAATTATTTCACTACAGACCTACTCCACCAACGACAACTACAACCACCATCACCCGCTTTCCACCGTAGTCCTTTGATTACCATTACCGTCCTCTGGACATTGTGTTGTTTCTGTTTTCCTGTGTTTGTCAGCCTCCAAATAAACCTGTGTTTACATTTTTCCTGCATCTGCCAGCGTGTTTTCTATCATCACATACACATCATTCATAATTAGTTCAAGCAATAAAAACGATGACAGACACTAACATTTTTACACCCATTTAAGAAAGTATGTAGCTAATCATATTTACAGGTTGTGGTTAGGAGACGCATGGTGTTCCAAATAGAGTGGGTACTGAAGCATCTTTCATTGCCAAACGTCTAGTAAATCTGTCACGCCCAAGGGGCTGGCTGCTTATAACTAAAGCCACGCCCCTTCTCAACTTCCACCTCGAGGAGGTCCCCAAAGCCAACCCAATGACCAGACAACACGAGAACAGGTAAGTATAAAATAATCTTTATTTATTAAATATTTAAAATATACTGGGGAGATGGGGGAAAGGGGAATTAAAACTAATATCGGGCTCTGTTCTCCAGGTGAGCCACGGCCAAGAGTGTGGCAGAGAGAGGGGGCAACGGGGGTCTAGGGGCCAAGACCAAAAGGGGGGGACGTGGAAAGCAGGCTCCTGCCTGTCCCCGTTATCCGTGGCGCCCTCCTCTCCTTCCCTGGAGGCAAATATAAAATAGTGTGAGTAATTTGGGGTAAACTCTCTTCTTCCGGCGTACCTGTACTTCGTTCTGCAGGGACTTCACCACTCAGGGTCTACACAATGCCTATGTCAAGCTCACTTTCCTTCTTTCCTCGCTCCTCAGGCGGCAGCTTTTTACTGTGTGCAGCTCTTGGCAGGTATAACTTTCCACAGGTTGTTCTCCTGACGTTCACTCTGTTCTCTTTTTTCACAGGTAGCGACTTGGACACAAAGACACAGTTAATTTGGACTTGGGATACTTCTCACCTTTCTGCTGTTTAAAGCTCTAGGTAGGTATAACTCTCCACAAGTTGCTCTCCTGACGTTCACTCTGTTCTCCCTTTCCACAGGTAGCGACTTGGACACAAAGACACAGTTAATTTGGACTTGGGATACTTCTCACCTTTCTGCTGTTTACAGCTCTAGGTAGGTATAACTCTCCACAAGTTGCTCTCCTGACGTTCACTCTGTTCTCCCTTTCCACAGGTAGCGACTTGGACACAAAGACACAGTTAATTTGGACTTGGGATACTTCTCACCTTTCTGCTGTTTACAGCCCTTGGTAGGTATGACTTTCCACCGTTCGTTTTCTTAACGTTCACTCTCGTTCTCTCTTTCTCTACAGGAGGCAGCTGGAACACAAGACACCGTTAGCTCTGACTGGGTTGCTTCTCACCTTTCTGCTGTTTACAGCTCTTGGTAGGTATAACTTTCCACCGTTCGTTTTCTTAACGTTCACTCTCGTTCTCTCTTTCTCTACAGGAGGCAGCTGGAACACAAGACACGGTTAGCTCTGACTGGGTTGCTTCTCACCTTTCTGCTGTTTACAGCTCTTGGTAGGTATGACTTTCCACCGTTCGTCTTCTTAACGTTCACTCTCGTTCTCTCTTTCTCTACAGGAGGCAGCTGGGACACAAGACACGGTTAGCTCTGACTGGGTTGCTTCTCACCTTTCTGCTGTTTACAGCTCTTGGTAGGTATAACTTTCCACCGTTCGTTTTCCCAACGTTCACTCTCGTTCTCCCTTTCTCTGCAGGAGGCAACTGGAACACAAGACACAGTTAACTCTGACTTGGTTGCTTCTCACCTCTCCGCTGTTCTACAGCTCCAGGTAAGTGCTGCTTTTCCACAGCACACCACACTGCGCTCTTAGGTCAAGGCCGGATTGACACGTAACGGGGGCGGACTTACAACGGCTGCATGCACAGGGAGTCGAACGGGCTGTGATTCTCTCCACAGGGCGCCGGGGGCAGAACCCTCTCGGCGAGTCCAATGGTCAAGCAGAGGGGCGGAAATGACACGCCGTCTCGCCGGGTCAAGCACTGCCCTATCCTCGCTACCTGTAGGGCAATCGAATACCGGACAGGGGCGCCCTTTTGTAGAGGCCACGGGGCGGCAGAACTCCTTCGCCTCTAACTTTGCGACAAGGGCATACACACAGGTAAGGTATCACTCTAAATAACCCGTATTCGTACTCACACACACTGCCAGCTTCTAATCTTCACCGCCGTTCTCTGAAATCGGCCGACACACAGACGGGGAGGGCTTCCAGAGGCCCACGTCGTCACTTCACACTCCAAACAGCGCACTGTGTATAATAGATGATTCTTCCTAGGACCGTTAGCCTCTCCGTCTTTTCCTCAATGAAATGGATGGTGTGAGGTTACGTCTGACAAAACACACAGCACTGGCACAGCAACCCACAGCAATTACACAGCACCACTTCAACGTGAAAAAGTTTTCAAAGTACAAGGACTCACCCACCACACTACAGGTGTACACAAAAAGACGCCAGACGTCCTCCACTTCACTTGGGTTTGATGAGAGCGATGACAATACGACCTGGATGAGTTGGTCTGTTGCTGTAGCTGCTTGGATAAATGTTCCTGCGGCTCACCTACCACGCTGGTTCAGGGGTAGGGCCGCCCTCCTTCTCCTGGAGGTATTCAATGAATGCACAGGTTAGTTTTATGCTTCGTCCCAACACAAGAGTTGATACTCACAGCGGTCCGCCTTTGTTTATGTTGCAAAACACAATCCGTTCTTTCCTCCTTTGCTCCTTTAAATGTGTTACTTAAACTGATGTTTCTTCTACCCGTAGGGTTTTCCGTGACTCCTATGTGTCCACCGCAGACTGCGAACGAGAGAGGGAGAGAGTATAGACAGCCACCAATGCGTATCGAACGAGCACAGCTCCCCAACGTAACACACACTAAGCACCCCAAACTGTGATTTTACTGCTCTTAAGTACTCCTCTGTGTGCCTCCGTCTTCCAATCACCCGGCGCGCCGCTTAACAACCCACAGCTGCGCTTCATTTGCTGATTACAGCCCTTCGCGATGCTACCGGATGTCCGGTGTTTCCGCTTCCCGGTCTGGGCGGAAACATCCGGGCGGAACCAAACTTTCCCAACTTTTGGTTCCGCCCAAAAGATCGTCACCATGTGACAAATCCCTCCGTGACAAAGTAATTTTAACCACTGATTCTTCACAGCCAAACGTTTAGTATGTCCCTCTTTGAAAAAGTCATTTTAACTACAGATTCTTCATATATCTTCATCCTTAGTGAAAACAACACAAACTGAACAGCGTGATATGATGTTTACACACTAACTAGCCGAAGTGTCTGTGGGCAGGTCATAGTTTTCATTTCTCCCGGGCAAGGCTCTAGGCGGAGATTATTATGCGAAGTATTGGTATTACGTGGAAGAAGTCAGGCAGGGGATTCAATCCATATGATGACTTGTTTCAGAGTCGACTCCCTACTTTAGAAACCAATAACTTTATTATTTGTGCATTTTTTGGTTCAACTACTTTGCACATTGTTTACATTGATGGACAGCTACATGACACTGCAATACAGGTCAGTTTCGATTTTGGATCTGTGTTGCTCTTCAAAGTCATGATAATGTGGTGAGCAGTACATTTCCACTGTCTGTGTTTGTTATAATACCACCTGCTAAATCTGCTTCTAGTCAAACGAAGTTAGTCCGTTCATCGACGAAGTTAGACAAAGCTAGTCAGACCATCGACGAAACCTTCTTAGCTCTACGTCGTTCTTAAGTTGTACCTTAAGCTGTACCTTATCGTTAATACGTGTTTCGCGAAACGTTCACTTCTGTAAGTCATACGTTCGAAAGGTTGGTCTGGAGCACTCTTAGCTATACCTTATCCCACTTGACTCCGCTAGGGGCCATCACTGTGATAAAAGAAGTACATCATTACACTGGTTGATTTTTAATAATTTTTTTCCAAAGAAATATCAGCTGTGAACTATTATTACAGGCTAAAGAAACTATTAAAAAAAGAGTTTGGGTGGAGGAGTTGGTGAAACTATGGCAGGTAGCTATACAGCGAATCTTACTATTTCATTTGTGCATTTCATATCCGTTAAATCTTTAGTTTACCGGCTATTTTAGCTGCAAATAAAACAAATCAAGTAAAAAAATCGCATGCCACGGGAGCACATTCATCACGAAATCATAATTGTTGATTTTTCTAAATATTATTATTGATGTTAATTCGACTTTGCATTGAAGTTTTTTTTAATGTTTTATAACTTTGAGGCAACTGCATGCCATATTCTTTATAAACACTCAAAAGAAACTGCTCCACTTGATTATTGCTTGTATAAGGTCAACAAATTTCCACATTAAAACTAATCAAAGCTAAAATCTAAAACAATCATAATATATATTTATATATAATATAATATATATTTTTATGTTATATTTAAGGTAAACAGACAGGCGCGGCTCCAGAAATGCGTCCATTAAGCGTTATCCGCATTGTAAACCGCTTGCGCATCCATTGTCAAAGCACATAAACGCGTGAACTAATGAACAACAACAGTTTGTTTTTATATATTTTAAGTGTAATGCCAAGCCAGGTGACTTGCACGACCCACCTTATTCCCCTGTGCAATGCATTTATTGGGAACCCCTAATATAAATTATCCTTTAAAGTGAAGGAATAATGGATGCATTGGAGCAGTTTATGCATTATACTTTTGGACATGAAGATGCGAGTTTTGCATGGGTTTGATATAAAATAAAATATACAAGGTTTATATTTAGTTGTTTGCAATTTGAAATATTTTTACCAGATATTCCTAATAAATAACTTGTAACAGTAACTTGAACTATTTCTGAAATGTTTATTTATTAAATAACACCGCTCTCTCATAACGCAGCAAAGTACCTATTACATAAAGTGAACAATTGATTGTCGAGCAATCTATATTAACCTATTCAGCACCATCGCCATGGACAGCACCTGGTAACGTCGTACGTAAGAAAGTATACCTTCAGAAACCCGCTAAGGTACAGTTCTGGAAACAAGTCTAGAAAAGGTAAACTTGTAGTTAAGGTTTAACTTAAGAGTCTTCGTAGTGCGCTAAGAGACAACGTTATCGGGAAACGCAGCCCTGATCATTGAAGGCAATTAAGATTATTCAATAAATCATTTAACACTTTATTCAACACCTTGTCTCCTGTCTACTATATATTATCTTCATCTCTGTATCTGCCTCATGGTTGATTTGAAGTATTAAATTAGACTTATAATATCTAAGCCATATCCATAGTGGGACCTATCTATTTTGGTTGGTTCTATCAAAAGTGAGCATGAACCGTCTTAACACTTTTGTAGTATATGTATGATATGAAACTTTTCTAGTTGTCATCATAAAATGAGTCTGCAGCAAGAACATTTAATTACCACCCCTCAGAGTATATTTAAAGGAACAGTATGTAGGATTGTGGCCAAAACTGATATAGCAATCACAAACTTGTGGCTAAAACTGGTACTGCAATCCCACAACTAGTGGCCAATACACAACATGACAACATAAACATCAGTTGAGGGCTGCAACTCCACTTTTTAAATGACAATATCCTGGCCATAACACTGTTGTGAGTGATTTAAGTATTTGAAATGAAAATGATTTCTTAATGTCTACTGACATATCAGGGCCATTTTATGATTAATTGATATACATTTCTTACATACTGTTCCTTTAAAGATGGGTACTTTTACTTTACTTAAGTACATTTAGTGAAAAAACTGAATTTAAATGAATGAATTAATGAATAAATATGTATTTAATAAAAGTTTATATGGCTTGTTTAAAGTCTTGTGAGACGTTGGAGAGGCTGTGTTGCGAGAGGTGGCTATGCATCACACCCTGTAGCGCCCGTAGATAAAAGTAGATGGCCGAAGCGGAGGAGGCATGTGTGAGCTGTCTGAGGCAGATCACCCATGGCTTCAAGTTCAGTTTATGTTTTCACTCCAATAGGTCATCATTGTAGCCAATCAGCAGTAAGGGGCGTCTGGGTTGCGTATATGTTGCGCGCATCTATCAAAAGAAGGTCCAGATTCTATTGGGGTAGGGGTGTGTTTGTTTAGGTGATTTAAATGTCAACATTGGCTTTCAGAGATCATGCACCCCTCCTTTAATTGTCAGGAGAAACATCTGTGTGTTTGAGATTTTTTTTTTATTACACGTTACGTGATGTTAATGCAGGACTGAGATAGGCTGATTACTTTAACTTAGGTTTTAAGCTGAGTAGTTGAGTTTTTTATCTAATACTTTTTACTCTTACTCAAGTAAATAATTAATTAGATTGTTATTTTACTTTTACTTGAGTAAATTTTTGTATTACTTGTACTTTTACTTGAATACAGATTTGGGGAACTCTATCTACCTTTGATAGGCAACTATGGCATGATTATTGTCAGAAATCGGTCAGTTTATTCTTTACATAGGTATCGTTTGTGTTAAAAAGTAATAATC
Organism: Misgurnus anguillicaudatus; assembly: GCF_027580225.2. NCBI lineage: Eukaryota > Metazoa > Chordata > Actinopteri > Cypriniformes > Cobitidae > Misgurnus > Misgurnus anguillicaudatus. The sequence continues at coordinate 15,403,307 of NC_073355.2, forward strand.
AATCCGATTTGTATTATACATAGCGAGATTTTATCTTTTGGAGTCAGATAAAACTACCTAAAATTACGTAATGCCAAAATGTCATCAGTAAGGCCGAACGCGCAAGAATCCTTTGCCATGCTGTTTGATTTTCACCATTTGAGCCAAACGGATGGTTTTTTTTAAAGGTGCAGTGTGTAACTTTTAGAAGGATCTAATGACAGAAATGTAATATAATATTATAACTATATTATCAGTGGTGTGCAGGCCCGGCTGCAGGATGAAATGACTGAGGGGGCTTAACTTTATACCATCAATGATACACTGAGATCTCCCTTTGAAAAGACATATTTTTAAATGCAGCGGTCCATAATATGCCACTGCACAGCACAGGTAACCAAAAACTCACTAATGATGATAGATCATGAGATATTATTTGATAGACTAGTAAGTACGGCGATAAACATAGGCTATAACTTAAAATAACAGCATAATGAAATTAATAAACGGACAAGGAAGCAGGATGGACATGTTAATTGTATTATTGTTACCGGAAAAACAGCAATATTACTGAAATAAACTCTGAGGTAAATGCGCCAAACACGCTGTTAACCGCGAGTTTAAATAAGCAATAAAAGTGGATAAAACAGAATTATCTCTTAAAACTTTATATGACAAAAATGATATTTAAAGGAAATGTATTCTTACAGTTATTCAAAGATGCACAAATTATTCCATATATTAATTCCTGTTTAAGAGCACGTTCGTCTCTGGCCTCGCTCTGTTATGTAATAGCTGATTGACAGGTGCGCATCCTCGTCTTTTAAACAGGTATCATTATAACCTTTATAACAATAGAGTAAACTTTATAGTTGCTTCCACTGTGTTTGTCTGATATGAAAAACACACGTCGGCAAATTATTATTATTTGAAAATAATTTTTATTTATTATTTGCAAATTATTATCTTATTTGAATATATATATTGCTTCCACAGACTTCAGGGTGTATTTTACAAACTATAGGCTATTGTTTTACCAGTGCTTATGTGTATTTAAATGTCTGAAATCTAAAATAAACATTATGAGGTTGAAAATACCACATAGTGTTGATATATGACAGCAATGTTACACAATGCAAAGCAGTGACTGTCAGATCTTAAAGAAAATGAATAAGTTGCTTAAAAAAGTGGAATGAATCTTGTCATGTGAGGAAGATATAATTTTATCTATCTCACATGACAATCCTTAAAGCAACCAGCAGCTGGAGAAAATTGAATGTGAATGTGGTGCGACTGCCTGTGGAAGAAAAACAGAATTTGTTACAAATAAAAACAACGTGTAACTACTTTACATTTTTGCAGAGCTCCAATGATTAATCTCATTTCATTTAAAAACGCACCTCCAGAATTGATGATGAACTCTTTTTTGGATTCTCCTAGAGTGTTTGTAGCAGTGCATGTGTAGTTTCCTGGAGTCAGTGTAGAGGATGAGAGCACTGCTGAATTGTTCCTCTCTTTCAAATATTCGGAGGACCAGGAGTAAGTAGCAGGTGGATTTGCTGCTACTGTACAGTTCAGAGTGATCTCTCCATCTGTTTTCGTGATGATCTCCTTTGAATCAATGTGTCGTGGTGAAACTGGGGAGGACAGAATTGAACTTCTTATTATACTGAGTTAGCTACTATATAATGTATTTCTGCTATTTTTGATAGTTAACAGTTATCAATCACCATTCCAATACTTCATTCACAACTGAAGTGATGAGATTGAACATTACATTGGTTGCTTTCAAATATGCATTTAAAATATCATAAAAGTTGACCAATAAATAAAGTGTAGTTTACACTGTACTATAATCTGAAAAGGTTCTGATGTCACTTCAGGAGGAGGTTGAGGTCCATCTGCTCCCAGTTCCAGCTCTGCTTCACATCTGTACTGAGCTCCATCATCATCTCTGACTGCAGTGATCACAAGTGTAGATGTTTCATTCACTGGAGTCTTGGTGGTGTCATTGAAGGTCTCAGTTTTCACTTCTGTCTCTCCTTTAAACCATTTCACAATGAGTCTCTTAACAGGAGCTACATTCACAATATCACACTGGAGCTCATACTGGGATCCTTCAGTCATTGTTTGATTCACTGTGTTGATGGAGACACTATCTGGAGTCTTGTGAAAGAAGATTTGAAAACCTGATATTACATCAATGAATGTAGATATTCTGTATTTCAGATATTCCAAATTAATGACAATAACATGGAAACTCACTGTAAACAATGAATGGGAGGAAAATTTCACACTGTTGTTTATTGAAGTTTATGTAGCACTGTGGCCGTATGTCCCATCGTCTCAGGTTAGACACTCTCCAGGTGATCAGTTTGTCTTTGGTCAAGGATACTGATCCTTCAGGGGCTTCCACGCCCATCCCATCATGTGTGACATCAGTGCTACAATCCACTGAAACAGAGCTGCCGTACTCCACAACAACACTCGGTGGGTTAAACTTTATAGGACATTCAGCTTGAGTACCTGTTAAATATGAAGATTAAAGATTAAAGTTTTATAATCACAGTACTCAAATAAAAAATAAGCTTTATTCATTCTTTTTAAGTTTAGTTAAGGCAATTCAATATACAGTTACTAAGAAATGCTTGGAGCAAGTTCACATGTTGGAAATGAGAGAAAACACTCATACCCCTGGTTTCAAAGACAATGCTTTATCCTAGACTAAAACACACACACACATATATAAATGAATTTAAGTCAACATACAAACCTTTGAGAGTCACTAACCGAGAAAGCGCAGAGAGATAAAAAAGTCCAAACAAACTTTGAAGCATGTTGTGTGTGTTTAGATTTTCAGACTAAAAGTGAAATTTAACAGGATGTGTTATAAAAGATCACTCAGCGTATCTCCACTCCACTGAGATCTGTAACTGTTTAGTTTTAACTTAAGAAAGAAGTTAAGCAAGAACAAACCCCGCCCAGCCTTTGATGGAGAAGTTGCAGTAGAGATTTCAGTAGCATGTTTTTTAAGTACATAAATTGTGAAAATTATAACTTTTTGGAAGTAACCAAATACTGTCAAACAAAAATGTACAAATAATAATATTAGACGATTAAGTGAGTGTTGTTAGTTTGAGATCAGCTGGCACAATTACACAACATAATGTAAATCATGAATAAAAATTATGAATTATTTTGGGCTAAATCTTGTCATGATCCTGCCCTCCTGTTATAGTTATTCATAGTTGTTTATAGTCATGTGGCAGGATTGTGGTGGTACCCATGTTTTGTGTTGAACCACATGGCCTTTGTTTGGTCTGTGTGCTGCTGTGTCTCATTTGTGTCCCCACCCCCTCGTCTCCTCGTTAGCTCTCCCATCAATGTTTGATTGGTTTCCACTGTTCCCTCTTGATTTGTTCCCTTATATTATGCCCTGTTGTCTAGCATTCTGTACTCGTGTGTTTTGTATTTAAATGTTTTTGTCATGTCCTTGATCATGTCTGTCAGGTCTTCCCGGATTGTGTAGATCGGCTTGGGTCCAGTCCGTGTTTGGGTTGAGTCCAGTTCTGTTTGTTAGGAGTCAGTCCTATCTAGTCTATATAATTTTTAGTAAAAATTGGGTTTGTTCCCCGCTGTCTCGCTCGGTCCTGACAAATCTCACAAGCTTTTTAGTGCTCAGTTGGGTTATCTTAATATTGGTTCAAACTAAAAAATATAATCAAAGAATAAAAAACAATTGACCTATGCTTATAGTCTACTGAAACGTTTACATATGGGAAGTCTAATAGATATTAGACTGTAATTCTTAAATATCAGTATGATAATGGGACAGCAATAAGGCTCCACAATGTATTTAAAGGAGCAATGTGTAATATTGACATCTAAAGATTGAACTTTGTACCGCAGTCTTAATTCAAATTATTGGAGACAATTTTTTCACTGCCCCTCTCCTCATCAGAGCTCAGACTCAATGCTTACATGGGTTGGAAAGCATTAAACCTTAAGTTTATCTGTTAAATGATACATATGTAATGTTTTTGTTTTTTTACAAATTACAAACCCAATAATGTAGATTTTTATAACTCAATCTGCAGCTCAATCTGAATGTTTTGAGTGAACGTGAACTGAACTGCATTACTGCCTGATGTGAACTTGTTCATTCTGGTGTCTGTGAACGGCACACTCTCACATTCTCTGGTTAAGCAGTCTAATAGCTGTGAGGAAAAGCTTACTAGTTCTTGCTCTGATACTTCTGTATCTTTTACCAGACTGAAGGAGTATGAACATGCCACGTGAGAAATGAGTCCTTAATAATGCTATTTGCTCTATGCACACAGCATTCTGTTTTTCAGCAGTTCTCACAATCCTGTTTAGTTTATGTCTCTTCTCTGCCGTACTGTTTCCAAACCAGCCCTGTATGGTGCCTTTATAGAACATGGTCAAGGCTGGAATAGGGAGATCCACCTACTTCAGTCTACGAAGAAAATGAAGATGCTGTTGGGCCCTCTTGATTATAGCTGTTGTATTGTCACTGGATGTTAACTCATCGGTCAGATGGAACCCCAGGAACTTGACACTGTGTACTATGTCCACCTCAGAACCCCACCTCTAATGGTCAGTGGGAGATGGTGCGGATGACTAGTCCTCCTGAAGTCGACAACCATCTTCTTGTTTTTTGTATTAAGGACAAGGGTGTGTTTTACACCATGCTGGCAACTGCTCCAGCCCCTCTCTGTAAGCCATCATTGTCGGTGATGAGGCCAACAACTGTGGTGTCGTCAGCAAACTTTAAAATATGATTGGTGTTAAAACTAGCAGAACAATCATGTGTCAACAATGTAAAGAGTAAAGGGCTAAGTGCACACCCTTGTGGTGATCCCTCGCTCACTTTGGTTGTCTTAGATGATTTTGTTACCTATTCTGACTGTCTGCCGTCCATCTGCACATGCCAAGATCCACTTCCAGCAATAGCAACTTTTCAAATATAGCTGCAAGCAGCAATACTGGGGTCAAGCCGAAAAGGGCACAGAAGGATGTGAAATTGGGTTTGAATAAGCAGAGTAAAGAACCTAGGTAAACCTAATGATTTCAGATGAAAAAACGCAAAAGTAATCAACAAAAATAATCTATGTTCTTGTCTACTGCAATTGACCTTCTGTTATTGACAATCATAGAACATTAGAGCACTGAAGGACATGTGAGTGATGTTTGCCATGGCAAAACACTGTTCAAAACATGTTACAACAAGTTAAATGAGTCAAAAGAGACCATCCCAGTGTCTCTACGATATTCAATTATAAGGCCAACTAGTGATGCAAGCATACAGTTTTTTGTGTGGCCTCAGAATCTGCTCATACATCAGAGTATCAAATTTGGTGTAAAAATCACATTTTGTTGCGGAGTTATAACCATTTGTGTGTAAAAAACACAAAATTTTAAGGTATTGTAATGTTCTTCCTATGGTGTTTTCGATCTCTGGGTTTCGACATGAATTCCATAACTTTTTGCCTTGATGCTACATACCAATTTTTTTGACAATCGGGCAAAAGCTCGTGACGGAAAATGACGTCATAGGGTGCATTCAAATCGTCTTGAGCCAAGGAATCAGAGAATTACACTGTCGTCCCTATACTAACACACCTTCTGTGTTATTATTTATTGTGCCGCCCACCACAGTCCTGCGATGTTAAATCAGAAATGTCTTGTCTACAAGTGTTCATTTATCACAAAATAGAGTAACGTGAGTAACCAACTCATTTAAATTTCACTAATTGTAACTGTGTTACTTGATTTAAAAAAATACTTTGTTACATGTTAATTACTGCTAAAAGGAGTGGAATTACAGTAATGGAATTATTTTGTAACCCGTTACTCCCATCACTGTTTTTAACACAACTTGTGTTAGCCCTTTCATTTATTTTAACATGAAATAACGCCTTAAATGGAATGACACACAATGTGTTAAAAATTAACACATCATTTTTTTGCAGTGAAGTCAAGCAAGAACAAACCCCACCCAGCCTTTGATCGAGAAGTTGCAGTAGCATGTTCATTAAGGACATAAATTTAACCAATGAGATTATAATTTTTTGTAAGTAACCATGTATGTCATACAAAAAATAAAAAAAAATAATATCAGACAATTAAGTGAGTGTTGTTAGTTTGAGATTAACTGATAAACTGATAACTAATAAAAAATGTGGAATTATGGTGGGCTAAATCTCACAAGCTTTCTAGTGCTCTTAGTGCTGGGGGAAGTGCCCATAAAAATAAATGATACTTATAGAAACCCCTGAAACGTCAGCTGGACCTGTAATCGAAAAAAACTTTCCAAAACTTGTCTGAACCCTGGTAAAGTGCATTCAGCACAGAAATACTCTGTAACACGCCCAACTCATTTTTTGACTTTTTGCCTACGTTTTTAAATCAACTCTATAGGAAACAACTCTATAACTGTGTTAATAAGTCAGAATGCATGAAATACCATTGAACCACCCCTTTAATGATCGCCTCTTACATTCGTTTGCATCCTGTTGCTTACTTTTAGAAAAACCCGACCCAGTGGCTGCAGGCCTACCCCAGATAGCAAGCATTTGTGGGCCACATGTGAATTTCAGCTGTCACATTTGGTCGAGATATGGCATGGCTGAACATATATGGGCCAAATTGTAACCATATCTGTTTTGCCATAGCTTCAGAAATGGCGGGAATGTTTTTTTGGTTCACATGTCATTTTGAGGTATATGGCCCACATAACAAAAAATACATGAGAACCACATCTGTTTTAGATATGGCACACCGTAGAAAACAACAAGTTCTGGTTGACATTTGGGTTGCACTCAGAGGTTTAAAATCCATGTGCCAGGAGTAAAAGTCCTCCCCAGTATTTTGTTCCAATCACCTGGATTTGCTAATTAGCACAGTTTTTCAGCAGGAGGTGACCTCCTGACTCGTTGGTGTTTTAAGCCCTCAACGAAGCCTTCAAGGCAGCGCTGCCTGGAAGGCACTTCCTGTGCCCCGAGCATTTCAGCCAATCACAGCACTGGTGCTAGATATTGAGCCTTGCACCAGCTTCTGGCAGTATGAGCTCACCATTGGTCAGGTGAGTAGCGCAGATATGGTAAGATAGGAATGTGACTGTGTTTGAATTCAGCTCGAAATGTTTTGAGCGTTTAAGGGACGTGTTACCGCGTTTTTACGTGCACGTGGCATACATTTTTTTGTGTCAGTTTCACGTATAGGTTTTTCTGATCTGGCATGGTTCCTCGTTCTGCTTCTATGATTCTGTTAGAAAATAAACTTTACAGTTTATTGCGCTATCACTAGACTTGCCAAATATCAAGATCAAACGATTGACAGTACTGAATCCTGCCACTTTGTTCCCCAACAAAGATGATGGGTAACCACACCATTGCTGCTTTACCACCCTTGATACGGTTTATACTGTACATATCCACAAAATCATTCTGACACACCCTTATCTGACAGCGACTACAAACCTTTTATTGATGCTTCTGAAAAACGTGATGAACATTGAACACACATGTTACTGTTAACACATTATTCTTTCTAAACATTTACATTCACTTCTTTGCACAGGCAGCAGAGCTTGTTACACTGAAAGAGGCCTGTAAACTGATGACTGACAAATCTATCACTGTGTTTCTTAAATCCAGATATGCCTTTAAAGTTGTCCATGATTTTGGGACTTTCTGGCAGCACATACATTTTCTTAAATAAGATGGAATACCAATTCTTAATGGTCCACTGATTTCTGACTTATACTTGATGCTATGCTTTTGCCAAAAGTCATAACTGTTTGCAAATGCGCAGTGCACACTAACAAAGCTGATATTATATCCACAGGAAATCACACGCATGCTGCAAAGGCAGCCGCCCTGAAACCCCTTTCTTTTTACTGACTGGGCGTATTCTCACGGAAAGTCGTGTTATAGTCACGCAAAATTTGATTCATTTATTTGTGTCTATGGCATGAAATTCAGCTTATTTTTTACAAATTTCAATAGTTTTTCGTGTCCATGGCACGACTTTCTTTTTTGTGTCATTTTATGTATTGTTTTTTCCTATTTTCTTACCATTGTCGTTTCAGGGTTGGGGTTAAAATCACTTTTACTCTAACCCCAACTCCAAGCGAGAATAATTTTAACTGCGGAAGAAAATCATGTAGAAACCAATACATAAAAGTACATCCTAACCCAAACCCCAAATCTAACCCCAACCCAAGCAACAATGATTTAAAAATAGGGGGAAAAAATGAGACAACAATACATAAAATTACACTAAAAATAATTCTGCCACTGACTTAAACCAACTGTGGTGTTTACATAAGAAGTCATCATGCTTGGTTAGCTAACCTGTATATCTTCCTCTTTTTAAAGCAATGAGATCACCAGCAGCCTCCTCACTTGTCTCTTGTTTACCACAGCAGTAACCCCATTTTAATAAAAAAAAGTTTGTTCCAGACCAGAAGTTAGCAACAGATGTAAATAAGCAAAATACTTTGTTGCAGAAAAAGAAGCAAAATAAGCAAGTTTTAATTCATCTGTCTGTCTATTAACATGTGATTTCAAAATTGGAGACAAAACACTGTAATGTTTGACCTGGACATATATTATCAGGACATACATAACACCATGCTAGTGCATCTTATTTATAACTCTAGATCTTGTTTAAATTTGTTTGTCAACCACAAACCTTTACAGTTTTACCATAAGATATCAGATTCAGTTTTCTCATTCAGTAAATTTGCAGTCACAATTCCAATATTTTCTGTTATTTATTTATTTATGTGCTAGCTTAAGTCGCCGCCCGTCCAAGTGTTTCTTCCTCGTATTGGTTAACATCTCCTTTCTGCTCTCGCCGTAGGTTCAGCCTGCCTGTGTTGGATTACTGTCTCTAATTCGGGATCCTAATCCTGTGTACGGGTTTCTGCTATATGGTTCCCGATTGTGTTTGTCTGCTACTTTTTGGACTGGATGCTTTGCCTTCAAGCGTACGCCAGTTCGTTACTGTGACTCTGTGTCTGCGAGGAGGATTATTGTGTGGCTCTGTGTGTTTCACGGACGGCTTGAGACAACAGTGACTTTCATTAGTGGATTATATTTTCCTGTCTACATCCAGTGTTTCCTTCAACTCTTTATTAAACTACTTGCATTGAGACTCTGACTCTGGGTATTTCCTAACAGTACGAGCGCGTCAACATGGAGTCTGCGAGTAGTGACGGAATGGATGTTTTGCAGTCCACGTTGAATCAACAGGGCGCTGTTATCGACCAACACTCTTCACTTTTAGCTGCAGCCTCACGGGACTTTCTAGCTCTCTCCAACCGGCTCTCTGAGCTAAGCGATCGTCTGCAGCTTATGCAACCCGGTGGAGAGCCTCCGTTTCCTGCACCCAGCGGTGTTTCACCGAGCACCGACCGAGAACCACACACTGCTACACCACCTACCTATGACGACGATCCCAACACCTGCCGGGCCTTCTTACAGCAGTGTTCCTTGGTCTTCGCTCTCCAGCCTCGGAGATTTCCTCATCTATGTCACAAGTAGCGTTTGTCCTCACGCTGCTCACCGGGAGAGCGAGAGACTGGGGAATGGCTGTATGGGAGGTCAAGGCCCCGTGCACGACTTCGTTTGAGGCTCTCAAGGAAGAGATGATGAGACTTTTCGACCGTTCTCTCCAAGGTGACATGGCAGCCGCTGAACTGGTTCGATTACTACAACGAGGATCGTCTGTTACTGATTACGCCATCACTTTTAAAACGTTAGCAGCTACCTGTGGATGGAATGATGCCTCTCTTCGAGTCCAGTTTCTTGAGGGTCTCGATCCCAACATCCAAGATAAAGTCGCTGCACGGGATCCCCCCGCGTCATTGGAAGCCGTGATCGACCTGGCGTTGAGAATTGAGACCCGCCATCGTCAGCGTAATCTCCGCCGGTCGTTTCGTCAGGCTATTTCTTCACCTTAGGTCCTTTTACCTGTGTCTACACCTGAGCCCGAAGAACCAATGCAGCTAGGCAGGCTGCGCCTCACCAACAGCGAGAGACAGCGTCGTCTGACGAATGGACTGTGTTTATATTGCGGAAAAGCAGGGCATCTGGCCGCATCATGTCCAGCAAAAGGGAGCGCCCGCGGGTAAATTCGGGAGTATCGGTGGGCGTTTTCTCCTCTAATTCTCCCTCAAGCCGCACTGTTCTTCCTGTCATGCTAAGGTTTAATCAGTCTGATTTCTGTTTACAGGCATTATTGGATTCCGGTGCGGAGGCAAGTTTTCTAGATGCTGGTCTGGCTGAATCTTTTGGTATCCCTGCTATCCCTTTAGATTCTCCTTTATCCGCTTGGACATTAAAAGGGCAGCATATGGCAGTGATCTCTCATCGCACACCCCCTGTGAGTCTTTATGTTTCTGGCAATCATCGTGAGGTAATCGAATTCTTTTTACTTCATGCATCCCAATCGCCCATTATTTTAGGGCACGATTGGTTGGTAAAACACAACCCTCACGTTGATTGGCAGAATGGTATTGTCTTGTCTTGGAGTTCTTCTTGTCATGTGTCATGTCTCGGTCCTGCTCCTTTGTCTTCTGTTTGTTCTAGGTTTCAGATCCCTGCTGCCGATCTCTCTGGGGTCCCGACGGAGTATTCTGATCTGTTCCAGGTCTTCAGTAAAGCTTGGGCTACCTCTCTACCTCCTCACCGGTCGTATGATTGTGAGATCAAACTCCTCTCAGGTACTTTTCCGCCTAAGGGTCGTATTTTCTCCCTTACCTGTCCAGAAAGAGAGGCTATGGACAAATACATTAATGATGCGCTTAGTGCCGGTCTCATCCGCCTCTCCTCGTCTCCAGCAGGTGCTGGATTTTTCTTTGTGAAAAAGAAAGACGGTTCTCTTCGTCCATGCATTGATTACAGAGGGTTGAATGACATTACTGTTAAGAATAAATACCCCTTGCCTTTAATGTCTTCAGCTTTCGAGTTATTACAGGGAGCATGTGTGTTTACCAAGTTAGATCTCTGCAACGCTTATCACTTAGTTCGTATTAAGGAGGGCGATGAGTGGAAGACAGCCTTTAACACCCCTACTGGTCACTGGGAATATTGCGTTTTACCATTCGGTCTTTGTAACGCCCCAGCTGTCTTCCAAACCATGGTCAATGAAGTGCTGGGAGACATGATTAACAAGTTTGTCTTTGTGTATCTCGATGACATTCTCATCTTCTCTCCCTCCATGCAGATTCACACCCAGCATGTTTGCCAGGTTTTATAACGGCTTTTAGAGAATCAGCTTTATGTTAAGGCGGAGAAGTGCGAGTTCCACAGGGAGTCGGTTTCGTTTCTGGGTTTTGTCATTGCCGAGGGAGAGATTCGTTCCGATCCCGCCAAGGTCAAAGCGGTCGCCGATTGGCCAGTGCCCGACACCCATTAAGAGCTTCAGCGATTTCTGGGATTCGCCAATTTTTACCGGCGTTTCATCAGAAATTTTGGTCAGATCGCTAAACCTCTTACCGCTCTCACTTCCCCTAAGATCTGTTTCCGTTGGAATAGCGAGGCTCAGGAAGCCTTTGATGCTTTAAAGACCAGTTTTATCTCTGCTCCAGTCCTCGTTATTCCTGATCAGGCTAACCAATTTATTGTGGAAGTGGATGCTTCTGATGTCGGCATAGGCGCCGTTTTGTCTCAGCGATCTGTTGTTGACGGTGAGGTACACCCGTGCGCCTTTTTCTCTCACCGGTTGAACCCAGCAGAACGAAATTATGACATAGGTAATCGGGAGCTGTTGGCGGTTAGACTTGCTTTAGGTGAGTGGCGTCACTGGTTGGAGGGAACCTCGGAGCCCTTTCTGGTCTGGACGGATCACAAGAATTTAGAGTACATTCATTCGGCCAGAAGGTTAACATCTAGACAGGCTCGTTGGGCTCTTTTCTTTGACCGTTTTAACTTCACCCTCTCGTACCGGCCTGGCTCCAAGAATGTTAAACCCGATGCTCTCTTTCGTCTGTTCGATGGTTCTGATGTCGAGCGGACCGAAACCATTCTCCCGGAAGGGAGAGTGGTCGGTGCCCTCATTTGGGGAATCGAGCAGCGGGTGAGAGAGGCCGGCCGAGAGGGGGAAGTTCCGGAGGGGTGCCCAACGGGTCGTCTATGGGTTCCTGAGCTGTTACGTTCCAATGTCATCCGGTGGGGTCATGAGTCTAGGTTTGTCGGCCGTTCGGAGAACGCTGGCTGCCATCCGCCAGCGTTTTTGGTGGTCTTCGATGACTACGAATGTCAGACAGTTTGTATTAGCCTGTTCAGTCTGCGCCTGTAATAAGGCGGCTAATCAACCCCCTCATGGTCTGCTTAAGCCCTTACCAATTCCCTCCCGCCCCTGGTCTCATATTGCCCTTGATTTCGTCACTGGCTTACCGGCGTCTGAAGGTAACACTGTTGTTCTGACTGTGGTGGATCGCTTCTCTAAAGCGGTTCATTTTATTCCCTTACCTAAACTCCCTTCTGCCAAGGAGATGGCTCAGATTCTGATCAAACACGTTTTTCGGTTGCATGGTCTTCCGACTGACGTGGTCTCAGATAGGGGTCCTCAGTTCATCTTTCGTTTTTGGCAGGAGTTCTGCAGACAGATAGGCGCTACTGCCAGTTTGTCTTCAGGCTACCACCCACAGACCAACGGACAATGTGAACGGGCTAATCAGGATCTTGGTCGAACGCTCCGCTGTCTGTCGTCACGTTATCCGAATTCCTGGTGCCAACAGCTCCCCTGGGTCGAGTATTCACATAATTCCCTCCCCGTCGCATCTACTAATTTATTCCCTTTTCAATTATCGATTGGGTTTCAACCCCCCCCCCTTTTTCCATCACAAGAACCCGATGCAGCGGTTCCGTCTGCTCTAGCTTTCGTCCGCAGGTGCAGATGCACTTGGAAGCGAGCTAGAACTCTTTTATTACAGAACGCCAGACGAACCAAGGCTGCGGCTGATCGATACCGGCGACCCTCACCTCGTTATGTGTGCGGTCAGAAAGTATGGCTTTCCACCAAGGATTTGTCTCTCCGGGAGCCCTCTCGCAAGCTGGCTCCCCGTTTCATTGGGCCATACAGTATTGTTAAGGTCGTCAGTCCGGTAACGGTCAAGCTTAAGTTACCACCTATTCTTGGTCTCCTGCCTATACGGTTAGGAGATTGTTAGATGTGCGTCGCAGGGGCAGAGGTCATCAGTATTTAGTGGACTGGGAGGGCTATGGTCCGGAGGAGAGGTGTTGGGTTCTGGCTCGAGGGATATTGGACCCTGGTCTGATTGAGGATCTTCGTCGGCGACAAGGTGAGCCTCCTCCGGGACCGCCCGGTGCCGGTCCTGGGGGGGGGTACTGTCACGCCTTCTGGGTGATCGGTTGTGTGGTTGTTTGTGTTTGTTTGTGTTACCTCTCTGGTGAAGGATCCTCACGTGCACACTGGCTCCTCCCTCTCCTTCTCTGATTTGTTTCCAGCCATGTCTTGTTCCCTCTTGTCTATTTATACCTTTCTGTTTTGTTTTCCGTCACGCGCTCGTTGTTAGATCTCTGTCTCGCCGCCCGTCCAAGTGTTTCTTCCACGCATTGGTTAACATCTCCTTTCTGCTCTCGCCATAGGTTCAGCCTGCCTGTTTGGATTACTGTCTCTAATTCGGGATCCTAATCCTGTGTTCGGGTTTCTGCTATATGGTTCCCGATTGTGTTTGTCTGCTACTTTTTGGACTGGATGCTTTGCCTTCAAGCATACGCCAGTTCATTTACTGTGACTCTGTGTCTGCGAGGAGGATTAGTGTGTGGCTCTGTGTGTTTCACGGACGGCTTGAGACAACAGTGACTTTCATTCTAGTGGATTATTATCCTGTCTACATCCAGTGTTTTCTTCAACTCTTTATTAAACTACTTGCATTGAGACTCTGACTCTGGGTATTTCCTAACACCGACAGCTTTTTTGCAGACCTCACAGAATGGAGCGGACAGGTTCCTCTAATAAAATAAATTCAATTCCATAATACATTCAACAGAGGAATGATTCCCAAAGCTCCTGGCTGGTTCATGACAACTGTTGGACAAATTCCCTCTATACACCTGACTTAAGCTACCTGGAATACCTGGAATAATTAAAGGCGCAACAGTTTAAGACTCCATGATGCCCCCGGTTTCAGACAAGGCTTAACAAGACTAGATCTTAGTTAAATGAAGACATTTAAGCATTTTTTGTAAACGTGCCTTGTTACTGGTGTGTATATTGAGACAAATCAATGATTAAAGAAGAAATATTATAGTCATTAATGCTGCAAGTTGAACAAATGGGATTTATATTTTTAATTTAATACAGGCAAAAAAATACAACATAACCACACTTTTTTTCCAGATTCCCTGAAGCAGATATCTTATGTTTTTTTATTTATTAAACCTTAATTCAACCATACTAATCCTATTGCGATATCACTTTCTTAATGGAGATCTGGTCAAAAGAAAGTCACACACAAATGTAATCACAATCCAAACAATACTTATACCAAACAATCAGAAAAAATCAAGTTAGAGAAAAGACAATCTATTACTCAAAGGTGTTATACTTCCCACTTAAATACTTTTTGCAATTCATTCCAGGCCCTTGGAGCACAAAAGATAAAAGCATTACCAAATCCCTTTGTATACCTTTGGGACATTTAATAGAGATCTTGTACTGTACCATAGCTATTTGTATGAACATTTAAGAAGTTTAAATTAATTGAAGGTAATATCCCCAGGAGTTTAAAGGGTTAATTCACTCGAGGACACAAAAGAAGATATTTTGAGAAATGATGGTAAACACACAGCAGATAGTGACCATTAACTTCCATAGTAGGAATAAAAAAATATGATGGAATTTATAAAAATATTCAGCATCGTACTATGCTGGTTCAGTAGTGAGTTTTGTTGTACCAGATGTAGATGTAGTACTTGAAGCATCTAGCACGTTACTCTGTTGTTGCTTCTATCAAACCACATTGTGTGCTTACAATATAATATAAACATTTTTAAAACTTTTTTCATTATGTCATCAATGTACATTATTTGTGAGTCCTGCTTAACGCAATGTTTTTCAATTTTCGCATGTTCATACAAGAGTATAGCAATGTGTCGCAACGCGCATAAACTATGCTTTGCAAGGCTGTGCGTTCGACTGTAACACTCGCAGAAACTTAAAAACTTTCGCAGACTTTACCCAGGGCTTACAACTTCATTCCACGCCTTCACAGAATTATCAAGCTAGAGTATGCCGATCAGTGTTGGGAAAGTAATGCATTACAATTCTAAGTTACTTCGTTACTTAAGGTACACGCTCGGGCGCGCACGCATAGTGTGCGTAAATCTACGTGACAGTTTAATTCAGTGCATTATATATATTTTTAAATTGAATTAATTAAACTGAAAAGTAACTTGCACTATTTTTTTATATTAATGTGTACATTTATAAAGTAATGCGTTACTTTACTTGTTACTTGAGAAAAGTAATATTATCACGTAATGCGCGTTACTTGTAATGCGTTACCCCCTGATGCTGATGTTTAGCGACATCTTGCTGGGAAAATGACATTTTGAGCCTTTAAACCCATTCAGGAATGCTTCTCTGGCTTAACTAGTTTGACATATTGTTGGAAAAATGAACTAGCCTCGACTTTTTCTCCAAATTATAGTAACTTTGTTGCACATCCGTTGTTTGAATCACATTGGCTCAACAACTTAGTTAAAGGAAAACACCACCATTTTTCAATATTTTACTATGTTCTTACCTCAACAAATTAATACATAGCTATCTTTTTTCAATGCATGCCCTTAATCTTTGTACAGCGCGTTGTGAATGTGGTAGCATTTAGCCTAGCCCCATTCATTCCTTAGGATCCAAACAGGGATGAATTTAGATGCCACCAAAATTGGCGTTTGAATAATTGCTAGAGTGCTCAAAAGATTTCAGTGCAAAGCGGTTACTGATCTTAAAGCAAGAAAGTGAATCTCTATAATAAAAATAAATCACGTTGTGCCTCAGCTGATACCAAAAGCATGCAACTAGCGATTTACTGAATAAATTATTATAAATCATTTTCATAAATTAATTTGAAAAAGAAGAGGAATAAAACTTTCAGGACCATTCATTTGTATCTTCCTCACATCACAATCCCTAAAGAAATCAGCAGTGGTAGGAAAATAAGATAACCAATGAATGTGGGGTGACTTCCTGTGAAAGAAAAACAGAAAATGATGTCACATTTTTTTTAGGAGTAGTACTTTTTTACACATCACAGTGTAAAAGTTAATGTGAAAGGTAAATGGTCATGGCAAATTCATAATATCAGCATCAACGATATTCAGTGATGGGAATAACAGCATTATAAATAAATGGCTTTACTAATGGCATTGCTTTTTTTACTTACAAGTATAATCAAATAAATAACTGTTTCCCCTGTTGTAATGCTGTTACCATTACTGACAATGAAATGCTGCATGTTACTATATTGATTTCACTGACGGGTTGGCACAGTGGCTCAGTGGGCATTATTGCTTCACAACAAGAAAGACCCCGCTTCGAGTCACGGCTAGGTCAGGTGGCCTTTCTGTGTGGAGTTTGCATGTTCTTCCTCTGTCCATCGTGTGTATGAACTTGTCTGGATCAACCTGTGTATGGATTAAGCGGTTCTTGTCATAAATAAGAGGCCATAATTTAGCAACTTTCTAGACCCTTTTAGCAACTTAATTAAAAAAAACCCGACTAGGACAAATCTAGCAACCTTTTCTGTCGTGGTTGGAGACTTTTGGAGATTGACGCATTAGCAGGTATAAGTTAGTTCTCTCTTCTCAACAAACAGCGGGTGCTGCTGCTGCTGTTCATACATGTGTTAAGGGACTCACAGACAGCCCGGTCCTTGCGCAGCAGTCCCTCTGAGTCAAACACACCGGCGACAGAGCGATGGCAAGTATACGACGAGCTCAAAGGTAGCGTTCACAAACACTATAATAAGCACTACTTTTTGAAATGCAAAATCTTTATGTAAAGTGCAATGTATGCCCAGAAAGAAAGAATTTCTCCACGTCTGTAATTCAAATATAACATTAATGAAGCACCTCACATTGTCACATGCTGCCACAAAATTTGTGGTGTCTTTAGTGTCCATTTCATTAATTTGACAGATTTAATATTGTGGGCAACCAAGTTTTTTTTTATATTTGAACTTTTTTCAGAAACACATATGTTACTTTACCTGGTAATTTGTTACTTTTATAATGATGTAACACAGTGACTAACTCAGTAACTATTTGTGAGAGATAACAAGTAACTATAACTACTTACTTTTTTAAAGTAATATTGACATCACTGATGATTTCACTTCTGTGCACGTATGTGGAAAAGCACTACTTTAGACTAACAGTAAAAGAATAAAAACCAATGAAGAGTTTCGTTGCAAAACGAGATAACCACCGTTTTTTTAACTGTTCAGAAATCTCGTTTTTTGGTTGTGCATTCCAATTAGTTTCCATTCAACTGCAGTTGGTTTGATTTGATTTAAACCTTCATAACTTAAAAAATACACCTAAGTAGCACCATAAAACAAAATAATAACATGATAACATAATAATAAACATGTTTTGACAAATATGTTAAAAAATGAATTTATCTCGTTTTGCAACGAAACTCTTCAAATACACATCTGTATTGTATAGATCAATAGTTTTACAGATATCAGTGACATTGGACACGCTTTTTAATTTATAACACACCAGCAAAATGGATGATTTCCAATGCTTTACTGCTTGGTGAATCTGTGGATGGAAGAAATGAACTTCTTAACAAAGCACACTCAGTATTATACTGTAGCATTAATTCATACACTTGTAGTGTTAATCATAGCCATAGCAGGAATACATTAGTAGTTTATTAATGCATAGTATAGTTAACAGTTATCCATAACCATTCCAATACTTTATTCACAACTGAAGTGATGAGATTGCACATTCAATTATAATTTTTTTAAACATGTAGTTAAAATATCATAAAAGTTGAGCAATTGACAGAGTATACTTACACTGTACTGTCATCGGAAAAGGTTCTGATGTCACTTTAGGAGGAGGTTGAGGTCCATCTGCTCCCAGTTGCAGCTCTGCTTCACATCTGTACTGAACTCCATAATCAGATCTGTTTGCAGTGATCTGAAGTGTAGATGTTTCATTCACTGGAGTCTTGATGAAGTCAATGAAGGTCTCAGTTTTCACCTCTGTCTCTTCTTTAAACCATTTTACAGAGAGATTCTTACCAGGAGCCACATTCATGATGTCACACTGGAGCTCATACCATGATCCCTCTATCATTGGTCCTCTGTGATTCACTGTGTTGATGGAGACACTATCTGGAGTCTTGTGAAAGAAGATTTTAAGAACTTGATATAACACCAAATGTAGATATTATATTCTGTATTTCAGTTAAAACTCACATGGAAACTCACTGTAAATAATGATTGGGAGAAAAGTTTCACATTGTTTCCTATTGTAGTTTATGTAGCACTGTGGCTGTATGTCCCATCGTCTCAGGTTAGATACATTCCAGGTGATCAGTTTGTCTGTGGTCATGGGTACTCCTCCTTCTTTGGCTTCCCAGCCCATCCCATCATGTGTTTCATTAGTGCTACAATCCACTGAAACAGAGCTGCCGTACTCCACAACAACACTTGATGGGTTGAGCTTTATAGGACATTCAGCTTGAGTACCTGTTAAATATGAAGATTAAAGAGTAAAGTTTTATAATCGCAGTACTCAAATAAAAAATATTTTGGTGATACTTTTTATAAGTTCAGTTAAGCAAATGCAATATACAGTTACTAAGAAATGCTTGGAACAAGTTCACATGTTGGAAATGAGAGAAAACACTCACACCCCTGGTTTCAAGGCTTTATCCTAAACTAATGTTTGAGCTGTCTAAAATGAAAATATCTTGCACTGACAGATCTTAAAACAGCCCAATGTCATTGATTTGTCTCAAGATAAACACCAGTAATGTTTTTTTTCTTCTAAGGAATGTTTATAAAAGATGCTTAAATGTCTTAATTTAACTAAGGTCTAGTCCTGACTTTAGCTCAGCCATCTCTGTGAAAGTAAGCCTTCAAATACTAATCGTAAACTTTATAATAAAAAGTTCAATGACACCAGCTGTTTATTAATATAAAATAACAAAAAAATAATAATATTTAAGTAAACATACAAACCTGTGAGAGTCACAAACTGAGAAAGCGCAGAGAGATAAAAAAATCCAAACAAACTTTGAAGCATGTTGTATGTGTTTAGATTATCAGACTAAAAGTGAAATTTAACAAGATATGTTATAAAAGATCACTCAGCGTATCTCCACTCCACTGAGATCTGTAACGGTTTAGATTTAACTTAAGAAAGAAGTCAAGCAAAAACAAACCACACCCAGCCTTTGATCGAAGTTGCACTTGAGGTTTCAGTAGCATGTTTATTTACATACATTAAACCAATGAGATTATAACTTTTTGGAAGTAATACTGTCATACAAAAATGTAAAAATAATAATATAAGACAATCAAGGAAGTGTTGGTTTGGGGTGCCATGTCATCTGCTGGTGTTGGTCCACAGATTTCTAAAAATCCTTTCTTTGTATTGGTCTTAAGTAATATTCTCATTTTCTGAGATACTGAATTTGTGATTTTCCAAATAAACATTTGAAATATATCAGTCTGTGTTTAATGAATAAATATAATAAATGCGTTTCACTTTTTGAATAGAATTAGTGAAGTAAATCAACTTTTTGATGATATTCTAATTATATGACCAGCAACTGTATAGTCGACACATGGAAGTCTTATATATTCGACTGCAATTCTTAAATATATTTATGACAATGGGACAGCAATAAGGCTCCACAATATATTTAAAGAAGCAGTGTGTAATATTGACATCTAGAGGTTAAACTTGGTACCGCAGTCTTAATTCAAAATATTGGAGACAAATATTTTCACTGAACTCTCCTCCTCAAACTCAACGCTATGGGTTGCCAGAAAGCATCGAACCTTAAGTTTATCTCTTAAATTTTACATGTGTAATGTTTTTGTTTTTTGCAAATAACAAACCCCCAAAGGTCATTTTGAAAGTTGCATCCTGGTTGCATTAATTGGCCATATGCAATTTTATTTAAGTAGCCCAAGGGTAGGCAACGTTGGTCCTGAAGTGCCGCAATCCTGCAGATATTATTTCTCAGAACTGGTGAAATAAATATTAATAAATCACATTTTATTCTAAGTTCCTAGATATGTTTAAAGGCGGAGTCCATGATGTTTGAAAGCCAATGTTGATATTTGAAATCACCCAAACAAACACGCCCCTACCCCAATAGAATCTGGACCTTCTGTTGATAGACCCGCCCCACACATACGCAACCCGGCATTTGATTTGATTTGATTGGCTATAAGTGTGTTTTGGAAGTCGGCCCGTCTCCTTTTCCAACGCGTTTTTCAAACATCGTGGACTCCGCCTTTAATTGAGGTAAACTGTATTATAGCACACATGCAATGAGAATTATAGCACACGTATTGCTATTATTGTGTTATATTATATGTATTGTTGGCATGTGTTTTTGTGGTTTGTTTGACATCAGCAATACAGTAACTTAATAAAATAAATACAATTAATATTAAATAAATATATATATATTAGCCCATTTATAAAGTAAATGTAATGAATTATTATTATTATTATTTAAAAAAATCCATTTGCTGGATTAAAATTAACAACTCAACTTGATGGGTCAAGTTTGCCAAGCGTGTATTCTGTCCTATATTTAACCAGCCATTGGGCTTGTCATGGAAAAATAATACTAATACCAGGATCTGTCCATCAGAGACGATTTATTTACTTGTACAAGGACTCAACGCATATACAGACAACCGATATGCGAAGAAGTGAGGAAGAACTCGAATCTCCTTCCATTATTGTCAGGACTCTGCCACGAGAGTTTGGTTTTATATTTATGTTTTATTGTGATGGCAGAGTTCTGACAGTCTCTTGTTTAATGTGGAGGCCATGCCTTGTTTATTGTGGCATGTGCCTCTGGTGTCTCGTCTTTAGTCCCCGCCCCCTTGTTCTCCCTGTTAATTATTCATTATCAGTTTATCCCTATTTAATCTCCTCTTGTCTCTTGTACTGTGCTGGATCATTGAGTTGTATCATGTCATGTCTCGTAGTCTATTGTGTTTATTCAGTTTTAGTTTCATCAGAATGTTTCTTGTCTAGTCAGTACTGTTATTTCATGTTTCTATGTTGTGTTGCCCCCTCATGGGCTTTTTAGTTTTCTTGTTTATTTGGTGAATGTTCTTTGTTCACTCCCCGATGTTGTCTGCGCTTGGGTTCTCTTGCTCCATGTCTCCAGTCCTCACAGTTATATACGGACATTGAGTTTGTACCACCCCCTATGCTGTTCTATCAAAACCACTACTTATTAGGTGTAGTTTAGACACTTCTGGGTGGTTAAAAATTACTCTACTTGTATCTAGGCAGACGATACATACGTTTTTTTAAGCACATCATCACACAAACAAAAACCACTCTTGCACCGCCATACTTCCTAACCCGAGCCCTCTCGAGCTTGACTTCCTGTCTGCCACCCACGCATATAAAATGTCATGACAGACATAATGAAAGACACATAATGAAAATCATTACTTAAACATTAAGAAACAAAGAATACAAATACATAAACAATAAATGCATAAAGAATACATTTCAATTACAGGCTGAAAACAACTCAATTTGGGTTGTTTTTAACCAAATGTTTCTTAGTGTAAAAGACCTTGACCTTGAACTGGCTACCTGAAAACACAGTAATTATGTTGCATCTGTTGTTCGAATCACATTAGTTCAACAACATAGTTATTGACGTCACATACATGTTATGACGTCTACTAGGCTACTTTATCTGTTCAATATCGAAAAAAAAAAAACATCTAGTTATTGCCGTAAAGAAGGAGCATGGCACCTAATGACAAGTTTTGATTTATTTCCTGACATTTCTTTCAATCTCAGTTCCTTTACTTCGGTCGCCCTTGGCGTATGCTATAGAGCACACACACACTAGCGTTTCACAACTCTTTTTCTCAACGGCTCTGGTAAGGCAAGTGTGGACCAAACTCCTGACATGGTGGGCCGATATAAGGAACAGAAAAATGATGCAATACATTGCGTGTGTCATGAATAATTGCTTTCACAAGATTTCAATGCAAAACATTTACTGATCTTAAACCAAGAAAGTGAATCTCTATAATAAAAATAAAAGCATGCATATCAAACTAGCGATTTACAGAATAATAATTTATTTTCAACATCTATTTTTAAAAAGAAGAGGAAGAAAACTTTCAGGATCATTCATTTGTATCTTCCTCACACGACAATCCCTAAAGCAACCAGCAGCGGTAGGAAAATAAGAGAACCTATGAATGTGTGGAGACTTCCTGTGAAAGAAAAACAAAAAATGATGTCACAAATGTTTTTCAGCAGCAGTACTGGGCTGTTCAGTAGGACCTTGAAAGGTAAGACAAATTCATAATATCAGCTTCAATGATTTTGCTTCTGTGCACGTATGTGGAAAATCACGACTAACAGTAGACCAATAAAAAAGATACAACTGTATGGTATAGATCCATAGTTTTACAGATATCAGTGACAACAGACACACTTTTTTATTTATAACACACCTGCAAAATTGACGATAAACACTTTGTTGGAGTTTCCCAGAGTGTTTGTAGCAGTGCATGTGTAGTTTCCTGGAGTCAGTTTAGAGGATGAGAACACTGCTGAATTTCTTGGCCCTGTCAAATGCTCTGAGTACCAGGAGTAAGTAGCAGGTGGATTTGCTGGTACTGTACAGTTCAGAGTGACGTCTCCATCTCTTTTCTTGATGATCTCCACTAAATCAATGTGTCGTGGTGAATCTGGGGAGGACAGAATTGAACTTCTTAACACACTTAGTATTATACTGTAGTATTAATTCATGCACTCATAGCAGAAATACATTATATAGTAGCTAATTAATGCATGTAGTATAACAGTGATCCATAATCATTCCAATACTTCATTCACAACTGAAGAGATGAGATTGCACATTACATTGGTTGTTTTTAAACATACATTTAACATCTTAAAAGTTAAGCAATTGATAGAGTATACTTACACTGTACTGTAATCTGAACAGATTTAGATTTCACTTTAGGAGGAGGTTGAGGTCCATCTGCTCCCAGTTCCAGCTCTGCTTCACATCTGTACTGAACTCCATCATCAGATCTGACTGCAGTGATATCAAGTGTAGATGTTTCACTCACTGGAGTCTTGATGGTGTCATTGAAGGTCTCACTGTGTACCTCTGTCTCTCCTTTAAACCATTTCACAGTGAGATTCTTAACAGGAGCCACATTCATGATGACACACTGGAACTCATACCATGATCCCTCAGTCATTGGTCCTGCATGATCCACCGTGCTGATGAAGACACTATCTGGTGTCTCTGTGAAAGAAGATTTTAAGAACTTGATATAACACCAATGAATGTAGATATTATATTCTGTATTTTAGTTCAAACTTACATGAAAACTCACTGTAAATAGTGATTGGGAGGAAAGTTGAACATTGAGCTCTATTGTAGCTCATGTAGCACTGTGGCCGTATGTCCCATTTTGTCAGGTTAGACACTCTCCAGGTGATCAGTTTGTCTGTGGTCTTGGGTACTGATCCTTCAGGGGCTTCCCAGCCCATCCCATCATGTGTGACATCAGTGCTACAATCCACTGAAACAGAGCTGCCGTACTCCACAACAACACTCGGTGGCTTGAGCTTTATAGGACATTCAGCTCGTGCACCTGTTATATATGACGATTAAAGAGTGACGTTTTATAATTACAGTACTCAAATATAAAATAATCTTTGGTGATACTTTTTAAGTTCGGTTATGTTAATGCAATATACTGTACTGTTATCAAGAAATACATGGAGCAAGTTCACATGTTGCCTAAGAAATGAGAGACAACACATAACCCTGGTTTAACAAACAATGCTTTATCCTGGACTAAAACACATGTTTGAGCTGTCTCAACTAACAAAATAACTTGCACTGACAGATCTTAAAATATCCCACTGTCATTGATTTGACTCACGATAAACACCAGTAATGTATTTTTCTAAAGAATGTTTAATTAAATGACTTAATTTAACTAAGGTATAATCGTGACTTTAGCTCAGCCATATCTGTGAAAGTAAGCCTTCAAATATTAATCGTAAACTTTATAATGAAAAGTTCACTGACACCACCAGCTTGTTTATATAAAAAATGAATTTAAGTCAACATACAAACCTGTGAGAGTCACTAACTGAGAAAGCGCCGAGAGATAAAAAAGTCCAAACAAACTTTGAAGCATGTTGTGTACGTTTAGATTTGCAGACTAAAAGTGAAATTTAACAGGATGTGTTATAAAAGATCACTCAGCGTATCTTCATAACGTTGTCACTTTACTGAGATCTGTAACTGTTTAGATTTAACTCAAGGAAGTAGTTATGAAAGAACACACCCCAGCCGCAGCCTTTAATGGAGAAGTTGCAGTAGAGGTTTCAGTAGCATGCTTATTTTAGTACCAATATAACCAATGAGATTAGAACTTTTTGGAAGTAACCAATGTACAAATAATATCAGACAATTAAGTGAGTGTTGTTAGTTTAAGATCAGCTGGCACAATTACACAACATAATGTGAGTTAGTCATGAATAAAAAATGATGAATTATTTTGGACTAAATCTCACAAGCTTTCGAGTGCTCTTAGTTGGGTTATCTTAATATTGGTTCAAACTAAAAAAATATTCAACAAAGAATAAAAAACAATTGACCTGTGCATATAGTCTACTGAAACGTTTACATAAGTGAAGTCTAATATGTTAGACTGTAATTCTTAAATATCAGTATGATAATGGGACAGCAATAAGGCTCCACGATGTATTTAAAAATGCAGTGTGTGATATTGACATCTAGAGGTTAAATTTGGTACCGCAGTCTTAATTCAAAATATTGGAGACACATTTTTTCACTGCCCTCTCCTCCTCAGACACAATGCTCACATGGGTTGCCAGACACCTACAGGAGCGGTTGATGAAAAGCATTGAACCTAAAGTTTATCTGTTAAATTTTACATTTGTAATGTTTTTGTTTTTTGCAAATAACAAATCCACATTTTGAAGGTTGCACCCTCCGGAGATCACATGAATGGACCATATGCAGTTGCATTAATGGGCCATGCAGTCTTATTTAAGTAGGCCAGGGTTAGGCAACATTGGTCCTGAAGTGCTGCAGTCCTGCAGATTTATATTTCTCAGAGCAGGTACTCTTATATGGATTAGGTGTCATTTGCAGGAGCTCTCTTGGTTAAAAAATTGATTAGTGATTATCCTGTAATTTAACTATTAAAATTAAGTCATATCTGCAGAACATTTTAATGTGTCCAGGTAAAAAGTTAAAGTTGCATAGCATATTCTCCACCTCAACCGTGTACTCTGCGCTGAGTCAAATCAACCACACTGTTAAAGCAACACCAAAGAGTTTTTTTTACCTTCAAATAACGTTTCTAAAAAGTTTCAGTCGTTCATCCACTTGAAACAGGGTGAACGGCACTTTCACTTTCGCTTTGCAGCCCTCTAGCCTTAACTGTCGGGTCGCGGTCCTGTAGTTCGAGTGAAAACTATAAACTTGCTTTACGGCAGACTTACAATCCAATCAGAGCCAGCTTTGCTGCAGTAGGCTAAATTATTTATGACAGTGGTAATGGACAATTCTGCTTCCAACCTGTAGGGGGAGCAAAGAGCAAAAACTCTTTAGTGTTGCTGTCGCAGGCATTTTGGACCATCAGACTCCAGTCAGCATTTTTAAAGAGAATATACTAAAGTTATAATTTTTCTGGTGAAAGAAATGTTTACAAATTACATTTTATATGTTTGATTGAGGTAAACTTTATTACAGCACATGTAATGAGAAAAATAGCACATGTATTGTTATATTATATGTATTGTTTGCATGTGTTTTTAATGTGGTGTGTTTGACTTCAGCCAGAAAGTAACAAAATAAATAAATAAAATTAATATTAAATAAAACATATATTAACCATTTATAAAGTAAAAATAATCTAATGTTTTAATAAAAATGATCCTTTGGTTCAAATTAACAACCCAACTTGATAGGTCAAGTTAGCCAAGCGTGTGTTCTGTCCTATATTTAGGCCAAGCAAATGTATATAAATAAAAATATCTCAAGATTATTGTCGGAGTTCAAAAATGTTCAAAAATGTTGTCCGTTACTGTATCCCTTAGCCACAATTTCTTCCTGCAGGCCAAAAACATGCAGGTTAGGTGAATTGGAGATGCCAAATTTCCAACTTGATTAACTTGTATATAGATTTAGTTCTCACCATGAGAATATAGCAGTAGATGCTGGAATGGCATTAAGAATAAAACAAAACAAACTAAAAAACCTATAAAAAGTAAAAAAGAAATAGTTATTTAAAAAACGTTTAAATTCATTTGGCCAACCAAAAATTGTTCTTCTATGGGATCGCTATTTTGTACCGTTATTGTTTTAAGTGTTTCATTCTGAAGAAATATATCCTTGTGCAATCCTTTACAAATCAATGTTAGTTCAGTGTCACTGTAACTGTCTGGTTTAAACAAATTGTCAAGGCCAATTCAACATATTTTATCAATTTAAATATACTTTCAGTCTTTTGATGATGAGTTGGATGAAAACTCAAGGTCATATTAGTACCACCTTGCTATCTGTGCAGTCATCGTGGTGATGGTTATTGAGGTCGTCTTCTGGTTAGCTAACCTGTATATCTTCCTCTTTTTAAGAAATGAGAGCACCAGTAACCTTTCTACTTTCCTTCTTTTGTTTACCACAGCAGTAACCCCATTTTGTTAAAATGGTTCTTTGTCGCACTATTAAAAAATGCAGCTTGAAGTTTAAACAACTTGTTTATGCAAGTTAATTTAACCTATTATTTTAAGTTTTGACTTGTGATAAGTGGACATAACTAACAAAAGCAAGTTTAAATTGTTTAACTTAATTTGTTAAGTTAACATAACGTATAAATATATGTTGATATTTTTTACAGTGCATGCCTTCTCCCTGATCCATTTCTTAATTTTAAAATAAAATAAAAGAAAAGATTGGAATTTTGAATGGATGTAAATTGATTGAATGAAAACTGAATATGATATTATCATATTGTAAAATTGGTGTAGGTTTGTGGTTGACAAACATTTTTAAACAAGATTAAGTGTTATAAATAGGATGCACTAGCATGGATTTATGTATGATAATTGTCCAGGCCAAACATTACTGTGTTTTGTTTCCAATCCTACATCACATGTTAATAAACAGACAGAGGAATTAAAACTGAACTCAGTTCTTCCATGTCCAATGCACCGTGCTTGACCTAAAAAAATATAATTAAGCGAATTTGTAATATTGATGCTCTTTTTCACAACAGTGAATCTTGCTTCATTGCTACTGGATTTGCAAATGGAGAAAAAAGAAAAAAATAACTTCATAATTTTTCTGTTTGCAACGAAGAGCTTATTCGCATTTTTTTCCGCAACAAAGTATTTTGCTTATTTACATCTGTTGTTAACTTATGCACTGTAAAAAGTCCTTGTTGCACTTACATTTTTAAGTTTAATAAACTTGAATTTTCAATTTATTTCAACTTTCTTGACAAGGAGGTGCTTAAAATTATATAAAAAAAATTGAATTAGCTTAACTTATTTCAACTTTAATTTGATAATTTATGGCAACTTCTCAAGTCAAGAAAGTTTAAATAGTTTGCATTTTAAGTTGATTAAACTTAAATATTTTAGTGCAACTGCGGTTGGCTCATTACAACTGTGGTACAAATTCCCTTTATGCACCTGACTTAAGATACCTGGAATAATTAAAACCACAACATCTTAAGTTTAAGACTCCATGTGAAATCTTTTTACTACAGTATATTTTATTAGGGTATAAAGGCTGAAATATTCTTATATTCATTGATGCTGCAAGTCCAAACTCCAGGTGTTGAACAGTGCAAGATCAAAGTGTGTCACAACCGCTCTTGTTGTGAGGCAAGTGTGGATCAAACTCCTGACATGGTGGGTATATATAAGGAACAGAAAAATGATGTAATACATTGCTTAGGTCATAAATAATTGCTACAGTGTTACACATTCACAAGACTTCAATGCAAAACATTTACTGATCTTAAAGCAAGAAAGTGAATCTTTATAATAAAAATAAAAGCATGCATATCAAACTAGCGATTTACAGAATAAATCATTATAATTGTTTTTTACATTTATTTTAAATAAAGAAGAGGAAGAAAACTTTCAGGACTATTCATTTGTATCTTCCTCACACGACAATCCCAAACAAGCAACCAGCAGTGGTAGGAAAATAAGAGAACCCATGAATGTGTGGAGACTTCCTGTGAAAGAAAAACAGAAAATGATGTCACAAATGCTTTTCAGCAGCAGTACTGGGCTGTTCAGTAGGACCTTGAAAGGTAAGACAAATTCATAATATCAGCTTCAATGATTTTGCTTCTGTGCACGTATGTGGAAAATCACGACTAACAGTAGACCAATAAAAAAGATACAACTGTATTGTTTAGATCCATAGTTTTACAGATATCAGTGACAACAGACACATTTTTTTATTCATAACACACCTGCAAAATTGACGATAAACACTTTGTCGGAGTTTCCTAGAGTGTTTGTAGCAGTGCATATGTATTTTCCTGGAGTCAGTTTAGAGGATGAGAGCACTGGTGAATTGTTCCTCTCTTTCAAATGCTCTGAGTACCAGGAGTAAGTAGCAGGTGGATTTGCTGGTACTGTACAGTTCAGAGTGACGTCTCCATCTGTTTTGTTGATGATCTCCACTAAATAAATGTGTCCTGGTGAATCTGGGGAGGGCATACATTGACCTCTTAACACACTTAGTATTATACTGTAGTATTAATTCATATACTAATCATAGCCATAGCAGAAATTCATTATATAGTAGCTAATTAATGCATAGTATAGTTAACCGTTAACCATTCCAATACTTCAATCACAACAGAAGTGATGAGATTGCACATTACATTGGTTGTTTTTAAACATGCATTTAACATATCTTGAAAGTTAAGACAGAGTATACTTACACAATACTGTAATCTGAATAGGTTTTGATGTAATTTTAGGAGGAGGTTGAGGTCCATCTGCTCCCAGTTCCAGTTCTGCTTCACATCTGTATTGAGCTCCATCATCATCTCTGACTGCAGTAATCTCAAGTGTAGATGTAACATTCACGGGAGTCTTGATGGTGTCCTTGGTGGTGTCATTGAAAGTCTCAGTATACACCTCTGTCTTTCCATTAAACCATGTCACAATGAGACTTTTAAAAGGAGCCACATTCACAATGTTACACTGAAACTCATATTGGAAGTACTCCTCCATTAGTCGATTCACTGTGTTGATGGAGACACTATCTGGAGTCTCTGTGAAAGAAGATTTTAAAAGCCTGAAATTACATCAATAAATGTAGATATTATATTCTGTAATTTTTTTGTTCAAACTCACTGTAAACTGTGATTGGGAGAGAAATTTCACACTGTGTTGTCCTATTGTAGTTTATGTAGCAGTGTGACCGTATGTCCCATCGTCTCAGGTTAGACACTCTCCAGGTGATCAGTTTGTCTTTGGTCATGGGTACTCCTCCTACAGTGGATTCCCAGCCCATCCCATCATGTGTGACATCAGTGCTACAATCCACTGAAACAGAGCTGCCGTACTCCACAACAACACTCGGTGGCTTGAGCTTTAAAGGACATTCACTTTGTGTACCTGTTAAATATAAAGATTAAATAGTGACGGTTTACTCAAATATAAAATAAACTATGGTGATACATTTTAAGTTCGGTTATGTTAATGCAATATACTGTACTGTTACCAAGAAATACTTGGAGCAAGTTCACATGTTGCATAAGAAATGAGAGAAAACACTTATATCCCTGATTCCACAAACAATGCTTTATTCAAGACTAAAACACATGTTTGAGCTACCAGTTTTTTTTTTTTCTAAAGAATGTTTATAAAAGATGCTTAAATGTCTTAATTTAACTAAGCTCTAATCCTGACTTTAGCTCAGCCCTCCCTGTGAAAGTAAGCCTTCAAATATTAATTGTAAACTTTATTATAAAAAGTTCACTGACACCACCAGCTGTTTATATAAAAAAATGAATTTAAGTCAACATACAAACCTGTGAGAGTCACTAACTGAGAAAGCACCGAGAGATAAACAACTCCAAACAAACTTTGAAGCATGTTGTGTGTGTTTAGATTATCAGACTAAAAGTGAAATTTAACAGGATGTGTAATAAAAGATCACTCAACGTATCTTCACTCAACTGAGATCTGTAACGGTTTAGATTTAACTTGAGAAAGAAGTTAGAACAAACCCCACCCAGCCTAGTGACTTCAAATCAACTCATAACAAACACAAACTTAAGATTTATTGTGATACATTTTGTGATAAATGTCTATTTGACTTGTGAGACATCACGTCAGAAAGAAGATTTGTCTACTAAATCACGCGTGTGGATGCTGGAATAGTTGAGCACTTGTATTTTGTTCTGACAGCTGTTTAGAAGTTAAACTTATCCATTTAGAAAATAACTCTGCAAGTTATCACTTTATTTTTCAGATAGAGAGGCAAACGTGAAATATTGCAGCTTTTGGATGGATACACCCAACAGTATTCATCTATTGCATTTAAGAATTTGTTTTTCTTTATTATTGTAGTATTTTCTCCAGAAAACGAGTCATCAAAATGAAAATTTAGAGACAGGAAAATGTCTAAAATTTTATTGATTTGAATGACCAGCAGGTGTTCACCATTAATGTCTTAATCATCACTTCATTATCTCATTAACTTTAACACTGCTTCAGAGTTATATTTTTAACACCAGTCTTTTTTAATACAGATCTTGGTGTGGATTATATAAACACCAAATAGTGTTGATTTAACACTGGTAGAGTTAATTTAACACTGGGGATTTTCCTGTGCACTAAAGCCCATTTAAGTGATTTATATTACAGATCAATTTAAGAGGATTATACTTAGGCCATATAATAAAAACTGTACATTTCACTCACTATATGACAATGTGATCAAATAAATATATTCAGAGCAGCAAGTCGTTTATTTTCCACTTTGTATGTTAAATCTTGCTCATCACCATCAGAGGTCTCACCATCCGTCTCCAGTGCCTTTGGCCTGGATGACGACTTCTTTTAAACCAACGGTGGTGTTTAAATGAGAGGTTGTCTTCTGGTTAGCCAATCTGTATATCTTCCTCTTTTTAAACCTTTCTACTTTCCTTCTCTTGTTTACCACAGCAGTAACCCCATTTTATGTTGCACATCTGTTGTTCGAATCATGTTGGCTCAACAACATAGTTAATGACGTCACATAAATGTTGGAGTTATGACGTCTACTAGGCTAATTTATAGATTTTAAAAATCATATTATTGCTGTAAATGGCACCTAATGACAAGTTTTGATTGGTTTCATGGCATTTTGTTTAATCGCAGTGCTTCATAGCAGCAAGATCAAAGTGTGTCACAACTCTTTTTCTCAACAGATCTGGTGGAGCAAGTGTGCACCAAACTCCTGACATGGTGGACCAATATAAGGAACAGGAAAATGATGCAATACATTGCCGTAGGTCATGAATAATTGTTACAGTGTTACACATTCAATGCAAAACAGTTACTGATCTTAAAGCAAGAAAGTACATTTCTATAATAAAAATAAAAGCATGCATATCAAACTAGCGATTTACAGAATAAATCATTATAATTCCTTTTAAACATTTATTTAAAAAAAAAAGGAATAAATCTTTCAGGACAATTCATTTGTATCTCCCTCACACGACAATCCCTAAAGCAACCAGCAGCGGTAGGAAAATAAGATAACCCATGAATGTGTGGAGACTTCCTGTGAAAGAAAAACAGAAAATGATGTCACAAATGCTTTGTCTCTACAGTCCAGAAAACTCTGATAGTTAATCTATCTTTGATTGAAACAAAAATCATTAACATGCAGGCCAGACACTTTTCAGTAGGACCTTTCCACATCACGATGTAAAAGATAATGTAAAAGGTAAGTGCTCATGGCAAATGCACCCATGTGAAAAATCACTACAGCAGACTAGACCAGAAAATAAAAACAGATACTGTTAATTTTTTTAACGCACCTGCAAAATTAATAACAATAAACATTCTGGTGAGAATGCCTAGAC
Source organism: Misgurnus anguillicaudatus (assembly GCF_027580225.2). Classification (NCBI taxonomy): domain Eukaryota; kingdom Metazoa; phylum Chordata; class Actinopteri; order Cypriniformes; family Cobitidae; genus Misgurnus; species Misgurnus anguillicaudatus. The sequence continues at coordinate 15,435,708 of NC_073355.2, forward strand.
GGTTTGTAGCAGTGCATGTGTAGTTTCCTGGAGTCAGTGTAGAGGATGAGAGCACTGATGAATTTATTGGCCCTGTCAAATGCTCTGAGGACCAGGAGTAAGTAGCAGGTGGATTTGCTGCTACTGTACAGTTCAGAGTGACCTCTCCATTGGTTTTCGTGATGACGTCTACTACTTTAATGCGTTTTGGTGAATCTGAGGAGGACAGAAATTAACTTCTATCTATCACTGGGTTTTACACTGTAGTATTAATTCATACACTAATCATAGCCATTGCAAAAATACAGTATATAGTAGCTAATTAATGCATATAGTATAACAGTTATCCATAACCATTCCAATACTTCATTCACAACTGATGAGATTGCACATTACATTGGTTGCATGCAAAAAAAATCATACAAGTTGAGCAATGAATTAGAGTGTACTTACACAGTACTGTAATCTGAAAAGGTTTTGATGTCACTTTAGGAGGAGGTTGAGGTCCACCTGCTCCCAGTTCCAGCTCTGCTTCACATCTGTACTGAGCTCCATCATGATCTCTGTCTACAATGAATCCGATTGTAGATGTTTCACTCACTGGAGTCTTGATGGTGTCAGTGAAGGTCTTAGTATACACCTCTGTCTCTCCTTTAAACCATTTCACAGTGAGATTCTTAGCAGGAGCCACATTCACAATATCACACTGGAGCTCATACTGTGATCCCTCAGTTGTTGGTCGATTCACTGTGTTGATGGAGACACTATCTGGAGTCTCTGTAAAAGAAGATTTTAAAACTTGATATTACATCAATGAATGTAGATATTATATTCTGTATTTCAGAGAATCAAAATTAATGACAAAAGCATGGAAACTCACTGTAAACTGTGACTGGGAGTAAAGCTGAACATTGTTCCTTGTTGTAGGTTATATTGCACACTGGCCGTACATCCCATTTTCTCAGGTTAGATACATTCCAGGTGATCAGTTTGTCTTTGGTCATGGGTACTCCTCCTTCTTTGGCTTCCCAGCCCATCCCATCATGTGTTTCATTAGTGCTACAATCCACTGAAACAGAGCTGCCGTACTCCACAACAACACTCGGTGGGTTAAACTTTATAGGACATTCAGCTTGTGTACCTGTTATGAAGAATGGAGTGTGACGTTTTATAATCACAGTAGCCTACTCAAAAAAAAAACTTTGATTATACTTTTTAAGTTCAGTTATGTTAATGCAATACACAGTTACTAAGAAATGTTTGGAGCAAGTTCACACGTGGGAAATGAGACAAACACTCCCTGGTTTTACAAACAATACCGTATCCTAGACTAAAACACGTGTTTGAGCTGTCTCAACTGAAAATATCTTGCACTGACAGATCTTAAAATATCCCTATGCCATTGATTTGTCTCAAGATAAACACCAGTAGTTTTTTTTCTTCTAAAGAATGTTTATAAAAAAGGTGTTTAAACATCTTCATTTAACTAAGGTCTAATCCTGACTTTAGCTCAGCCATCTCTGTGAATGCCTCTGTGAAATATTTATCGTAAATTTTACTATAAAAAGTTTACCGATACCACCAGCTGTTTATATAAAAAATGAATTTAAGTTAACATACAAACCTGTGAGAGTCACTAACTGAGAAAGCGCCGAGAGACAAAAAAAGTCCAAACAAACTTTGAAGCATGTTGTGTGTGTTTAGATCAGACTAAAAGTGAAAGTAACAAGAAATGTTATAAAAGTTCACTCAACGTATCTTCATACAACGTATCTTCACTCCACTGAGATCTATAACGGTTTAGATTTAACTTAAGAAAGAAGTTAAGCAAGAACAAACCCCACCCAGCCTTTGATCGAGAAGTTGCAGTAGAGGTTTCAGTAGCATGTTTATTTTTTTTATTTTTATTTATTTTTTTTTTTTTATTATTAGTAGCATGTTTATTTACCAATACGCACAACCGGCGCAACGTCATAGAATGTCTCTGAACAGGTTCACGCCCACTTTTGGGGGAAATCGCACTAGACGTTCCATTGACTTCCATTCAAAATAGCGGAACAAAGCAACCTTCGTACACAGCCGGCAGGCGTAAATAACTTATGAAATCACTCAGATTAAACACGTTGAGTAATTATCTGTCCACCCTGCCGGCCATAGAGCGCGAAAGATACATTAACACATTTAATTTGGTCAATATAAAAACATGTCTCTTTCATTCTCCCAGCATCAAATTTGTGTAACAACGCTCCCAATTGGCCAGAGGTGTCTTACCCGGACATTAAACACGTACCTCATCAAGTCAACAGGGAAGCAAGTGAATGATTTTACTTCGTATTTGAAAGTTACTTCGTATTTATTTATTATGTCTTTATATTTAGAGTAATGAGTGCACTTTTCCGTCCAGCCATACAACTAACTGGCTTAGCGATATTTTCAGCAATCACTGGATGGCGTTGTTACACAAATTTGACGCTGTGAGAATGAAAGGGACATGTTTTTATATTGACCAAATTAAATGTGTTAATGTATCTTTCGCGCTCTATGGCAGGCAGGATGGACAGATAAATACTCTACATGTTTAATCTGAGTGATTTCATAAGTTATTTACGCCTGCCGGCTGTGTAAAACCGTTACTTTGTTCCGCTATTTTGAATGGAAGCCAATGGAGGCGCTGCTTTTTTAACCCCCGAAAAGGGGCAGTGACGAAATTTACAGTCAAGTTCCCGGATGTGCCGGTAGTCCGTATAGAGACAGAGCGCAGCGCGTCATAACCTGAAAACCACGCCCACCGGGGGAAAAGCAAATCCAACCGACTCTCCATTGACTTTGTATTGCGAGAGGCAAAGTGTACAGCTAACAAGCCAAAAAAACCAAATACGTTTTTATAAGCTGTCGACCCCAAAAAACGACCGTTTAAAGACACAAAAATGGATACAGGCAACTTTTCATAGTACTTCTATTAGTAGAACTGCGTCCACTAGGGGGAAACGTAGTCGGCGATCCACTTTATTCTCCTTAAAGGCTGGGTTTTACGGCTCGACAGCTTATAAAAACTTATTTCTGGGTTCTTTGGCTTGTTAGCTGTACATATTGTCACACAGCAGCTTTTAGGCATTATTCACTTTTTTGTTATGAGCCAGAAATGACAAGGAGGCGGCTTCTCGCAATACAAAGTCAATGGAGACGGTTGGATTGAATTCCCCCCCGGTGGGCGTGGTTTTCAAATTTGCATAACTGTGCTCTGTCTCTATACAAAGTCAATGGAGACGGTTGGATTGCTTTCCCCCCCGGTGGGCGTGGTTTTCAAATTTGCATAACTGCGCTCTGTCTCTATTAAACCAATAAGATTATAACTTTTTGGAAGTAACCATGTACTGTCATACACAAATGTACAAATAATAATATCAGAAAATTAAGTGAGTGTTATTAGTTTAAAAATAACTGGCACAATTACACAAAAAATGTAAATGAGTTAGTCACGATGAAAAAAACCAAATTTAGTTTTGAGTGCTCTTAGGGTTAACGTACTATTGGTACAAACAAAAAAATTCAACAAAGAATAAAACACCAAATAAACTATGCATATAGTCTACTGAAATTTTTACATATGGGAAGTATAATACATGATAATGGGTCATCAATAAAGCTCCACAATGTATTTAAAAATGCAGTGTGTAACATTGACATCTAGAGGTTGAACTTGGTACCGCAGTCTAAATTCAAAATATTGGAGAGATTTTTTTCACTTCCCTCTCCTCATCAGACTCAACGCTCACATGGGTTGCCAGACACCTACCGGAGCAAATGATGGAAAGCATCTAGTTTATCTGTTCAATTTTACATCTGTAATGTTTTTGTTTTTTACAAATTACAAACGCACTCATGTGGATTTTTAAAACTCAATCTGCGCCTCCTTTATTTTGAAGGTTGCGTCCTCCGGAGGTCGCATTAATGGGCCATATGCAGTCCATTTAAGTAACCAGGGGTAGGTAACGTGGTCCTGGAGTGCCGCAGTCCTGCAGATTTTATTCTAAAACAGGTACTGTTAAATGAATTAGGTGTCATTTGCAGAAGGTCTCTTATTTAAAAAAAATATCCTGTAATTTAACTATTAAAATGAAGTCATATCTGCAGATTTAGTGACTTTTTGAACAAAAAATAAACACAATTTGACTCTTAATGTACTGTAGTGTATTATAATAGAAAGTGTCAAAGTGAGTACTAAGTCAATCTCTCAGATGGACACTCCATATTCTTTGGAAGACTGTGGAAGTATAGAGGATTAGACATCTCTGCTATATTGCTACCTTATTTTCATAATTTTTACTTTATTCTCAAAATATCACAACTTGTGTAATGTTGACTTTATTGTAAAAATATTACGACTTTGCTCTCTTATTGCTATGACTTTATTTTTGTAAATTAATTTTGACCTTAGGCTATTTAAATATCACAACTTTAATCTCGATATTTATTTATTCGCAATACTTTTAATTTCGAAATATTATAATGTTGTTGTAGTTATTTTGATTTTTTTTCTTATTTTAGCTTATTCTTAATCCTCTATCATTCAGAAATAATTTTTATACATTTTATAAATCCTGATAAAAAACACATTTACTGCATGCCCTAGACTGACTGGTGAATAGTGATGAAGTCCTTGAATCATTAACTGTTATCGTCTCAGTAGCACATTAGCGAAATTAAACACTGCACACACACACATATCAATTTTTAATAGTCTAAAGTTACAGTGAAATTGAGACCCACTTTCTCCTGTAGTTTAAATGGAAATAATACAAAAAAATAATGTAACGAAATGCAAAATAAAATTGAATTTTTTTTTATTTAAAATGTTTGTTAACAAATTGTTAAAGCTGCAATGTGTAACTTTTGCCTCTCTATTTTGAAGAATTGCATGTTATATTACATACTCAAATCTACAAGAAGTAAAAAAAACTAACAGCTCATTTTATTAATGATAATTATAAGCATACCTTTGTGAATCGTGGTAAAGTAATGAGACAGTATTGAACACTGATTGTTTACTTGATGAATAACTGATTTTTTTTACCAAAAAACTTTATGGATTGCAGTTTTAAAAAACATAATTTCTGCATCATATACGCATTTATACAACACAAATAAATTGGGACATTAAAAGAAGATAACGGAGCACACCTACAAATTTGCGGCAAACCGTGGCGCATGAATGTTTATTACGTACTGCTGACGTTTTCTGGAACGTCAAATTACGTTACCAAATTAATATTCATGAGCTTATCCTTAGCCATAGTAGGAATTCCACATGGATCTTATCCGCCTCCTTTCTTCCATGTTTACCTCAAATCCCACCCAGCAGCGGATGTTATTGGAAAAGTGTGGACACGGACGTTAACGTATGATCCAAAAAACCCTGGAAAGTTCTTCGTTTCATTAACATAAGGATCCAAAAGGTAACGGAACGTTGCGCGCGCTATTATTATGCGATTGAGAGCGTTGTCATGGTAGCATTACTGGAGCAAGTGTTTTGCTTTGGGCCTGTAACGGTATTCGCATCATTGACAAGTAAGATCGTCGGATCATGTTAATCGCTACGCATATTTATCAGTCTTTACGTGTTTTAACCCGTGTACGATTTTAAGAAGACAGCTTTAATTTCACCATACTTCAGTTTTGTTATGCTAATGTGCGTCAACGGCAGTGAGCTGTTAGCTAATGAAGCTCGTTGTTGGTTTTACTGGGATGAATGAAGACGACATGAAAGCGATATGGTCACCACACTTGTGTGCTATATTTGGGATCTAGTGTGAAGAACTTGGAGTATTTTTAGAAGTTTAGCCTAAGTACTAGTTAATTGTCTGCTTTTCTGATGTCATCTCTGTGTGATGATGAGGCCATGACACAAATGTCCATTTAAATGACTTCTTATACCAATGCTATGATAAACACAAATGAAGCGATATTGGAAAAATTAAAGTTAGATAAGTTATGTAATCAGTGCTGGTTGGGATGAAACTCAGGATGGATAATCCACATCCACAACACTCTAGAAAAGACTAGAACACACGCCTTAAACGCCCCAATAATGACTCGCCAATCTTATAGAGATACGTGGACAACAACAACAACTGATGCATTGTAGCTTCCAATCTTTGCAGTAATAGAGTCCGTGCACTTAAATCCACTTAGTCGTTACCCTGACTACATAAACTAAAAGACAGAAAGCACACACACAATATATACATACTCTAAATTTAGTAGTAGTCAAATGCCTTTAAATTTGCATTTCTTGCTTTATCCTCATTGGCTACTGAGAGTTATTCTAGGTAAATAACATTTGCAATGCAAGTTGACATGTAACTAGTTGTCTCAATCATGTTGGTGACACATCACCTGCTTATCTAAGCCGTGTAAGGGTCACACCTCAGTGAACCATGCCATTATACATATATAATAAAAATAGTTGGCTAGCTAAAGGTGAATGTTTGCATGTGTAGGTAATATTTGTGGTGGTGTGTTTACCTAACTGCATTTGTGCAGTTATTTGATCATATTATGGGATTATTAAAGTGTATTATGGGCAGATAAAGTCATAGACTTCTCAGACACGTTTATTTGACTTCCAAATGAGCTTCGGCATTTTCCTCTTTCCCCATTTGCATTTATTTTCCCTTTTCTTTTCAGTGAAAGGACACATTTTTAACAATAACAAACAATGCATGATATCTGGTTAGGCTTGACCCACTTTTTTCAGTTTCCAAGAAAGCTGTGCCATCCCTACCGAAAAATCCAGCTAAGACCAGCGTGAGCTTGGTTTTTTTTGGTTTTGCAGGTGTAGCAAGCGGATCTAGCTTTGTTTTAGTCACTTTTTAAGCTGGTCTATCTGGACTTAGCTGGTCAGGCTGGAAGACCAGCTGACTCATCAGCTTGACCAGCTTTGCCACACTGGGAGGACCATCTTAAACCAGCTACTGCCACCTTAAACCAGCTAGAACCAGCTACCAGCTTATGCTGGTATTAGCTGGATTTGTCAGTAGGGGTGGCTTTGTTATTATGGTAAATATTGGTATTTTTCTTAATGTCAAAACCTGTCTACTTGAAAACTCGAGATACTAAAACTCACAAGTTTGTTGTTTCTTTATGAAACATTGGTCTTTATTGTGGAGGTTTATGCTATTGTTTAGTCTAATATTTGTTTATATTTCTTAGTTTTATTTCTTAGGCAGCTTGACAGCCTATGTCACAAGGATTATGCATTATACATACACTCACCTAAAGGATTAAACACCATACTAATACTGTGTTTGACCCCCTTTCGCCTTTAGAACTGCATTAATTCTATGTGGCATTGATTCAACAAGGTGCTGAAAGCATTCTTTAGAAATGTTGGCCCATATTGATAGGATAGCATCTTTCAGTTGATGGAGATTTGTGGGATGCACATTCAGGTCACTTAGCTCCCGTTCCACCACATCCCAAAGATGCTCTATTGGGTTGAGATCTGGTGACTGTGGGGGCCATTTTAGTACAGTGAACTCATTGTCATGTTCAAGAAACCAGTTTAAAGTGATTCGAGCTTTGTGACATGGTGCATTATCCTGCTGGAAGTAGCCATCAGAGGATGGGTACATGGTGGTCATTAAGGGATGGACATGGTCAGAAACAATGCTCAGGTAAGCGGTGGCATTTAAACGATGCCCAATTGGCACTAAGGGGCCTAAAGTGTGCCAAGTAAACATCCCCCACATCATTACACCACCACCACCACCAGCCTGCACAGTGGTAACAAGGCATGATGGATCCATGTTCTCATTCTGTTTACACCAAATTCTGACTCTACCATCTGAATGTCTCAACAGAAATCGAGACTCATCCGAACAGTCTTCAACTGTCCAATTTTTAGTGAACTCTGCAAATTGTAGCCTCTTTTTCCTATTTGTATTGGAGATGAGTGGTACCCGGTAGGGGTGTCACGATTCTCCAAATCCTCGATTCGATTACATTTTCGATTCTGATGTCACGATTCAATTCGATTCTCGATTTTTAAAAGAATTTTTTAAGACAAAAAATTATATGCCTTTATTATTATTATTATAATTATTATAGTTTCACATTAACATGCACATTGCGTGCTTTTCCTCGCATGGGGGTTTGTGGGCTTTACTTTACGCGAGAGAGCTTGTAGAGAGAGAATTCCTTCTTGCACGCAGATAGACATAATGTGCGCGTCTTGGACTCCTATTATCTGAAATAAAACCGGTGCGTCATAAGCAGCTGCGCTTCTCTCTGTCTCAGGTGCACGCGCTCTCGCATCTGTCCAAAGTCTAAACATAATCTAAAGTAATAATCCTTACGTATTTGTTCAGTTTCACGCGTTTCATGCGAGCTGAGGCAAACTATACCTTCTGTTTAAAATATAACCCGCTGCATCTTGGCAGCTCTCTCGTGCACGTGCAGAGAGCTGCGCTCTGTCCGAACTCCGAAGGCAGATCACTAGGTAGTAATCCTGTTTATGATATGCATTTCAAGGAGTTGAAGCAATACATCCCTCGTGTTTAAAATATAAATCGCGTTCCGCTGGATGGATGTTTTTAAAGACACTTCTGAGAGTTTATTTTCCCCCGCTTGGCAAGCCGACCGGACGTGAAATGGGGGCGTGGCAGCATCGACGATCCCATTTTTTAATTCGAAGTTCGAGGTTATGACTTAATGTCGATCGATTTCGATTTAAAATCGAAATCGTGACACCCTTAGTACCCGGTGGGGTCTTCTGCTGTTGTAGCCCATCCGCCTCAAGGTTGTGCGTGTTGTAGCTTCACAAATGCTTTGCCGCATACCTTGGTTGTAACGAGTGGTTATTTCAGTCAAAGTTGCTCTTCTATCAGCTTGAATCAGTCGGCCCATTCTCCTCTGATCTCTAGCATCAACAAGGCCTTTTTCGCCCACAGGGCTGCCACATACTGGATGTTTTTCCCTTTTCACAGAATTCTTTGTAAACTGAGCAGATTGTGAAATACTCAGACCGGCCCGTCTGGCACCAACAACCATGCCACGCTTAAAATTGCTTAAATCACTTTTCTTTCCCATTCTGACATTCAGTTTGGAGTTCAGGAGATTGTCTTGGCCAGGATCACACCCCTAAATGCATTAAAGCAACTGCCATGTGATTGGTTGATTAGATAATTGCATTAATAAGAAATTGAACAGGTGTTCCTAATAATTCTTTAGGTGCGTGTATGTATTACGTAGTATGTTCTGACTTATTTATGTTCTGTAACTAAGAGCCATGTGGTTTTCCCTACCGACAATTTAGGTTTAAAGGAAAATGCCGATGCGGGGAACAAGCTAAATTCCCAAAGAGATAAGTCCATACATAGCATTTTCATCTCTGTATGCACCCAACGCTGGCCTAGCTTGGCGCAGGGACTGGATGTGGATTGCTCCAGCTGGCGTGCTGCTCCTTATAAGTGACAAAGTGACACCAACATTTTCCTATCAAAGATGGCTGTGTCTCATATGACATTGTTATTTGTACACGTTGTGACTATACAAATCACAACATATAAATAGGAAAATGTTGTCGTTATTTTGTCGCTTGTTTGGAGCAGTGTGCTGGCTGGAGCCGTTTGCTTTCGGCCTTTGTGCTGAGCTGGGCTAGCGGTGGGTGTGTCAGACAGAGTTATGGCACGCACGGAGATCAAAAAGGTATATATGGACTTAACTAACTCTGGGGGAATACGGTGAATAAGCTAAATTCCCAAAATGTCGGCATGTTCCTTTAAAGTCCAAAGAAAAGTGGATATGCTCTTTATTACAGGAGAATGTTGAGACACATTGAGCATCTGCTCAGAAATAATTAAATGTGTTTTATTTGAATGGCCCTTCAGCACAGGTAGTATGAGATGAAGCTCAGGTTACAACTGGATGATGGGTACTGATTTATAAATCATGTTTGTGTTTGCTTTAGAAACAGGCTGTGTGAGCGACGCTTCCTTCTTTGGCCCCCTTCCTGGGAACCAACATGTCCAATGACCCCCCTCCTCCTTACCCAGGGGGCCCCAATGCCCCTCTTCTTGAGGAGAAAAATGGGCAACCTCCAGTTTCTGGTAAATTCCTACTAGATATTTTTCTCATCTGTTTGAACTTTCAGAGTTATTTTACTTAAACTTTCTTTTTTATATGCTTTCCACACAAACACTAAAGAAATAAGTAAATATGAGTCTGCGAAATCTAAGATAAAGTCTCATAATCTAATAATGAGATTAGGACCATCAAAGTTTGATTTCACTTTGATTGTTACACTATGAAGGTTACATTTTACAGAATGTGCTTTACAATGTATTTTATGATTTCATGACTTAAAATGGGTTTTCACAGGCAGGGTTAGATATTTACAATGCTTTGAAGAAAGCCAGAGTCTGCACAATCATTGTTGCAGAATTACAAAATGTTGTTGGAAGAAACCATGGAGACATGAATTGAAGCACATTTCCCACAACCTTTTTTTAGAGATTTGATGAAACAAGAAAAAAGCCTTTATTTTAGGAAAGCACTGCATGTTTCTTTAAGTTGCACCAATAGAAAGGCACTCAAAACATGCCAGTGTTGTTACCAGACTATTATGTAAGCAAATGGGCCGATTCTGATACTGAATGCTCTTTTTGTTTGTTTAAGCATCAGACAAGAAAGAGTGAAACTGTACATTAACAAGATGTTTATTTGCTTGTTAACCGGCTTAACAGACTAAAATTCTGTAGCTAATTGAATATAGAGGCAACAACTTCATCTGAAGTATAATGATCAAACATGCAGCTTACCTGTGACATCAGAAGTTGTTTTAGTATTAAATTAGATTTAAATATTCTGTATATTATAATAAGATTGTGCGGATTCCCTCTCAGACAGTACATGGTGCTTATACATTCACTACCAGCGTTATACTGTAAACAAAGAAGGCTTATAAACAGCGCTTTATTAGGCTATATACTGAGATGAGACAAAAAGAAGATGCCATCAAGGCTTCTCGATGTGTCCACCATGACAGCAATTGTGTCCGTAATACAGATTGGCCGAAATAGTGCATCTATACTTAAAATGAGAAAGAATTCTCAAAATCTTGTTAAATGTGCCTTGTGTAACTTTTAGATGGATCTCTTGACAGAAATGCAGTATAATGTACATAAATACTGTGTTTGTTTTTATTACCTTAGAATGAGTCATTTTCATACAGCATGTGGCCCCTTACATGGAAGGCGCCATTTCTTGCCACCATATTTCTACAGAATTCCTAAATGTACAAACTATAACGAGTAACGAGTAGTTATACGAGCAAGTTTGGTGGTACAAAATAAAACGTAGCGCTTTTCTGGGCGGATTTGGAGGAGGAACTGTATTTTATGGCGTAGTGGCAGTTTTGTGAGTGCTTCGACTCGGCGCATTATGAGAGTGAGAAGGGGAGCGGACTTTTCAGGTGAGTCGAAGTGCTCCCAAAAGTGCTATTACGCCATAAAATATAGTTCCTCTTTTGAATCCGCTTGGAGGAGCGCTGGGTTTTGTTTTGTGCCACCAAACTTGCTCGTGTGGCTACTCGTCTTGAATAGGAGGAACGTTGATGTGTTTGGTCACTTTTGGCTTTATCTCTGAATGGTGCCATTGATTGAATGGGCCTAAGCTAAATGCTATTGAAGTGTCGCAGCGCGCTCCAGCACTTACGTGCACGCACACAGATGATAGAGGGATGTATCAACAATTCTTAGTTAAGGTAATAACATATTTTAATATTGAAAATGAGTAGACTATTCCTTTAACTCTAGGGGAGCTGGAAAATGAGAATATTTTCAAAAAAAAAGTGGAGTGTCCCTTTAAAGACAAGCATTTTCTGGAAGGCATTAAACTTTGTGAAAATCATAAAAAATGCTGCCGCTGGCTGGCAACTTTAAAAAAAGCTGGCAGGGAAAGAGTTAAGTTTTCATTTTAACTTTTGCTAAGTAAAATTTTCTAAATTTAGCATTAAGTAATTACTTTTATTTCAAGATGACAACACATGGTGCTCTACTCGAAGCTGTTCACACCCTCAGACTGGGAATTGAGCATTTCTATAGCAATAGTAACAATGGCAAAATGAATCAGCGTGAAAGAGTATTGTAGGCAGCTGTAAAATACATAAATACATTCAATTAGATTGGAATGCTTCTGCTAAATATTGCATAACACAGAAAGCGCATCAGCCAGGTAACAATAATAACATGCTGGAAATGGTTCAGCGTAAAATTACAGTAGTCCAACGGTTCAAGTCATCATTTTAAGAAAAGCCGCAATTATGAGCTCTACAAGGAAGTGAACGTTTTTTACACGTTAAAATCTTGTAATTACGAACTAATTTTTAATATACCTAACATATTGTATCATAATATCATAGAATGTATTAAATAAAAGCATTCTGACTGGTGGCTTTCTTTTATTTGAAATTAAACTGTATTTCACCAGCAGCCAGTGCTCCAGTAGTGACAGCACCTCCACAGAGTCACTCCCTGCCTCCAGACTATGGACCTCCACCATATGAAGCCATACAGCCTGGCTTTGTTCCACCGCACGTCCCTGGTGAGAGTGGAATGCCTAAGCCTATGGCAGTACCTATGCCTATGTCCCCTGGTGGGTCTGCCTGCCAAACGTATCCTGTGCATATAATCTCTGAGTGTTATTAAAAAGTACATGTGCTATAATAGATCCTTTATTAAAAGCCTTTTATGTGTATCATACTCACACAGGTGGTTACAACCCTCCCCCTGGGCATTTTCCTCATATGATGCCAGAGCACTACGGTCCAGGGCCCAGTAACTTTGCGCCGAGTCACACGGCCACGGTCTTCAGCCCTTCTGGTGCAGGCACCACCGTGACCATTGTGCAGGGGGAGATGTTTCAGACAACTCCAGTGCCTACCATTTGTCCACACTGCCAGCAGCCCATCGTCACCCGCATCAGCCATGACATCGGCCTCATGAACACCTTTTTTTGTTTGTTCTGCTTCTTTGTCGGGTAAGTTTGAACAGTATGATTTGATACATAGCCAATGTGACATTTTGTAAATTGAAGGTGATGCAATGTCACAAGGGTGTTATACCCATTATTACGACCAGTTTAGAAGTGAAGTCAAAAAGAAACCAGTCAGTTTACAGTTTAGTACTGTGCTTGTGGTGACGCAATTCGAATGTTTTCCTTGCAGTTGTGATTTCGGCTGTTGCTTGATCCCCTGTATGCTCGATGACCTGAAGGATGTGACGCATACCTGCCCAAACTGCAAGGGTTATATTTACACATACAAGCGCATATGCTAACAGTTATATGCTGAAAACAATCGTGCTGTGACCTCAGTCTGGTGGGTGTTGACGACTCACTTTCTTTTCCCTCTGTTCAATATGTTCGAACCCACGTTTTAGTCGCTTCCACTTTATATACATCCTACACGTAATGTACAGAAACTATAATGTGCTGTCTAGCAGGCATTGAAGGAAGGCATGATGTTTATATGCAAAACTGTGACATTAATTTAATTTTAGCGACGAAGCGTTTAAGTTCAGAGATTATGTGAAGTGGTAAATTTGTAAAGCTCATACGTGTAGCAAAACCGATGTTCACTTCAGGTCAGTGTTGTTTAATTGTAGTTGTATGAACTGTAATTTTATTCTTTAACATATTACTAGTCATAATAATAATTATTATTTAATGTGATTGTCTTTATGTGTAAAAATAAGTTTCTTATGTAAGTTCTCTTATCTTATGCAAATGTAATCGGGATTTTCCCATAACTTTTGTTTGTCTGTATTTGTCTTCCCTCTCCATTTGATGTGCTTATCAGTGTAACATGCATTATTATACATCTGTGTTATTTATGTTACTAAGGGACATGTGTGTACATCTCAATCTCCTTGTAGTAATAGGATATTTAAATAGAGTTCACTAGTGCACTTTGAGTATTAATGCCATTTAAGGGTCATATACTGTATGTGACCCATACACATTTAAATTCAAACTGAATCAAAGCTGTTTTATGTAAGCTACAGTGGTAAATGAAGTAGAATAAGTTTGACTGATATATACAGTAATAATGACGATGTGTAAATAATCGAAGCATCTTTATGTAGTGTTAATTTTGGTCAGGAACGTGATGAGCAGGTTTATTTCCTTGAACACAGTAAAGTTGTTTTCTCTAAAGAGGGAGAGATTTTTGGTACCGGTTAGAAATGTTTCTTACTGTTGGATTTCACCAGCATGATAAAGGCCAATGCATGACATCACTGTAATCTTTCACAGTGCACTATATGTCCCTTTATTGCTCTGAGCTCAACACGTCACGCTCTGCTGCTTGCTACATTGAGCTTCAGTACTCAAAGCGGATTAACTGTTCACGTAATGCTGTGTGCAACGGGGATTTAGAGATGATTGTCTCTACATTTTTTTTTTTTTTTTGCATTTACTGTTGTCATTTCTACTAATTCTAGCTATGGGGAAATGCATTGAACAAAAATGTGTGCATTATCCAAAAAGTACATGACTAAGTGGGGCTATCAGTACTTGGGACAGAGAAACTGTTTGCAAAATACCAATTATAAACATAAATTATTGTCTGGTCTAAAATATGTGGTACTGCGATTCAAAAAATTACACATCCTCAGTGCACGGACACTATATAAATATATATATATGAATATTGCATTACTGAATGTTAATTGTGAATTGCTTTCTATTGGACAATCTGACTAAAGCTATTAAGGCCATCAGATGTTTCCTGTAGTATTAACCATGAAGAAATAAATGTAGTTCTCCCTCTCTCTGTAAATATGCATAAACCCTTTGTGTTTTGAGGTAACACTGAATCTTAATCTTAATATGGCATCACAGTTTGTATCATGTTCTGCTTTGAAGGATTCCACTACAAAGAAATTTCACTTTATCTGACTGAAAGTTACCTCATTCATACCATTTCAAACTGTGAGCTATAACATTTCATATGTATTTTCCATACATCCAAGTATCTGATCACTGAATAACAATCTTTTGTAACTATGTATGCATGTTCACGGGGTTAACGTGCACAATCCGGGCTGTCTCCCTTTAATCTACAGTAATATGCTCTACATGCTTCGTGAGGTGACTTGATGCTGTGCCAGACAAGAGTAAATGTCAAGCTTGTGTTACTGGAATGCAGCACCTGTAGATAGATGCCTCGAGATGTCTATGTAAAACAAAACAATGAATTATGATTATTTGAGAAAATAAATGGCCAAACCACACCTTCACGAGTGATCTTTTTATTTATACACAAAACATCTTTCAGTCACCAAGACTGCATACTGTCTGTAAACAATGCAGTTATCAGACATAAATAAATGAACACTGATTAGTGAATGAGCTGATAATAGTAAACTAAAGATAAAAGTATGTGCAAAGATTTCCAAGGTTTCTAATTGGATATACCTGGCTCCCAGCTCCTTATATGAAATCCTATATATTATATATCCTATATATTTAAACATATGTATTATTAGGGTGTATAATCCAAAATATGATTTAGTCCCTCCACCGATGCCCACATTGCAGATTACAGCACTTGTAGAAAGTTGTCATAGGTTCATCTGCAGATCTAGTTTGTATCTGCATGAAAAAAGCCCTTGGGTGCTCACATTTTGGACATGGTTCTACAAGGAATAAAGTGAACATATGCATTAAAAGAGAAGTAATTATAAGCCATCAAAATGAAGTCGCACAAGTAGGACATGACATTTGTATACACTGCTTTACCTGCTGTTGAATCCACGTTTTCCCACGCAGCGGAGCCTCCGAGAACGTCATCAACTTCTTTCAGTTTAGGATACTTTCTGTTATTCACCTGAAATATATTTAACACACATATTAAAAATAATTATAGCAATAAAACTTTCATTTACACGGTCTATCTCGAAATCGAGATGGTCTTTGCATTACCTTCCTCGTGACGTTGTGTACGTATGGACATGTATTACACGCGAATCTGTAGCATCTCTGACCCTCTTCCACGATTAGCACATTGCCACAAGTTGGACAAAACATAAGCATTTTCGAGCCTGTGTAAAAACTGTATACAGAATAATAATATTGGTTTTCTTTATGTCTTATTCGAGCGCTTTCGCTATGATGATAAACACATGACGGGCAATGCGTCACACTATTTTCGGCTCGGCATGAAACGAAATATTAATGCGAATAAACGTTAATAATAGTGAGAAGTTTAATGTTGACACGTGATAGTCATAGTAAAACGTGAACCAATTAATATGTGCATGTTAAGAATTTATATAGATAATGGCAGATGTACAATATTACACGCGGAACTAAATATTGGTCCGTCACCAAAAATGTTCCGACAGCGTGGTTGTAAAAATATGCTGCAACACAACCCAGCTGCTCGTGTTATGGTTTTATCGGACAATATTTTCACTTGCACATCGTGGTCTTGTGTTCAACTGGACGTTATGTACACGTAACATAAAAAGTCATTTATAACAGATTTATGGATTTACAACGATTAGTTTGGACGTCCAGAATATAAAGCTGAGAATGGATGAATGTCCAAAGATAATGGATGTCGATAAAGCAGAACTGGAGGAGAAATCTGTGGTAACGTTAGATGTTATTAAAACAGAGGAGCAAGAAGAAGAAGAAGAGGATGAGGAGGCGTTGCCACACTCTGAATTTCTGGACATCTTTGAGGAAGGGCTCGCCCTGATGGTGCAGGACCCTTTACTCTGTGACCTACCGATTCAGGTGTGTCATCAAAGTACAATACATATATATCATTTGTTTATATAGACATTTTAGGGATAATCACACATTGTGCCTATAAAGCTAAGCATATTTTATATTTTAACTATAATATATAGGTCACATTGGAGGAGGTGAACTCTCAAGTGGCTCTGGAGTATGGTCAAGCCATGACTGTTCGAGTCTGTAAAGCTGATGGAGAAGTCATGCGTGAGTTTTTCTTGCGATAAGATTTATACCTGGATTTGGTCATGGAGCATGAAAAAAAGGAAATATTTATTGTATTGCTCTTTTCCTCAGCTATTGTGGTGGTGCAGTCTGCTACGGTGTTGGATCTGAAGAAGGCCATTTCCAGATTTATGGAGCTCAAACAACAGCGAGAAGGTGGTGTCAAGCACATCAGCTGGTAAGACGTGTGTCTAAGCTTCATTTATGTTCATACATTCATATATCCATGTGACCAATCCACTTTTCTTTTCAAGGAGATATGTATGGAGAACATTTCACCTGGTTTTCAATGGAGAAAAGATGGAAGATGACAAAAGGAAGCTTAAGGAGTGAGTTACAGATAGTAAGATTTGAATCAGGAAAAAAATACAGGAAATCTGTACAAAAAAATTAAATGTTCAGGACTAAATGTCTTCTTTAGGCATCGTATTTGTTTAGTGTGACCTATCTTTGCACTAAACACATCTTGAGTAAAAAGACAAATTTCTTTAAAATTAGGATTTAATTTGATTTAGATTTAAGAGTTCCTGCAGTTTCCCGCTATTGCTCAAGTGGAAGGGGAGTTTACCATAAAAACTTGACACATCAGTTTACATGTTTATACTGTTTTTAATACTATATACACATTTCCTGTATTTTTTGGATGTATTCTTAAGAGACTGAGAAACAATTATATATGATCACTATAACATTGCAAAAACAACAAATCTAATTCTGGCATGCATGGTGGCCCAAGACTTTTGCACAGTACTGTATATCAAAAAATGTATTTATCATTAGTAACATGTGTTGTTAAAGATTTTATTTGGTTTTCTTAATATTTTTTATTTTTTGATATCTCACTTTCCAGATTTTCAAATAGTCAACCAAATATTGTCAAGCCATGCATAAAAAACTGACCCTTATGACTGGTTTTGTGATCACATATAATAAGTACAGAGAGCATTAGATCAATATCATCATCTCATTTTTGACCAATGTGTTGTTTAGCGGCTTTTGCATTTGAGTTCTTCATTTTTAAGCAGGAATACATTAAGATGTCCGATGTTTTTTAAACTGTTTCCGTTTCTCACATTTTGTAGTTACGGGATCAGAAACAGAGACGAAGTGACGTTCTTGAAGAAACTGAGGAAGAAATAAACATGGATAAGTGCGATTTCCTGTGTATGGGTCACATTTGACATGGACTTTCAGTGACTGTCAAATTTCCCAGGCAGTCATTCACAGAAACAGCCGGATCATTCTTAGGACTTATTCATCGGTTCCTAAAATACTTTATATAATATTCAAAGTACCTTTCTTTTGTAAGGGCCTTTGTTTTTATTTTGTTTTCATATACTGTTACATTTTCGAAGCATGCAAATATATAACGAAAAAAATAAACACCACAAACTGCATCTGGGTCTGAATCACTAATCTGGTG
Source organism: Misgurnus anguillicaudatus (assembly GCF_027580225.2). NCBI lineage: Eukaryota > Metazoa > Chordata > Actinopteri > Cypriniformes > Cobitidae > Misgurnus > Misgurnus anguillicaudatus. The sequence goes on from NC_073355.2 coordinate 15,454,138, forward strand.
TATAATTGTGAAATTTAATGGACATTTTTATTTTAGTCAAATAATAAAATTAGCACTTGCTGAGGTACTTTATTTTTTTAAAGTTTAATTATTTATTATTTTGGTCCCACATGACTTTACCAAGACTGTCCCACCTTTAATGCCCTGCTAACTGAAATAAAAAAATGTAACCACCTACTTTAAATACTGTAAATATGTTCCTCATTCAGTATTATTATGACACAGTATGAGTAGTCTTATTATTTGCCTACTGCTGTTTGTGAACAGAGGATCAGTGAGGCTAAATGCACTACAGAAAGCACAGGTAACTACTTTATATCATTTTATGTGACCTAGAATTTTTTTTTAAAGTTAAACAATGGATTTTATTTGTGTAGAATTAAACTAAATGTATTCCTCTGATCATTGATATGGTGCATTTTCTAATATAATTTTTACATTTGTACAGCTTGACATTTTTCAAACCAAGAAAAGTTATCCTATTGTACAGTTTTAAATAAGACTCTATATGGATGTTAATATCGGTCTGAAAGGCATGGGCTCTTAGAGAACTGGGATCGAGTGAACTGTGACTTCTCAACATGCCTGAACAATCTGATGATAACTTGTTGAAGATCTCGGAAGAGCTGAACAAGCTGTCCTTGCGCAGACAGCACCTCACCGACAGACGCAATGTCTTGGGATTGCTGATAGATTTTAAGCGAAACAACGGCCAAAATGAGCAACGTAAGTATTAAAACCGTTGTTAAAGGGAAAGTTCACCTAAAAACGAAAAATCTTTCATCATTTACTCACGCTCATGTTGTTACAAACCTGTATAATTTTCTGTGTTCTGATGAACACAAAGGAAGATATTTTAAGAAATGTTTGTAACCAAACTGTTCGTGGACCCCATAGAATACTATGGAAGTAAATGGGGCTCATAAATGGTTTGGTCCTCAAAATATCTTTCTTCGTGTTCATCAGAACAAATAATAATATTCAGGTTTGTAACAACATGAGAGTGAGTAAATGATGACACAATTTTTAGGTGAACTATCCCTTTAATGACTGTGAACATTGTGATTTCGTATTGTGTTAATAAAGATGCACTATTATAACTGTTTTAAGTGTGGGATACATTTTTTAAATGATTTATGCTGCTTGTGACCAACAGAGTATTTTAGGGAGAATGAAGAAATGCAAGAAATTGATGAAGAACTTAAAGTCCTCTCGGAGAGGAAGATTCAACTGCAGATGGAGCACGACAGACTGGCAGGAACTCCTAATATTTTAATTGGTATGTTTTTTTGGTATTTTATTTATTTGGACAATTTCTAGATAGACCTTTATACATATAGCTTGTACATTTGATTGATCCAAAATTTCTTAGTTAATCTGTTATTACAATTTTCCGCACCTTAATTTCAGACACGACTGTTTCATCTGTTGTTGTGGAGAATCCACCATCCTTTCCAGGTTATTGAGTTTTATGCTTTAATAATTTCTATAATGTTTTAATTTTGATGCGTATAGTGTCAGAATAATAAAAGCAACCAAATACATATTTAGAGTCCTGAAAGTACCTGATTTGTATGTTTATTTCAGCTCCACAGGTTATTCTGGATGTTCAGGAACTTCCTCCATCCCCATCACTGACGCAGTGTCCATACTGTCATGAATATATAACCACAGAGGTCACAAAGACCTCTGGTAGTGTGCCATGTCTCATCTGTTTAGTTTTAGTTATGGTTGGGTAAGTTGAATGAGTCACTGTATCATTTTCTTATTTCTCTAGAACTGTGCTTCTCAAACTTTATACAGAATTTATCATTAATTGATATATTTCTTAAAGGGGTCATAGCGAGAAATTCAGATTTGTTCCATGTTTAAGTGCTATAATTGCTTCTATAAACCTAGAAAACATGAAAAAGAACAACCCAGTAACTTTGTTTCCGTAAACCGTAAGCATGTGAAAAATTAGGTCATTAAGATTTTGCATGTTTTGTGACGTAGGTAGCGAGTCTTATTATAATAATATCACCCCATTGCAACTATCCAACCACAGCACTGCCATTCAGTGGCGGCCGGTGACTTCGTTTTTCGAGGGCGCTCGATGCAAAGTTCGTCACAACATGTATGTAGCCCGTCATGTGTGTGGTTCCTTTTTTCAAAATATGTGTTCTTCACATCGAGAGATCGTCTTGTCAAAATAAGTGCCTGCTGCAGATGCGTCTAAAGCAGTGCTTCTCAATTATTTTCTGTCACGCCCCCCCTAGGAAGAAGTAAACATTTCGCGCCCCCAACTCTCCGCCGCGACTGTATTAGTATAATTTGTCTATAAAATGACACATTTGCAAAACATTGTTTCCTTATTAACATTAAAGAAAACACAAAAATAGAAATATCGATCAACTTACAACAAAGAATAACTTTATTAACATTGTTTTTTAGTCTGTAACAACAAAGACTTAAAATGCATCAATTTGCCTGAAAAAAAACAAATCCTTGTTTAAAGTATAATATTTTTTGACCATTTGATACTGAAAAATTAAATGAAATATAATCAATAAATAATAATAAAAACTCAAGCGGCTTATCAGCGTGATTGGGGTGTAATGTCTTTAAGTGACAATGCAAAAAAAAATCAAAAAGTATTTTCCCCGGGGTCTCGCGCGCCCCCCCTGGTGTCGCTTCGAGCCCCCCCTGGGGGTCCCGCCCCACTATTTGAGAAATACTGGTCTAAAGGGTTTATAATAAAAGAGACGCTTGCGTTTGCCAGATACTGGTATAATCTCATGCCTAATCAGAGTTTACTGTTAAGGGAGCGTCTTGCGTGTATTTTGTGAACGTGAGCGTCTCTTTTATCATAAACGGTTTTGACGCGTGTGCAGCAGGACGCAACAAACACGTATTTTGAAAACGCAAGCAAGACACATGACCCTCCTAACATTTATTTTGAATTAGCGCCCCTCGGATGAGCAGTCACGAGCCGCTACTGCTGCCATTTAGTGCAAATCACAATTATGGTGATCAGTGTTTGCATTTCATCATATTTGCATTACCAAAAACTTCACATTTTTGCTCGCACCTACAAAGTGGCAATTTTAAAAAGCACCTATTTCGTTGCTAAAAATCAACATTATTTTATGTATTTGGTACACAATGTGTTCTTGTGCTTAATGGTTAAAAAAACTCCAGATATTCCTGTCTTCCTAAAACGCACTTTTTTTGTACAAAACTCATCGATTTTAAAAGCTGTGTGTCGCTGATTGGCCAGCTAATCTGTACTTTGTAATTGGTCTGAATACTTCTGAAGTCAGCCGTGAATGTGACGCTCCTTACCACGTTTGAAAGATTCACTCAGAATGCAAAAAAAAAAGATTTGTCCACGTCAACCGCCCCAACTGTAGCCTACAATCTATGTGTTTGTTGTAGTCCAAGAAAAGAGATTAAGGTATAGCTAAAACTTTATATACGCACTCTGGGGACACAAACGACTTATTTTACATCTAAAGCCCGGGATACACTGCACGATAATTGGCTGTCCCAGACGAAAGATTGCCATCGTGAAACTATCGTCGCGATTTCTGTGATCGTGGCTCTCCATCGGTGGTCCTATGTCGTACAGTGAAAGAGGTTCAAAGACGGCCGTTTTCCCGGTCTTGCGTCCAAAGATAGCGTACGATAGTTTTCTGGCAATGTCAGAAATTCGGCATGATCACCGCACAGTGTGTTTGCTGCTACGACCTGCGCGCCGGTATTTGTTTACCACGAGCGCATGCTGGTGACGTTGCGCAATGTGTGACGCAGCCGCCGAAGCTTCCGTGTCATCATCGTACAGTCTACATGCCTCTCGTACATGTACCCGAGTTTAAACGATACATGTCGCACAGTGTGATAAGATCTTATAAGAGGACAAAAACCGTGCAGTGTATTCCGGGCTTTAAAAAGATCTCATAACTTGACCCCTTTAAAATAAAATGCCATCCGGCAGCCCCCAGTTTGAGAACCACTGCTCTAAAATTCATTGCTGCGTAATTGTTTCCTTAAAAAATACATCACTAAGGATAACACATGTTTTGTGTTTTTATCTGTTTGTGGTGTAGTTGTGTAGCTGGCTGCTGCCTGATCCCATTCTGTATAGATTCCTTCAAAAACATTGAACACAAGTGTCCAAGATGTCGGAGTCACATATACACATGCAAAAAACTCTGAAGGGTGGAACTCTCAAAATCACGTCAGGTGATTTCAACCACTGGATAAGATCTCTATGGAGATATCACAGCATCTGTAGTTAGTGGGATTATTTATTCCTCTTTTTATCATGAGGATATTTTCGAGTCACTGGAATTTATGTGACGTCACCACACAACGCCATCACAAAGATACTACAGGGACACGAATGCCTGAACCATCCTGAGATTAAAAGACTTGCTCGATGATGGATGGATCATGGCTAGCTTCTTGTAGCGTTTGATCCAGCGACATTCTGGTTTTAAGCCCTGAAGATTAACTATACCAAGCATCCCTGAAGATATAGACCTTTAAGTGTCCTTTCAGGGATGCATGTAGTTATTCTGTTTTGAGAATGGTAAGCGGCTCCTTAGATGTCCCCTTGATGTATTTTTCATGTTTCGAGCTTCAAGAACATTCAAGGTTTATATGCATGCTTTAAAACTGATGAATACTCAATCAAGCACTAAATACTTTTAGGATGTACTCGAAGATACAATATGGATTAAGATGCAACACTGCAACAAAACTGTGAACATTCTGTAACTGTGTACCGAATACCTTTCACTTTTTACATTTTTTATTTAAATATTTTTACATTTTTTAAAGACTGCTGCGCTGTAATAATAAATTTAAAATAAATAAATAAATATAAATAATATTAGTTATATTATATAAATATAATTTAATCAACCTCAGTCCAGGGGCCTATACCATGAAGCTGGTTTAGTTGGTTAGCCAGCTTTGTTTAAGATTAGTTTGTGCAAATCCTGGGTTTTAGGTACCATGAAAATAGCTTTTACCAACAAGGCCTGCACATTGGCTTGGTTTTGTCAACCTGAAACTAATCCTGTAACCCTGAGTTTGTTTAACCATTTTCATGGTACGGGCCCCTGATCAAAACTACTAAATGTTTACAAAACTCCCCGAATTTGCCAAGTTCAAAAATGATGTCACTGATTTTGGGAAAAACACAAAATGACTTATTTTCAATATAAATGTTTAACCTTTTATCACAGTCTTGGGCATGTCAAAGATTAGTAACAACATTGGTTTTGATGCATTGTTTGTTTTTGTGCAGCATCAGATTTTATTTTTCCCCCTCATTTACTGTTTGTGGCTGTTTTTGCCCTTTTTGGCTTCCATTATAATGATTTTTTATTTCAAAGCCATGACACCACACAATCATGCATTTTTGATTGTTGGTGCTGGTAAAATTAGATATTATTACTGTTGATTACCAGGTGAAACCATTAACCCTTTAAAAAGGCCTGTGGAAAAAAAGCATCTCGAACATAACGAAAGGTTAGTGAATATTTGCCCACAATGTACTGAGTTTTTTAAAGTCCCAAAATGTGTGTCAAAATAAGATTTGTCAACAAAAATCCTGAGCTGAAACATAAAGAAAGTTGTGGCCAAATTAAGACTCAACAGCATCCCATAATGGATGAAAACGTTCCCAACATAACATAAGGGTTAAAAATGTTTATTCAACTTAAATTTTTAACCTAAAGTAACATCAAAGTGAAATTTTAAATTAAAAAATTACTTCAATTTGTAAAACTTAAAAAATATTTTTTAAAGTATATTCAACTTTTTACAGTGTAATCTGCTTCTAATACCGGTCTCTCTTTTGCAATATGGATTAAGATAATGTTTTTTTTTACCTAAAGTAGCACCAAAATGAAATTTTAAATAAAAATTATTTTTTAAGTTTTACAAATTGAAGTAATTTTTTAAAGTATATTCAACTTTTTACAGTGTGTAATCTCCTTCTCTCTTTTGCAATATGGATTAAGATATGCAATGTTTATTCAACGTAATTGTTTTTTTACCTAAAGTAACACCAAAATGAAATTTTAAATAAAAAAAATATATGTTAAGTGTTACAAATTGAAGTAATTTTTTAAAGTATATTCAACTGTTATCAGTACCGGTCTCTCTTTTGCAATATGGATTAAGATATGCAATGTTTATTCAACGTAATTTTTTTTTACCTAAAGTAACACCAAAATGAAATTTTAAATTAAAAAATTTTTTTTTAAGTGTTACTAATTGAAGTAATTTTTATTCGACTTTTTACAGTGTGTATAATCTGCTTCTGATACCAGTCTCTCTTTTAAGAAAAAACATAAACAGTTAGAAATGTGAAATGTTAATTTATTATAAATTAATTTTAATATAATTTTTTTCACCGAGTTACCCTGTCAGAAGAAAATGTCAAAAGTTGACCCAAGCTGTCGTCAGTACCCTTTGAAAAGGTCCGCACCATTTAGATATACATCTGGTACCAATTTACCTTTGAAGTACTAGTATGAATTCTTCAGGTGCAAGTAGTTTTTAAAAGGGTACCGGTCCAGTAAAAGTATAAGGAATAATATTATTAGTATCAGTGAGGATGTTAGAGATAATATCTTTTAATGAATAGCATTTTATACTTAAATAAAAACATATGGACACATATATATTTATCATTTTTTTAATAGTAACTGTTCATAAAAGGCACTTGACACCATACTGTATTGTGAACTTTAATTTTTTCTGAATTGTGTTAAACATATGCATGGTCTCTTGTGTAACTTAATGTGCATTTAATCTGGTTTGGTTTGCTAAAATCAAAGCCAAACAAGTTCAGGTTTCAAATACAGAAACATTTTAATGATAAAAGGCTGTATATACAATAAAAATATATACAAAGACAACCTCAAAACATTATTTACACTTGCACAAATATGTTTGTATAAAATGTAGAATGTAAAAATATATACACTGTGCAAATATGAGGCATACAATCTATATCACGCTCTAAAGGGTCAAAAGGATTTAGTGACTCACTTGCTAGTCTTTAAAGACTGAACTTGATCAGCCTAACAGATAATCAATTTGCTGGGCATGTACAAAAAAACTTAAACACCTCATATCACCTTTATAACTTCCCATAAGATCTTTGATATAATTTTGTCAGCTGTAGCCTTATAAAGCCTTATAATACATATAAAGGTCTATTTGCACATTAAACAATGTATACATTTAAAGGGGACATTTCAGAAGACTTTTTTTAAAATTTAAAATAAATCTTTGTTGTCCCCAGAATATGCATGTGAAGTTTTATCACATAGATAATTTATTATAACATGTTAAAATTGCCACTTTGTAGGTGTGAGCAAAAATGTGTCCTTTAAAATGCAAATGAGTTGATCTCTGCACTAAATGGCAGTGCTGTGGTTGTATAGTGCAGATTAAGGGGCGGTATTATCCCCTTCTGACATCACAAATTTCAATGAGCTATTTTTTACATGCTTACAGAGAATGGTTTACCAAAACTAAGTCTTTCACATTTTCTAGGTTAATAGAAGCACTGGGGACCCAATTATAGCACTTAAACATGGAAAAAGTCTGATATGTCATGATATGTCCCCTTTAAGATACATGCGAGCACTGCATAAATGCAGTAAAATGGTCTGTTTACATAATCATGAGCTTTGGATCTCTGCTAGAGACAGAATAAAAATCCCTTAAAAAGTACATTTCCAAATATAGAAATACATTCTTTCACTTTGACGACATGTTTGGATAAGGACATGATTGTCAATGAGTTAATGTTCCTTCCGAAGTCAAGTAAGTGCATTTTTTTTTTTGGCATATTTTACAGAATATTGAGGCTGTGATCTGCTATAACATCTGCCAAAGTGGTGTACAAATTCATTCAGCTGTCTGTTTGAACAATTTCCAGCAGGTGGTGCTACATTTTCACATTTCATAGAAAAACAAAGACGAACTGAAACCTTGCAATAAATGAAGCCGAGGTTTAGTGCTTAAGGTACATTCACAAAAACACATCATCTGTACTCAGTGCTAATAAATGAAGCTGTAATGCTGTGAAATATTGTAAATTTAGGCTTCTACAGTACATAGTACACGAGTCACACTGCAGTCTGACCAATCAAACTGAAGTGATGTCATTCTGCACATATCAGGATATGGAAAAATCAAATCAATGGCTTTGTTTTTCTCAGTTAAGAACACAACAATACTAGATCATCTGCCCTGTGTGCCGAGTTAAACCAACCTTTCTTTACACTAGAGGGGCCATTATCATCCATAACAAAAGAGTAAAGTTTGTGTGCCTCTCATTCGCTTTGTTTTTGGCCCACGCTGGGTTTGGTAAACAAACTCTTCCCGATTGTCCACAGACCAGTTGCCAGCGATGTGTCGGGGATAAATTTGAATGTTTTGCAAATCGAGAGCGATGTGTTTCAACAGATCTCTTCTTTGTCCGCCATTATTTAGCTGCCAAAATTAACAGAGTACCCTCATGGAAAAGTGCAGCTGACTGTAAATCTACGTGATCCACCGGACTGATTTCCTTCAGTAATTCAACAACTACCATGGCACTATATTTCCCTCACATATGTTTGACATTTTAATCTAAACATTTCTGAACTAGGCACATGTCAAAAACACAACATATGAACTCACTATAAATCTATCAATTTTGACCCTGTCTGTGACAACGCAGCTAAAGTCATTTTTTCATGTTTAACAGTTTTCTACATAAATTCATCCTACATAATGTGTAGAAATATAACATTGACATCTTTAATATTGAGTAAGGTCATCAAAGCCAATGATCGAAATCAAACTTTTGATTCTTCTAACCTCAGAATTACATTGAGACTTTAACCTGGATTTCACAGACAGGGTCACAATTCAAAGCATAATAATAAAAAACACAGGCCATGTTTAACTGCTTCAAAATATGGAAAGCAAAAGGTCAAAACTGCCTACACGTATAAGTGAAAATAATGAGGTGTCTCTACATTCATTTCTGCCTTGAAAGAGATGTTGGTAACAGTATACTACCACGCACAGATCTGCATTTATAGGCACAAATGAGAAAAGCCGATGCTAAACTATCAGTGGTCGCCATCTGTGTAAATTGTGGTCTGGGCACAGATCGTGTGATCCCAGAATGCTCAGCAAAATCTGAACAAGTGAATCAGTACCAGTTCCTAAAGTCTACAGAGACTGGACATCACTCGCTCGCTTGTGGTCCTTTAGGGTTAACAGTCTTCATCCATTCTTCTGGGGCCTCATATATAAAGCAGTTTGATCGTACAGTGTGCATACGCAAAAATGAACGACAACGTATTGATTCTATGGTTTGTTGGAATTCTTGATTCTGATTGGCTATAAGGTATGGAATAAAATAGTTTAATGCACAGTAACGGACGAAAATAACGCATTATATAACCCAAATTTACCAATTTGGTCAAATTCGGACGAAATTTTTGTCTTGTGGAAGCTTCCGTAGCTTTTCATTACGTTTCGGAATTGAGGTTGGTTGCAATTCGCAATCTTACCACTAGATGCCGCTAAAAACCCATACTATACCATTAATGCATGGAAAGCCCTTGATTATCCCTTACCGTGGGTTCACACTAGCCGCGTTTGAGGCGTCAAAATTGCGTCTACCGCGCATAGTTTGCCGCTTGAACAGTTTGAGTTGAATCACTTCATTCGCGCGCAAAATTCTAGTCATCGAGACATTTACGCGGAAATTCGCATCATGGGAGGAGCTTCTGTGACTCTGCTCGCTTCCTGTAATCACGTCACTACTAGAACACGTTCCTGATTGGTTAACGTGGCGTGTTTTTCCGCCAAAGTTCAAATTTTTCAACTCGCGCGGCAAAGCTCAATTCGCCCCATTCGCGCAAACTAGACGGGCGAATGAGGCGGAATCGTGTCTACCGTGCCGCCAGACCTCCAGACGCGCGTCAACGCATCTTCACATTGACTTAACATTGAAATCACTCTCGCTTGACGCCTCCACCACGGCTGGTGTTAACGCAGCATTATGAAAACAATCTTTGAAGTGGAAACGTGCTAGCCTGGCTCCGCCCTCCTACGTGCTTCCGCTTAATTTTCATTGTGCTTCAGTACAACGTCTGGGACTGCGGTGTAGAGTTTCGTTTTCTCCAGCAAAAATCTGCAGGTCCCATCAGCGAACAGAGGGGGGTTGCTAAAAACGATGACATTGAGGTTGTGCGTCAGTTTGAGTTGTAGTTCAGTAATGGCAGCGGAGAAAGACGTGAGAAAAGCTATTCGGTCCGTTGTTGCAAAACTGCCGAATATACAGAAGTTAAAGCCGGAGCAAGAACAATGTTTGCTAAGTTTTGTTGGTCTGATCATTTGGACTTGTTGTTTCCGGCCGGTTTCGGCGCATGATATACGTCACGACCACACGTTAGCGATTGCCTATGGCAGATCCGGAGTGACTCTGGGCAGATCCAATAGTTTTAAACTTCAACAAACTTCCTTAACGGAAGTAATGTTTTGCAATGGAGCATGGCCAGACTCTCTGTACAAATGAAATGAATGTACGAGAGTCTGGTTGGACCAGGCTAGAAACGTGCTTAGGGTCACGTCAGTTTTTTTTGGAAATGTAAGCCATTCTTTCTGCTCGAAAAGGATTTAAACATTGTCACTTGCTCTTTCACATGCCAATGACATTAATGAGGCATCATTTTAAGGCGGATATCTGAAACTGTTCAGATGTGCACAATTTTTAAGATCATTTATGATTTATAGATTTCACATCTGACAATATGGCGTACGTTTTTTAAATAAATCACACGTACGCAAAATGATTGCATTTAGGATGGTTTCTACGCAGCATTTTATAAATGAGGTCCCAGGAGTCCATCCCGAAGTCCTCAATCCCAGTGTAACTGTAGATCGGGTGAGTCTAGAAAGTCTGAAGAAAAGACAGCAGGAGAGGAGATACCAGCAGTGCCCGGAATGGTCAGGTCCAACCACTCCATGTCGAGGCCGGTGTCCTGCAGATGTAGGGCGGGGGTTTGTGCATCGCTAAAGGTCAGATCTGAAGTGTCCATCGGGGAGTGGGGCTGATCCAGCAGCTGGCTTTTCAGTTCCTCGATCAGTCGCAAGGTCCGTGGCTCCGTTTCCCCCAGCAGGGCCTCCAGCTGGTTATCTGAAGCCAGGGCCACTTGGGGTTGGTTGGGCGTGCGGGCCACGTGTATCTGTGGCGGAGGGCGTGAGAGCACCGTGTTGATAGGTAGGGTGGTGATATTGGCTGTAACTGGGAGGTGTTTGTCCAGAGAAGGATCCTGTCTGGTCATAGGGGATATTTCTGTGCAAAAACAAATGCAATGTTATGCGAATATTTTGCGGCTGAAAACAAACTCGGGATGGTTTCGGTTTACTGTTCTTACCTCCGCTCTCGATCAAAATGTCAAACAAGTCGTCCATGTGCTGACTTGTAGCAGTGGGAACCTTAAATGAAAGAATATGGTGTACATTTATTAGGTTGAAGTATTCAAAAAGCCAGGCATGGCTCCGTCATTAAAATTAAATTTGCTTTAAAAATTACCTGCATCGAGGCTTGAAGGCCACGAGTCTGTTTGACGGCCTCTTCGTAGCGAGGTGGGTCTTTACTCTTTGGGCTGTGATGATTGGTGAATGTAGATGGCTGGAGAATATTACTGATCTGACAGGGTGACGGGGGCTGATCAGAAAATATAAAAGTGACAAATCAACATAAATGCAGTAGATTTAGGCCTGAAACGGTACAGTTAAATAACCAAGTGTAACCATAATGTACTGCAGTACATATAAAAGTGCATATCAGGTTTAATAACAATGCTAACCCTCTTCCAGAGCTCGCAAAATTTCAAAATTGGTAGCCCTTTGGGCAGGCACTCTTTAATTTTTGGTTGCCCGATCAATACTGCCGCTCCATGTACAGTTTGAGCAATTACGAATGAAAAGTGAAAGTAAAAAAAGCTTAATTTCAATACTCAATGCATTAAGTACATATAACTTTTCCGACTAGACGTCACAATAGCCCCAGGAAGTCGGGCTAGCGATTTTGCCCTCCACCATTCATCAGACAAAAACAGGTTGTCCTGCCCTAAAAGTGCACAGGACAAATTATTTTAACGTCCACTTCATTTTAAATGTAAATTTTATAATTACGATCATTTGTCTACTGCCCCTTGTGGCAAAGCTAAGAACTGCATTACGCATTTATGACACGTCTAAATATGTACAAAATATGGACGTGACGTCCGTGACATCACTTATTGATTTGTGAAGAGCATTTTTCGAGCCAAAAGTTGGTAGAGCCTGTCGTCGCCATTTTGGCAGCACGTCACCATTCATCACTCATGGATAAACAAAAACGGGCAAAGAGACGGGACATGGGTGGAGCCTAGCACAATGAGAAGACAATGCTGAATAAAGTCATAATTTTTGTTACTTTTGTATTTTCAATGCTTCAACACATTCTAACTGACCCACTGATGTCACATGGACTACTTTGATGATGTTTTTATTACCTTTCTGGACATGGACAGTATATCGTTACTAGATTTTCAGTAAAGGGTCAACAAGCTCTCGGACTAAATCTATAACATCTTAAACTGTGTTCCCAAGATGAACGGAGGTCTTACGAGTTTGGAACGACATGAGGTTGAGTCAGTAATGACATTATTTTTATTTTTGGGTAAAACTATCCCTTTAATATAATTTAAATGAATGAGTTACAAAAAAATTAATGAAGGGCAAAATTAGATATAGATCAAAAATACGTTTTGTCCCAGGCTGCAAACATTAATTTCTGCTGTAAAGCTGTGCATGTTAACATGGTGGAGGACTCTATAGGATTGACTCCCTTTTGGACCCAGTCTCTAGCGGCCAGTCAATGAATTGCAGTTTAAGTCACTTTCGTGTTAGCTTCACAATAGAGACCAGAAGGCTGCCCCTTGGTTTAAATGCCAATGTGTTGATCCGAGCATGAGCCGAAACCATCACAAGTGTGCATATGGTATGCTTCAGGCCTTACAGAAAATAATTCAATGTACAAGTTAAGTCAACTTACTTTGTTAATAGGTCCGTTTGGGGTCGTGTGTCTCGGCGAGACTCTAGGTGAAGTGCTGAGGAAGCACTGGGGCATTTCAGCCATGGATTGATTCTGGTTCTGTCTGTACTCAAACCCAGAGGTGGAGCTTGCACACAGAGACAATGCCTGCGTAAACACATGCGATAGAAAGAAGTATCATGCCAGTGCCATACGTGAGTGAAAATGTGTATGAAAGTGTGTAAACAGCAGCCTCATCTTCTTGGACCAGGTTTCCTTCAATTTGACTGATTTCCTCTACACTTCTCTCTTTCTGTCAGCAATTTACTCATTTCTTCGTTTGATGTTGTCGACAGGATAATGGATCACCTCAACTCAGATGCTGCCAAGCAAAGAGCAGTTGAGATGCGCACTGCGAGCCTTCTGAGAGGTTTATCATCTGAGCCAAATCAGAGGGAAATGCATCTGGGCCTTGTCATCGCATTAGTAAACCGAATTAAGATTCATGCCGTGTGGGAACATTCAGAGCGAAACCAAAGGTCGAGATAAAATCTACATGCATTTCAAAAAAGACTTGAATAAAAAAACACACCAAATGCTCATACTTTTCATTTTTTTCTGACTGTTATCATTGTTTATGCCATTAATAACAATGTGACTAAAAAGGCTTAGAAGGTCTAAGGCAAAACGTGATTTTTGCAGTTAGAGACACCTTTTAAAAATGGTTTTCTATGAGCAGTGAGCCTTTTGCGCACTGTTGAAGAGCCCCCATTTTCCTTTTCATGATTTTACATTTCTTTTGGTGTGTGAGTGTGTGTTAGTACATGTAAACGATCTGCAAAGTTACAAATACCAAAGTCTACGAATGCACGATTTATCATCTCCAACATAAATCTCTTTTCTTGGACTACAATGAACGCAAGGATTGTAGTCAACAGTTTGCTTCCAAGCGAGTTGACGTGGACTCGATGGACATTATCATAATCAGGCCTGCTTCTGACTCACAGCCTTACTGTAAGTAATCTATGTTTTTATATTTAACAAATGTAATAGTGACTATACAAACCGAGTTTGTATAGTCTTACGCGCGTGAAACTACCGTCACATGCTTGAATTATACGGCCAATCACAATGCACTGGATAGCTGGCCAATCGGAACACATTACGCTTTTCAGAATGATGAGCTTTGTAAAAATCGACGCGTTTCAGAAAGGCGGGGCATAGAGGAGCAACAATAATGTACGGTATGTGGAAAATAATGTTTTTAAACCATAAACCATGTAAACATTGCATTACACAAAATAACGTCCTTTACGCAATATCATAGGGGCTCTTTAATTCGCCCCATATACCTCATGTTTTACCCACCTGCTGCGTCTTGCGTTTTTGTAGAAGCGCTCTGAGCACCAGTCGTTCAAAAAGTTTAATCGGGATCAAAATAATCCAGATTTGGAAATTCTATGTTTTGTTATCCAGGATCAGGTAAACCATCTCACTTTTGTCCTGGTTTTCAAAGCATAATTGGGTTCGATCACCCAGAATCACTTTCCAAATCGATTACTTTTGAACACCTGGCCCATAAAGTTGAAAAAACTGAGCATAAAACGCCCAACGTCATTCTCGTTTTTCTCCATTGTTCAATTAAATGAATATACAGGCAGGCTTTCCTGCAAATACACGGCGTTCCAAATTATTATGCACATGCCATTTCTGTCTATTTTTCCAATACAGTCAGCAAGCCTACAAATTCGACCTTACCCCAAACATATGACAGTGTGGATGTTATTCTATTTACATGAAATAAATGTCAAAAGATAATGTAATACTTCGAAAAATATGCAAAATGTGCCATTCCAAATTATTATGCAGAATGCACTTTAACAAAATTTATAATGATATAATGGATTAAAATGATCCAAAAACAGATATCTGATAAAAGTGGTGTATGGACACAAAACAAACACAATCTAAAATAAATAATGTATTTACACAATAATATATGAGCATATATTTGACATGACTTTAACTCTCCAATTCATTAAACTTGTAAGTATAAAAGTATATTGTATACTTGTCTTTATTTCACTTGAAGACGCTAGTATTGCATCCCTAAGTTGATGTTTTGAATTATAGTGCTGTCCAGCCACAGACCTTTCATACAATGATGCACCACAGGCTCTTAATAGGACTAAGGTCAGAGGATGATGGTGGTCACACCTTGATATCTTTCTTATTTTATGCCCATATGAATTAAAATAGTGATGTTTTTTGCAGCATGGGATGGTGTATTATCCTCCATGAAAGTACATTTATTTCAGAAGACATGATTCCTGTTATATCCCATGTGAAAAAAAATATTTTTAGAAACTCTGCATATCTTCTAGATGCCCGTTTGACCCCCTCAGGGATCCTAAAGGGACCTACCATCTTACTTCCCAATATTCAAGTCCAAATCATTACTCTGCCACCTCTCCATATGATTACAGACTTGTTTGAACATATTGGCTATACACCAACAATCTAGAATGACATTCATCTACATTATTCAGTGTATTATGCATGTCAATGAATAAAACTGTGTGAAAATAGTGTTCTTGTATTCTGAGCTCACAGCAAATGTTTCATTTTTGCAAGTTTTGGTTTGAGGGAGGGGTAGAAATACAGCTTTATGAACTAAAGGATCCCGTATTAAAGGGTGTTCCAAAGACACCAGCAGGTTTAAATACATGTTTGCCTCATATTTGGCTTTTTATTGCTGCCTTTTCCAAATATTTTCCTAAAAATATATTTAAAAATGCCTTTATATAGTCAAATCTTTCTGTACTGTAAATGACTCACAAATCTTATAATAGTTCAATAATTTCTGTTTAAATACACTAAATATAAATTGTTATAGGAAGTCATTTTCTTTTTTAAGATAATGCACAATTTTTGTCTTTAGAAAGATCTTTTTTCATACTAATATTTTAGGAGAACTACAACCCGCATAATAATTCGGAACAGCATATTTTTCAAAGTATCTTTTAACATTTTAATTTCATTTAAATAGAATAACATCCACACTGTCATACAAGTGCTGAGGGCAAAACAAAATTTCCAAACCTACTGACTATATCGGAAAAATAAACAAAAATGGCATGTGCACAACAATTCGGAACGAGGTGTATGACTGTTTAAGCATGCCTAAGATTCTTTATCACGCTACAATCCTTGACTGACTGCACTGTTGATTTTGTGGTTGCCGTGCGACATAAACACAGCGCACTACTTTTTTCATAATAATGAAAAAGGCGTTGCGTCTCGCTGATCAACCCTGAAAAACGCGTTTTGTCTGATCGGGGCCTTAGTAAGTTTTGTGCTTACTTGAGGTGACGTTTGCGTCTGGTTGGAGTGTTGCTGGCTTTGAGCCAAAGCGGGCACTGATGATTGAAGAATACTCTGTGCCTGTAAAGCATACAAAAAAGTTATAAATTTTCTGTATTACACAATAGCGTAAACGGCATATCATGAATGTGAAGAGACCTGTGTGGTGATGGGGTTACTGGTCAAGCTGATGCTATTGGGCAGAGACAGGGGCAACAGGATCTGTGTAGCAGGTTGAGTGTTGATCATAGCCTCCGTCTGCTGATGCAGCACATTGGGGACTTGCTGGGCGTTGATGTAGTATTGCTGAACTGGGGTGTGGTGCATCTGAAAGCGTGACTCTTCCTGTTTCACCACCGTGGATTGCCGCAGGGGACTGGTTTTAAAGTTGCAGCTGGGGGCAGCACCATTTTCATCTTTCACGTGGACCGGCGATTCGGGTTCGGGTTGTAGGCCTCCGGTCTGCTGACTTCTCTTCTCCACCTCCAGCTGCATCTTCAGCTCCTCCACCAGACGCTGCTCCTGCTCCAGCTTGCGCATTAGCTCTTCAATCTGGCGCTCCTTTTCGTGGAGCCGCTGGTCTTTTTCTGACGCTTTGGTCTCCATGGCCACGTCTTCGTGTTTGAGGGGTGAGACGCATATCGCTTCCTTATTTTCCTCCATGTTGACGCTAGAGGCCTCCAAGCGCTCGGGTGACACGGGGGGAGTCGTGCTCATGCCGTCAGGTTGCAGAGCACTTTTGGAGATGTTGGCGTCTGCAAGTTGAGAGGTTTCCTGGCGGGCCTTGAGTCTTTCGATGAGGTCCGTCTTGGTGCCAGACACCGGAAGTCCGCGCAGTTTCAGCTCCCTCTTAAGCTCAGGCACCTATAAGATACAAGGACGTCTCTAATTTTGCAATTTGATAAATATTAAGTACATGCTGAAAAAAGATGAGAATATTACTCACCTTCATCTCATCTAGGCTGGAAGGCAAGGTGTTCGGTTTACGACAGTTCACGGTGTTGTTGGGACGTGACGGGGCAGTGCTGGGTAAAGATACCACAAATGGAGTGTGCAGACTTGGGCTGTTGGTCAGGGTCACGTTAGGGCAGCCGTTTTGACTTTCAGCCACTGGCCTGCAGAGGAGTATAGTGTATTTTAAACGCAATGAGAACTTCCTGTTCCCTCATAATTCACAAACAGCTCTTTTACAGAATAGAAATGGAGGTTGTATCTCGCAGCGAATAAGAATAGAAGGAACTGCACTACTACGGCTGAACTGTTGAAAGGTTTGTTAAGCAAGATTAATAGGTAAAACCGTGGTATTTAAAGGCTATCATTCATAGCACACAATGCCTCCTACATCTATCGCCAAGTAGCGTAGCTCCCTTGCAATGCAATGAACCCAATACTAAATCCTTTTAATGTCAGAGCTGACACGGATATATCAAAATCGTAGCAGTTGCATAGCGCCGTAACTAGCTTTATAAGTAGAAGTATATAATACTGGAACGCAACATTTCACATTGCAATGAACCCTCGAGGACTATCATTGTAACATGATGTTCAAACAATTTCAGTTTTTGAAGTGTAGACAACTTGCGCAACTGCATTGCATGGTCATTGCCAGTACGAAAAAAAAATAGATGTATAAGAGACTGATACGGTCCTGGTCGTATTATGGCGCTCAAAGAAAAACAGCCATATTATATCGAGCAGTTTTATGCAATAAAAATAAATGGAAGTGCTATATGCAATGGTTTCTATGTGGTTAAAACAACACAGCATGCTTATGTTAAAACACTGGCGCCTGAGTCTTATAAAAGGGGTCTTTTGGAAACTTTATTAGAAATGTGACACATACTTGAGGGGCGCCGGCAAAATTGCCTGGTAATTGTAGTGCTGTTGCTGTTGGCTGATGATCTGCAGTTGCAGGAACTGCTGCTGTTGTTGAAGGAGCCTGGCATACGCCGAGTCCATGGGAGCTTCATTGGGTTCTTGCTTCTGGTCAGGCGGGATGTACTGGTGATACTTCAGCCTCCTAACTCTGGGTTTAGGTTCTCTGCTCTTCTTGCTGCGACTCTTCTCGCCGGCCGGTTTGGGCTGGCTTTGCTGCATGGAAAGAGGTACACAGGGTGAGTCGAGATCATGAGGAAATCCCACAACGAACTAGAGCCAACACTTTGCCGGTGCCAACACCAGCCTATTTAGTTTGTGATTGAAATCATGGGAGTCTCCTACAGAGCAGGAGGATTATGGGAGTCTCCTGAAATGAGGTATCAGCACTCTGACAAAACCACAAGGTGAGAGATTTGTAGACAGGAGCGTAAGTATGCAACTGTGAATAGGTGGGACATGCTCGTACGTCTACCTAAAATGACAGGAAGAGGAAACAGGATGTGGAGAGGACATGACCCTCATTGTTTGAAAACACAGAGTGACAGGATACATGTGAAAATGGTTTGGCTTCTGAGGAAGGGAGTTGAAAGCTATAAGGATGTAATAACACCATTTCAAGATGGCTTATGTACGAACAGATTCCCCAAGTTCACACCCTTCTCCGCAAGCTCCAATGGGAGAGACCAGCAGTGACCTTCTGCCATGAAGTAAAAATGTGGAGTATGCTTTGAAGGCATGGATTATGATAAATGCACAAGCTATTGCCAGACCCCCGTTTTAGTATTCAGTGCAAGTATTTCATTTGACCTCTGTCTGAACACAGAAGGCACTGCTTGCATATTTAACTTTGCATCTGCTGCTCTTTTAAACTCTGTGGCCTAAGACACCCTTAACAGTTGTTCTGAACAAGCGGTTTAAAAAGACAAAGCACAGCTCGATCTGGTGCTTTCCGTCTGTGCACTGTGTTAAGTCAGCAGTACCAATACTACAATTGTTTAAGCAGGTTTATGCAGGTTATAGCTGGTGGATCATGTAGGCATACTGTACATATCAAGGTATACATTTTTGCACTTTAAATTGATTCGTAATGCTCTACCATTTGAGATACAGGAATACATAGACTGCATTTACACAGTTCCAATTTGTTGACTATATCAGATTTTTTTTGACATTTTTGAAGACCAGCTTACATTTTTTAAAAATGACCTGTATCTACATTTACACTATACACTTGGCAAATCAATACAGGATAGATGTAACCCGAAAAACTTTAAGCCACAAAGCAAGTAAAAATGGTGCGTTCACTGCAAAAAATGATTTTCAAGAAAAAAATATCGTAGTATTTTTGTTTTGTTTTCAGTAAAAATATCTAAAAATTATTAAATTAAAGGTGCAGTGTGTAAATTTTAGCGGCATCTAGTGGTGAGGCTGCGAATTGCAACCAATGGCTCAGTCCACTGTTGACCCCTCACTTTTGAAACGCATAGACAAGCTACGGTAGCCACCACCGGAAAAACATCTCATTGTCGGAGACAACTTAGTTAAAAATGTTTGTCCGTTAAGGGCTTCTGTAGAAACACAGCAGCACAAAATGGCGACTTCCACGTAGGGCAGTGCTTCTCAATTATTTTCTGGCACGCCCCCCCTAGGAAGAGGTAAACATTTCGCGCCCCCCCCAACTCTCCGCCAAGACTGTAAATAGTATAATTTGTCTATAAAATTACACATCTGCAAAACATTGTATCCTTATTAACATTGAGAAAACACAAAAAGAAAACACAAAAAAATAAATATTGATCAACTTACAACAAAGAATAACTTTATTAACATTGTTTTTTAGTCTGTAACAGAAAAGACTTAAAATGCATCAATTTGCCTGAAATAAAAAAATCAATCCTTATTTAAAGTATAATATTTTTTGACCATTTGATACTGAAAAATTAAACTAAATATAATCAATAAATAATAATTAAAAACACGAGCGGCTTATCAGCGTGATTGGGGTGTAATATCTTTAAAAATCACTTCCTGAAAAAGTATTTTCCCCGGGGTCTCGCGCGCCCCCCCTGGTGTCGCTTCGAGCCCCCCCTGGGGGTCCCGCCCCACTATTTGAGAAGCACTGACGTAGGGGGACCCTCGGTGTATGTAGATAAAAACGTCTCATTCTTAGGTAATAAAACATAACGGTTCATTATAAAAAGGTCTTTATACACCCCTGAAAATATAGTTTTGTATATTATTTTGCATTTCTGTCAAGAGATCCTTCTAAATATTACACACTGCACCTTTAAGACGCTTTTTCTTGATGAGCAAAACGATCCAAAAAAATAAGTCTAGTTTTTAGACCAAAAAAATATCAAATTTAAGTGATTTTGTACATAAAACAAGCAAAAAAATCTGCCAATGGGGTAAGCAAAAAATCTTGAATATTTTTCTTAAACACTAAATGCACAAAAAAATTGCTTACCCCATTGGCAGATTTTTTTGCTTATTTTATGCACAAAATCACCTAAATTTGATATTTTTCGTCTAAAAACTAGACATGTTTTCTTGGGTTGTTTTGCTCATCAAGGAGGAGCATCTTAATTTAAGAGTTTTTTTAGATCTTTTGACTGAAAACAAGACAAAAATACTAAGAAAATGTTTTATTTAAAATCATTTTTTGCAGTGTACACATTGGGTGCAGCCTAAATAATTAAAAAAGATTTATATACAAGATTATATTGCGTTATTCTGTATAATCTGTGTATTTCTGTTTTTATCATGGGGGCTGTTGAATTCTTCATTCTGATTGTTGACAAACGTCCTAAGGGTGTGCAGCATTTTTAGTAAACGCACACCTATTAAGTAGTTCCAGGTCTGTCGATCGCATTTCAGTTCCATATCACTACGCAAAGTTTATTTTTATTAATTATTTATATTTTATTTTCAACAAATAAAGCATAAATATTTGTGTGGTAGTAAAATAAATAAATAAATTAAAAAGAAAAATAATAATAATAAAATGAATAAAATTAAAAAAGAAAATAAATACAATAAATAAACATTGATTGCCTGATTGTTCAGTTTTGTTTTTGCTTCATTCCTGATAATATAAACCTAGATCAAATAATTACATGAAGTACTGAAGAAAAAGTACTGTTCACATATACAATATTCAGGGTTCCCACACCTTAGTAAACTTCAAATCCAAGGACCTTTCAAGGACTTTCCAGGTCCAATACCCTCAAATTTAAGGACTAAATGTGGGGACACAATTCAAGTGAGAGCAAGGTTACATCATGTTACCTTTAAAGATGCATTGTTACAGTTCCCTTTCAAGGGAACATGTGCTGCGTCGCTGCGGTGACACTTTGGGGACGCCTCCAAGGGTAAGTGCGTCTGAATGTGTAAATCAAATTCAACCAATGGCGAGGCTTAATGACAAAGACAGGGTGAGGAGTCAGGAAGTATATCACTATCTGAAATATTGCCAAAGACGGTGTTACAGGGATGCAGGAAGTATGGCAAGGGAGACGCAGCATCTCGTTCCCTTCTCAGGGAACAGCAGTTACATACGTAACCAGAGACGTTTTTATGTGTCAAACACAACTATGCAAAAAAGCATTTTGGTATGAATCAATATTCGCATACAGAAGATATAAGCATTTAAAGAGAACAGTTTAGCACATGTGCTTAAAGTCTAGAATTTTTATGATATTATCCTACACTACACAGGGAATATGGATTTTTTTACAGAAAACTTATTGCATAAAATAGATTCAAACACTTTCAATGACCTGTATCTATGTATGTATATTTTCAAAAACCTGATTTTTTTCTCCCAGATTCACAAACTTTCAAGGATTTCAAGGACCCGTGAGAACCCTGAGTACTTCAGCATTACCACACAATTTTTTTCTCCATTGCACAATTGAAAAGAGTTATGTCTTCATAATTGGTGTCCACCTGACGTCATTTGCCACTGTCACTTTTTTAATGACGTACAACTCGCCTTGACAGAAGAATATCCTAACCTAGTTCTCGGTTTACATGGCAGGCACAAATGCACATATCCAACCCATATCCAATTTATTTCAACATATGAATTCAGATATTCTCAAATGGGTTTCAGGCCTTATTTATGTGACTTTTCCTGCTTACATGCAGGTCATTTCCTATCTGTACCACATGGGAGGAAAAAATTGGAATTGACTCACTTGAACTCTTGTAGTGTAAATGTGGCAATAGTTAAGCAGACCACAGCATTCAAAACATATGCTGGGTGTAAGTAACATGGGCACAACTTTTTTTTTAATCTAAAAAGATTTATGGGCAGTTTCCAGAACATGTTTTATCCTAGTCCTAGACTAAAATGCATATTTGAGCTCACTACATTTAAAAACAGCCTGTATCTTAACATATATCAGTACCATCGTTTGGTCTCAAGATGCACTCCAGGTTTGTTTTTTGTAAGATTTGTTTGTAAAAACTACTTAACTGTCCTAATACAACTAAGGGCCTTGTCCTATACAATTTAAACCCTATCCGGGGAAACTGCCCCTTAAAAATTACGTTCAAAACATTTCTATTACACTAAGCCTATTCTACTCTGACAATAATGTAGATGTAATGTATAACCCCATTCACACAGCACTTTGGTCACAGAAAATTTCTGTAAAATTGGCAGAGAGGCTTCTGTGTGAACACAAATGCATCCCGTAAATATTCTGGCATCACTTCCAAAAGGCGACCTAGTAACATTGCCTTAACATACACGGAAAGCATTCTGTGTGAACAAGATGCACAAACAATGTCGTGTCAACGTGTCATCGCAACCAGAAGTTCAGCTCTTTGACACTGAGATTTAAATGCAAATAAACATTCACGACAAGAAATGTCGGCAAACTGGACTAAAGCTGAAAGCCATTCACCAGTATGACAGGACAGCGCATCACATGCTCCTTATGATCTTGTCATAAACTAAAATACATGTGCATGGTTTCTTGAGAAAGAAGTCACGAATAATTAGCAAACTTAAGGCGCTGTGGCAGAAATATGTCACATGTCTTAACAGGATCTTTGTGGTATGTGTGTGAATGCACGCACAGATTCCAGAAAATCATTAGCAGTGTGAACGAACCAAAAAATTAAACAATCTCGGACAAATCCTAGACGCATTTTCGTGTATATTCCGTAATCTGTGTGTTAAAAGGGCTTAGAGAATACATTTGAATAAGGGGTGAGTTTGAGTTCTTGTTTCTTGAATGAATGACTGTGTTTGCATAATCTGTGTAGGCAAAAAACTACTTCATCAGTTCATGCCCAGTCCTGTGAAATTCTGCGAATCACATCAACATGGTCAGAAAAAGGAAATGTTTTGTAAGTTATTTTTAAGATTTCATTCTCAGCTTGTCTGTTCCTCAGCCTGATGAACTTTATTATCTAGCTGGACTTGCTATATTGAGAAATCATCTGGTAATGCAGTGAGTCACTGACCGCTATCTATGTAGAGAAAATAAACACTGGCAGGAAATGACATCACTGTGATAGCAGCACATGGTTTACCTTCACGAGGGTGGGTCCGGGCTTAGTGGGAGCTGCAGCAGTGATCGTCTTTTCACGACTGTTTGCTTGATCTTCTACTGATGTTCTGGTTAGGTTTGTAGGTGGACACAACTGAGATAAAATAAGATGAAGAGCCATATGACCACGAGGTTAAGTAGTTAAGTACAGATCTAACGCAAGTATCCGGATAACTCCCAGAGAACAAACTGACATCATAGTTCATAGCTGTTGATAAAGCATGGTTTGATGAAGTCTGGTAGTTAAGTGTAATCTGTGTTTCATGTAGGATTATTAGTCACTTTACTGGATGTGACCTGATGGCTGACCTGTATGCTGGAGCCAGCTGAAGGCGAAATAGAGGAAATATCAGACATTCTGGCTTCGACGGGGGATGATGCAGAACTTTGAGACTCATGGCTAGCTGGCTGCTCCGGGGAAAGAGCATCACTACTGTCTTCTTCGAATTTATAAACATCCAGCGAGTTCTCATCATTGTCTACGGTGCCAAAAAGACAAAACAAAAAACCAAACAAGACAAAACAAAAACAAAGATTGCCATTAAGTCATGTGATGTTCATGTCCCTTATTCCAGTAACTGTTATGATTAAGCACGTAGTTTCCTCTTTTTGGGTTTACCAATGATAGCTTTTGTGACAGTGGAGTCGACGGGCAGGATGTTCTTGACCACCAGCTCCATTGGTCCAGGCCTCTGTGCAATCTTCTCATTGAGATCATCAGCCAGACGAGCCCGCTTTAGTTTCATCTGAGTGGCCTGCAAAGAAGGCTCTGCCTGGGTTTCTAAAACATAAAAAATGTCAAATGTCACTAACAAAGGTATAGTAAAATACAATGGGTCTATTTCAGCAAGCATGCGTACCCACAAATTTGTGCGGGAGATATGCGTACAGATGTTTTCACGAACAAATCTTGATTTAACAAAAACGTTTGTATCAAAATTTCTTCTAATAATCACGTAAGCTATATAAAAATAAATAAATAAATAATATTATGTATTTTTTTGTTTATTATATACACATTATCTATACTAATTTTATATACAGAATATTCAGGGTTCCCACACCTTAGTTAACTTTAAATTCAAGGACTTTTCAGGTCCAATATCCTCAAATTAAAGGACTAAATTGGGGACACATTTTAAGTGAGAGCAAGGTTACATCGTGTTACCTTTTAAGATACATTGTTACAGTTCCCTTTCGAGGGAACTTGCGCTGCGTCACTGTGGTGACACTTTGGGGACGCCTCCAGGGGGTAAGAGCGTCTGAATGTGTATATAAAATTTAACCAATGGTGAGGCTTAACGACAAAGACAGGGTGATGCGGGAGCCAGGAAGTATATCGCTTTCTGAAATATTGCTGAAGATGGCATTACAGGGACGCAGGAGTATGGCAAGGGAGACACAGCGTCTCGTTCCCTTCTCAGGGAACAACAGTTACATACGTAACCAGAGACGTTTTTGTGTGTCAAACATAACTATGCAAAAAAAGCATTTTTTCTTCACATACAGAAGATATAAGCATTTAAAGATAACAGTTTAGCACGTGTGCTTAAAAAGTCTAGAATTTTTATGTTATTATCCTACACTACACAGGAAATATGGATTTTTTCCAGAAAACTTCTTGCATAAAATAGTTAAGCACTTTCAATGACCTGTATCTATGTATGTATATTTTCAAAAACTTCCCGAGCCTTGAATTTTTCTCCCAGATTCACAAACTTTCAAGGATTTGAAGGACCCGTGGGAACCCTGAATATTATACATTATTATATAGCCAAATATTTTTTTCTACACATATAGTGACTAATCTTCATGCTTTGCTTTCTCACTTTTTAAATCTCTATGTGAAAGCTTCTGCTAATGCCTAATGTAAACGTTATGTAATGAAGTTCAAACGTCAATCACTTGATCTCCTGTTTGTTTTATTTTAGATACAAAAGTGTGTCTCTGGTGAAGTCATATTAATTAAATGTCTTTGTTATCTTATCCAACACTTCTTTAACATCGGGGGACACATCTGGCTTCTTCCGCCAACAGCAAAACCTCCCAAATTAAAAAATGCAAAGCAAAACAGAATATTACAGATAATAAATATAATCATCATGGATTTCTTTTCAAGCTTTTTTGCTTCGGTGACAAAACGTTTTAAAATTTGCTGTGGAACAGCGCTAGACTGCGGAAAGCCTTTATATGGAGCCTGTGTGGGCGTGTATTATGCAAATTACCAACCTTGTGCACACGGCCAATCATGAAGAACGTAAGAATAAATTCACGTGCTGCTTAGGCGGAAAGGTTTTGTAAGAAGTTCAAATGCGAGTATAAATATAGAAAACATACGCAATTATTAGTAAATGAGACCCAATGTGTAGAAGACTTGAACAGATCTGGCAAAAAAAAATAAAAATAAAAGATCACACCATCCAAATGGTCGGGTACTTGCCTTGTAAGATGTGCATACGGACCAATTCAGCCCGTTTAGGTCTGCTACGGATTTTATGCTTCAAGAAATTCTCAGTCTGTACATGAGGAAAAATGCACAAAGTATGACGTCATATTTCAATATAATATAATTTAGTTATTACAATCACAGCAGAAAATGCCCAAAATCTAGCATTTGCACCGATCTATAACTTCAGCATACTAGTTATTAGATTTATTAGATCACAGATCATCTTCTGACATACTGATCATTCCCTAACCTAGTTCACAAATGAAAAATAAAAAATATTCGTGGTGGAGTCTTACCCTTGCTCTCTCCAGACTTCGGACCTGCTCGTGAAAAACTGCTGGAGTCTTCAATGCTGGAAAAAAAATAAATTCAAAACCCTCATTTAAAAACAAAAACGTGACATGCTATTTTTATTCAATATCTTATCTTTATCAAATACCTCCGAGCAAGTAAAGTGGTTTATACTTGTAATATGATTCATAGAGCTTCATGTACTGCAAGTATGACAGTATGAAACTTCTTAAAACAGCAATATGTCATAGATCTTCTGCTTATAGGAAGTTCACACGCTTGTAGGGCACAACTGAGATTGTCTTGTCATCTTAAAATGAACTAGAAAGTCCGAGACATGACGATAAACACAACATAGGAACAAATTAGCTATGAGTATTTCTGTGGGTGTTAAGCTGTCACGTACGTGTATGGTCAACAGGAAATTTGTTCCACTCATGCACCGCCTGACAAAAGCGTCTTGAGAAGCAAAGCTATATTCTTTGATTAGTCATAAACTCTTAAAATAAAACGTTCCTAAAATGTTTTTGTCAAGCTGCAACAATGTGGATGTTTGTAACAGTAATGCATCTAAAAATGCTTGTTAAGTAGTTAATTTTATGAACTCTGACATTTTTAATATAGCGCCTAAAGGCATATGGTCAATTTTTTACATGTACATGAGAGTCCACGTACAGGTACACGCACCACCTGATTTTTTTAAACACCACTTACATTGAACACATGGTTGCGCATGCACCTAAAGAAGCATGTAGTATGTAACCCAGGAGATGCATTGCATTTTGTTGCAATGCGCATGCATCAAACATCTGTATACACGTACAAATCAACTAAACTATACTTTGCAATGTCGTGCGCTCGACCGTGCCTGTGCATTTCGGGTTTTACAAACTGCAATCTGTAGTGGAAGCTCCGCCTACTGACATCACAGGTTCCCTAAGATTTTAAGCCTGATTTTTTGTGTGAAAATGCACAATACGGATTTAAGATTGAGATTCACCACCGGCGCCAGCCTTAATGATAAAGGGGTGGAAACAGCCTGCTCACCTACTACATTAAGACTATCTGTAAAAGCTCTAATCCTAACATTCATATGAGAAAATAATTGGTCTTTGTGGGAGATTCTGAGCCATTAAGCGTTGACCATTAAGCTTGGTGAGGTAACCACAGATCTTGCTGACTGGAAGCGCAGGCTCAGTCGCTGACTCACTTTTGGACTTTGGACCGTGACATCAGGAGCCTCTACAGTCGGTAAGCACTGAGAGATCAGGACAGGTCCCGCTGTTCCAGACAGACATCAACCACACCATTGTTCTATCTCGTCTTTCTTATCAGCTTATTTCCTCAACAGACACTTTCTTTTATTAGAACTGCCCTCCTTACCGACACTCATAACTTAGTCCATCCCCCCACTACCAAAGCAGCAATCTACAAAGTCATGGTGCCCAGTCTATGTGTTCTAGTTTAGTGAGAGAATGCATTTGTGTTGGGCTTAAATATAAGATATACGTGATGGTAACTTAAGAGTTAATTTAAAGAGACAGTACATTAATAAAAGTCCGCTTTTAGGTAGAAAACTAAACACTGATAGTTGGAATGCAACTGTGTTACTCTTGTGAAGGATTCATACTCACGTGGCATTATGCCTTGGGCTGCGAGCTGCTCGCGGGTGCGCCTCTGCTGTAGTCTTAGCTGCAACACTGTGGAAGTGAGAAACAAAACATGAAAAATTTACCAAATTATGTTTCATGCTTAAGGGTCGGTCACACTACACTAGACTTTTATCATGCGAATATGGGTGGGGAATGCTTTGTAAATATAAGTTCTTTTGCTTCGTTCAATTTTTGTTTTTCAGCAGAGAAAAAGGTAACGCGGTGACGTATCGGTTTTCTACTGGTCACATATCTCCATTTGATAGGAATTCGGAGGTCAGAGTTCACCAGACTTGAACTTTAGTACACAGCAAAATGTGAAATACCGGTTTGCTACTGGTCACATATCTCCACATGATAGGAATTCGGAGGTCAGAGTTCACCAGACTTAACCTGACAAAGATCACTGTGCCGTACACGGCACACCCCCTCCCTCGCACGTGAGGCTGCAAAAATGTTAATGTAACTTTGAAGCATTAAATCTTCAGACTATATCGTCATGCGGCACATCGTTTGAAAGCTTAGACTCTCAGGATTCCATTAAGCGCACACACAAAGCATAATGATTTATAGCACTCATAAAACTGTAATCTAGTTGTTAGTTACCTGAACAGGGCGGCACCGATTTAGGTTATTTACTTACCTTCAAAATCTTCCCTTTATCCGCTTCGGTGAAATTGTCCAAAACAAATTGTTTATAAATCCCCAAAAGTCCAAGGAAATGGAATATCCAAGCCTTTTAATCCAAAACAATTTGTTCGCCTCACAATATTGACGTTTCTGACCGAATTAAATACTGTAAACAATTAGTTCACTATCGGATATTCGTTTGACTCTCACTTTTCATTCACGATTTATAAAGCTACATTCGGGTGTCACATTTATTGTGCAACGTCTGAGGAACAAACATGCCCCCTTGTGGAATTTCAGCCGCTTCATAACAGGCTAAACTTTTTTACGCAGCAAAATGTGAAATATCTTCGCACGAGCTTGTGTTTTCGGTATGACACATTTGCATGCGTATGAATAGAAGTCAATGGAGCGAAAAGTTTAGTGTGACCACCCCTTTAGACAGAATTGGACACAAAACATCCCATGGACAAACTATTCAACCACAGCTAAACAGATTTTTAATCCATTCTGAGTACGATCATTGTCAAAGTGTTCAAAAATTATGGATTCTTCAATTGCTAAATCATAAATAATTGTATATTTGTAATTATACAACAGGGCTATTGAATGCTTCATTCTGATTGGTTGATAAAACGTTTTAAGGTTGTGCATTATTTTTCACCAATCGCACACCTTTGAAGTAGTTCCAGTTCTGTTGACCGCATGACAGTTCCATAGGACTATGCCAAGTTCAACCTGATCTCACAAATTTTCGTGGGATTGTGGCAGAATTATTATGCTAATTTTTCCGTGGCATTCTCACGGATCTCCCATTTCTTTTCCGTGGCATTTTAACGGATTGGTAACCCAGCTGTTTTGACCCATTTCCTCACCACTGTTGCTTCGGTGTAGGGTTAGATTTACATAAAATGACATCCTTACCCAAACCCAACTCTAACCCCAACGCCAGGTGACAATTGTTTTAAAGATTGGAAAATATAAAAGAATAAATCAGAAGAAACTTGTAAAAAACAATACTTAGTGACATACTAACACAAACACCAAATATAACCATAAACCAAAGTGACAATGGTTTAAAAATAGGAAAAAGCAGTTGAGTAACCAATCCGTGAGAATGCCACAGAAAAGAAAGCCCGTGGCAGGGCCACAGAAAAATGTGGAGATCTGTGAGAATGCCACAGAAAAATGGGCAAAAAATTCTGTGACTATCGCACGGAACTTTGTGAGATCATGTTGGCCAAATTTATCTGAACAATGTCTCATGGGGGTGTAAACACCAAACCAAATCAACAATTTGCACAAGTATATTAGATACAAAGTCAATGCAAAGGCAACACAAGCAAACTCGCATGTAGCAATGCTAATGACATGAATTGGGCAGTGCGAATGCCATGAAAAGACATGCTATTCGCCTTAAAAGCGTCTGCGCAAGTTGAAAATATTCTAAAATATAAGTAATCTAGAGCGAGGAACGCAACCCTTGCGCTTGGTGTGTACACAGCATTATGGTGTGGTAACAGTGGTATAAGCATAATAATAACTCTGCTTCGCGTCATACCCGCATTACCAGGTGCATTATTTTTAAATAATTCCACACCCGTCGTAAATCATTAATAAAACTGTCACGATAAGTCTGGAATACTTTAAATAACACAAATTTCAATAGATAACAGGGTATATTCTTGTACTGTATTATCAGTTCATTTTGGTTTGCCTTTTATGAATCACTCAAAAACTAATACTAAAAATACTAATAAATAAACAATGACATGTTTCCTTTAAAGTTATCATAGTTAGATTTCAAAACATTTCAGAGTTGACAGGGTTGAGGGTCAGCCTTAAATTTCTATTCGTTGGAATGTAATAAAAAGTATCAGAAGGGACAAAAGAAGCACTGCAATGACTTTAAAAAACAAACATATAAAAATAGTTGTTTATAAGAGAGAGAGATCAACAACAAGAGCCTCCAGAAGCACATAAGAGCGAAAACAATAAACACTGCAGTGCTCCAATCAACCTCTGGACATGATGTCATCTTAGGAGTTGGCCGAACCGACTCCTTTGCGTGTGTTGTCCATAAAAAGCGAAACGCTTGTGCTTTGCTTCGGATCGGTAAGCAGCGATCCATTAAAAAACCAGAAACATCAAACAGACAGCGAATGCATGAGCGAATAAGTAAAATGTAGGGATTATGTATTACACCTTGGCCAGCACTGTACATTACTGAACTATAATAGTCTGCAGATGCGGCTCTGTGTACAAAGTTATAAACAAACAAGCGTGGACATGTTTGCTCATGAGAATAACAATACTCCCGCAAAAACGTTTAAGGAGGAGCGTGACAGTTCATGGTGACAAACGACATGGCCGGAGCGCTGTACATATTTAGTAGACTAAACCCCCCTGCACCCATCTCCGAGCATAAGCGCTGGGAGCAAAGATTGAATCTGATTGGCTGAAGAATGAGGCCTAGCACACTCGGTCCCATAGAGCTCCCAGGAGAGGGACCACTCTTGCCTGACTCACCCCTGCTAAAATAAACCGAGCCGTTGTGAGAACAAGGCCTGGGAAACAGAAGATTTTGGAAATGGCATGGGGGCGTGAGGGTTCGACAGAACACATCCATTCTCCAGACAGCAGCTGGGTAAAGATTGCGTAGACTAATAGGGGGCTGAGCCGAGCACACGCCGAGTGCCCTCCTAAAACCCAAAACATTCAGAACAGTCTGTACCGGCCCATGTTTTCCAACGTCCCTTTGCGCCAGAGGTTATCTAGTGTGTTTACTTTTAAATAGTTATCTATTACAAATCAACATTTGTGGAAGGATGAAACGTTTTCTTAACAATGTGGTGAATGAAACTTGACGGAGGAGAGACGTTTCATGGATGATGAAAAATACCACAATCATCTTCCCATCAGTACCCGGTACACGACATGCATGGAGTCATCCTGGTGTTTGCCGAGATGATGTCAACCCTGATGTTCACTTGTGAACCCTGACTGAACTTTTCAAGCTCATACACAATCTGTACAATAAACAAAAGCCAGCTCAGATGCCTTCAGCTTTCTCAAGAATCAATCTTAAAATTACAGTTCACTTAAAAATTTCAACTTTGTCCAAATTTATCTTATTCGTGTGTCGTTCCAAACCAGTACTACTTACATTCCTTAGGGGAACACTGAAGGAGATGCTAGGCAAAATAATATTGACACTGACCTTTCATCTCCTTCACAGTAAAAGTAAATAGGCTGTCAGTCAAAATTTGTTATGGTTTTCATGGAAAAACAAATATACAGTTTAGGAATGACAAGCAGGTGCGTCAATATCATCGGGGATTTTATTTTTGAGAAAATTATTGCCCTGGGCTGGGTTTCCCGATAACGACTGAACTTTCTACGAGCTACTTAATGAACATTCGTTGTTCATTTACGTGCGTTTCCCAAAGATGCACGTAAAACGATCGCTCGCAGCTGGGTTTTAAAGCAACACTAAAGAACTCTGGCTCTTTGCTCCCCCTACAGGTTAGAAGCGTAATTGTTCATTACCACTGTCGTCAAATACTGCAGCATAGCTGGCTCTGATTGGATTGTAGGTCTGCCGTAAAGCAAGTTTTTGTAGTTTTCACTCGAACTACAGGACCGCTACCCGACGGTTGGAAACTTCTTTAGTGCGGTTTTGGCCGATAGAGGGCTGCAAAGCGAATGTGAAAGTGCCATTCAACCTGTTTTGTGTGGATGAACCACTGAAACTTTTTTGGAAACGTTATTTTAAGGTAAAAAAAACTCTTTGGTGTTGCTTTAAGTGCTACTTACGAGTCGCTATCCGTTTGTCAAGTGCTGAAATGTCACCAATAGAATGACTCCAATTTGTAGCAGAAGCTTGTTTATGCTAATGATCTTCAGCTGATGTGCACTAATCTTTTTTATAATTTTTCATTATTGTTGAACAACTTTTAAAATGTTTTAATAATTTGTGCATAATGAAATATTCTTTTCAGTATGTAGTTAGGACTCTGCATTTTATATTATAGTTTAGATTATTATTATTATTTTTTTTTATTATATATATTTTAATTTATTATTATAGATTATTGCATTGTACCATAAATATTTATTTGGTTTCTTTAATCAGATGCCATTTCCCTTCAAAACATTTTTTTTACCGTAGATGAATTATAGCAGCAATTAGTAGGAACCATTTATCAATTTGCTAGTACCAACTTTTACAAAAATGGTACCAAATACGTGTTCCTTCTTTATTAATTTATGTTTAGTCATTTATATTAGATTTCTGATTTGAATTTATATTAAAGTAATTTAAACAAATAAACAAAGAAGAACCCAATTAATAAATATACATTTAAAACATTACATTATCGTCATTGCAGGAGTGCAATTCACTGGTTGTCCTGCAGGTGACCTTGTAACTGTCTTACAATGCACTTATGAATTAACGATTACTCCAGAGCACTCGTAGATCTACGATGATTTTTAAGTGCTACTTAAGTTATGAAGCTTTTGGGAAATGGCCTGTATTCTAAGATGATTTGTACGATCGTTTTTACAATCTACTTAGCCTTACCGTGTGTTCACACCAGTCGCCTTTGAGGCGTCAAAATCGTGTCTATCGTGCCTAGTTTGCCGCTTGAACAGTTTGAGTTTACTCGCTTCATTCGCTTGTGAAAGCCGCATGTGAAATTCTAATCATTGAGACATTCGCGTGGAAATTCGCGTCATGGGCTTCTACGACTCCACTCGCTTCCTGTAATCACGTCACTACAAGAGCAAGCTCCTGATTGGTAAACACATCGTGTTTTTCCGCCAAAGTTAAAATTTTTCAACTTGCGCGGCAATGCTCAGTTTGCGCAAACTGGACACGCGAATGAGGCGGAATCACGTCTACCGCAACGCGCTAAATTCCTCATTCGCGCCGCGACACATCCAGACGTGCGTCAAC
This sequence comes from Misgurnus anguillicaudatus, assembly GCF_027580225.2. Classification (NCBI taxonomy): domain Eukaryota; kingdom Metazoa; phylum Chordata; class Actinopteri; order Cypriniformes; family Cobitidae; genus Misgurnus; species Misgurnus anguillicaudatus. Next base: position 15,488,021 of record NC_073355.2, read on the forward strand.
GTGTCTTCACATTGACTTAACATTGAAATCACTCACACTTGACGCCTCTACTGCTGCTGGTGTGAACGCAGCATTACAATGTTGTTGGTAAACCCGGCCCTGGTCAGCATTAACTTTCAATGTAATGGGGAAAAAGTACACTTGTCTCTATTCTTTGACTTCTTCAGTTTAAGAATGACATATGGGTGAATAAATGATTTAATGATTTATATTTTTGGGTGAATTAATGACAGATAGTCCCAATCCTTATTTGCATTCGTTGTAAAAGGTGAAAGGGAAGCGTAAACATTTAAGTTTTTTTGTGGTACACAAAAAAAGTCATATGGTTAATGAATGACATAGGGGGAAATAAGAAAATATGACATCATGATTTTTTTTGGGAGTAAACTAAAGTAGTGTGAAGTCCTCAAGCTTCTTTTTAAAGCTTAACCAGATGCCAACAAGACCAATTTTGTTATGGCTACTGAATCCCTTACAAAAATGTTTAGGAAACAATTCAACCCTGACTGGGCCTCTGTTAACATTACAATTACAAGTATATTACAACAATTCCACAAATCACAGAGTCTTTCCTGTATTTGCAGAGAGGCAAGCTCTTGGCACAGGTCTGAGATCTGAAAAATGAATATACTCTCTGGTTTATGTATCGTTGATGGGTGCAATCCCAGCAAGCAATAAGTCATACTTAAAACTCTCACAACTCAAGCCATACGTCAATAGCGGCGAGGGCAGCACAGATATCCTTCACGTGTCTGAGGAAACCTGTAAAGGTGTAACTCCCATAGGGCACTAAAAGCAGTTAACCTTCGTAAAGTTGAAAGATAAGAAAGACGAATTATTAACAGAACGATGAGGTAATGTTTGGGTGTGAGTGTGAATAAAAACGTGGGCGCTTTTTCAAATGTAAACGGATATCGTAAAACCTGTAATTCTTCTTACAACCATCACCAACCGTACAGCCAATAAACAAATGAATATTTATTTAAATGACATTTATAAGTTTATATACAAGACAACCACAACATGTCAACTGTAACTATGCTCTCATTACCCAGTTCAATATCACTGACTCACATTTAGTATCAACATCATACAGTACTGTTCACATGCATGCTGTTATTTATCTAAATGATTTAGATTTACCCCTGCAGACATTCACCGTCTCCACTTCAAGGCAGGCCATTGAGCTGAGAAATGGATCGCGCAGTGATCGTATCCGGAGTCCCATGGATTGCCTTGGGAAATCAGGACCGGCGCAAAACAGCAAGATTTCCTAGAAAATCCCAAGCTTGGAGTGTGATTCCAGCCTGCTCCTACAAGTTTATGGTTCTGTGTCTAGAGCGCTCGTGTGAGCGTTTGTGGGCGTGCGTCTCAGCAGGGCGAGCGTCTTTGTGCGTGTGCTCTTTCTCTCTCTGCAGTGGTTCAGCTCTGACTCTGTGTCAGTGACAGACAGGAGAGGCGGGGCTAAAGGCTGTAGCTGTTAAACCTCAACAACAACGATCACTTCAAAAGAAAAATGAACCTCAATAAAGAGGAACTCTGTGCAACTATAATTACTTTAACTTCCTACAATGACACTTTTATCGTAAACTAAATTTAGCTGCAAGAAGATTAATTTTGGACATGTTGTTACCAAAACATACCATCATGGAACAGAAATGACAAAAACAACCAAACAGCAGCCATGGGGAGATTTCTGTTTGTGGTTTTCACTCGGTGTGTGGCAAGAGTTAGATAATATCTAAGCATTACAGATGAGATTTAACATTTGACAGTTTCTTTGTATCTCAAGCGTCTTACAAAGCATCGTGTGTCTAGTGGGGTTCCAGGCAAAAATGCCATTAAATTGATTTTATCTATACAGTCAGTGCTCTGTCATAATAAGTAGAGATTAATATTGCTTAGAGGGAACGAAAATATTTAAATGTTATTGAAATCAGATGGAGGGATTATAAACAATGGGAGTATGTGTGCGTGGACTCAGGCCAGGCTGTTTTAACCGAGAATTGAGTCATTATAATTATATGGACAGTTTACACAATCTCTCCATTTTAGACTACAATGAAGAAGAGGTCTGTTTAATATGCAGGCGCTGAGATTTAGTGTAAAGGAGAAATTTATGTTTACTTTTAAAGGGGACATATCATAAAAATATGACTTTTTTTCATGTTTAAGTGCTTTAATTGGGTGCCCAGTGCTTCTATCAACATAGAAAATGTGAAAAAGAACAACCTACTAACTTAGGTTTTGGTAAACCATTCTCTGTAAGGATGTGAAAAAATAGCTCATTGAAATTTGGCTCCCCTTGTGATGTCAGAAGGGGATCATCTGATGATAATACCGCCCCATAATCAAACAAAAAAGGGGCGTTTTCAGATTTTGGGGCGTTTTCAAACTGGGTTTAGGCGGTTTTTAACCATCTAATCAAAAACATTCGGAAGCCCTGAAAAACAATCGTTATTTTTAAACACCCATTTCAGTTTTGGGAAACGCATCTTTTTTTTCCACAGAGACCTCCTTCTTAAAAATGCATTTGGGAATCGCCCACTCAATTTAAGCCAAACAGACAAAGAGGTGGAAAAACACCCATTTCAGTTTAAAAACACCCCAAAATTGGGAAACGCCTCTTTCTGTTCTGCAGAGACCTCCTTAAAAATGCATTTGAGCCAATCAGACAAAGAAGTGGAAAAACACTCATTTCAGTTTGAAAACGCTCCAAAATTGGGAAACGCCTCTTTCTGTTCTGCAGAGACCTCCCTTGTTCTGAACTATCCAACCACAACACTGCCATTTAGGCTATGTTTACATTAATGCGTTTATCCTTTAAAACGCGTTACTTTTGCTACGTTTACGCCTTTCATCTACACTACATCACCGTTTTCGACCCTCATAAACGGATTCGTTCATAAACGCTGAAGACCTGTTTTAGTTTGAGAACTCCGGGGTTGCGCTGCAGTGTAAATGAACAAAGACAGAGTCTTATGTAAACAAACAGCTGATGTTAACGTGACATCATTTTCAAAAAGAATTTTTATTCAGGTAAATGGAGGTTTGCAACGGAGGTTTTGCCAAAAATAGTAGACATCTACCAACCAGCTATTATAAACGCTATATCGGATTGTTTTAACATGTATCCTTATCAGTGTTGGGTGTAACGCGTTACAAAGTAACGCGTTACTGTAATAATATTACTTTTTTCAGTAACTAGTAGTGTAACGCATTACCCGTCTGAAAATGGTAATATTATTACAGTTTTCCCGAGCTAGTTACTTGCGTTACATTCGCCAGTAGCACCTTCATCACACAAAGGCACACAACACAGAGAACAAAAGGGAAGTGGAGGAGGGCGTGAATGGAACAGTGATTGGTCTAAGTTTGGCATGAGGTATCATTTACCATCACCGATTGGTCGACACCCGGCAGCCGGCAGCAGAGCGGCACACTCAAAGACAGATCGGGAAAATGGAAGCGTCAACAACGGCAAGCTTTTTTTCAGAGGAAGGTTCGCTAGTTTCGACGGGAGGAGATTCAGTCATTATTTTATTATGTTCAACGGAAGGAAAATAACTTGACGGTGAAGTGCACACTCTTTAATGTTTCTCCGAACGCTGTGCCCCACGTCCGGTAGCGGGTAAGGAAGCCAGCAGTAATTTTTATGTTGTATTAAAATGTGGTGTATTTACGGTGGGTTTTCTCGCCGTGGAGACCTTGATGAATGTGAGGTTATGCCACGGTCTCCCGGCGCTCATTTCATTGTTTGTTTGTATGTAAACACGGGTTGCGTGCAGGTTGTTTATCCCATCAATTTTGTATATCAATTTTACCGTAATTGACGAAGGCTGTGTCTTTAGCTTGAGTGATTTTAATGATATTTATTGAATTGATTGTGTATTTATTACTTTGCGGTGTTAAATTGATATATTTATATGTTTGGGTGTTGGATGAATTTGCTGTGCATTGCTGTGTATAGTGGGTGGGTAAATAATGTGCACTAACATCATGGTATCCCCCTGCTAAGAATACAGAACTCTTAGAAGTCTTAATCAGGAAATAATTTATTGTGAACCGTCATTATTTTATCAGCTGTCCATTTAAAGTTGTCCATCTAAAAATAATTGCAACCTGTTGTCATCCCTGTATTTTGAATGAGTAAATTGTTATCAAATTTAATCTAATAAAATTGTAACTTTTTATTGATTTGGGAGTTTTGTGTTTGGATGTTTTCTTGGCCGTGGCTTGCCCAAATAAACATTCTTGCCCAGAAAATAAATGTAACTAGTAATATAACTAGTAATATAACTAGTTACTTGCTCCAGGGAGTAATAAAGTAAAGTAAGGCATTACTATTTTTGAGAGTAATATGTAATAAGTAATATATTACTTTTTTGAGTAACTAACCCCAACACTGATCCTTATAGATAATGTCTGTTTTATATTTATATTTGAGTACTGCTAGGTTTGAATATTGTTGTAATGCGTTTATGTTTTGTTTAAATTTAGTTAGCTTATTACGAAAGATAGACTGTAATTTTAAACGCCATATAGGGCGTTGTAAAGGCCAATATGAAGGGAGAATTGTAATGGGTCAGAAATTATTTCGAGTTTAATTTTAGTTTTGTTTTCTACTTTAAAATGAATTTCATTTCAGATAATATGTCTCTTAATTTTAATCGATGTTTTGTTGATAAGTTTTGTGAATATAAATTAATAAAAACAATAAACTCAATGTCATTAGTATTTAATGCTCGTTTAGCCGCTTGCGCTTTTAGCTATTTCGGTTTTGCTAGCGGAGAACATGCACGGACCTCACACACTTTTAAAAATTAATGCAATAAGCATTTCTGTAGGATAAAGCAATACTTCACCTCTTACTATGTTTGATTGAAGTTTGCATTTGCTGAAATTTATTTTTGCTTCAAGTTTGTTTAGTACTGTTCACTTGAATGCTTTCTTTTTAAATCATAAAGACCTTTCTGTTTAGTTATAAAATCAAAATTAACCTATTAATCAAATTAATATGTTGTAGGGGGAGCTAGAACAGTATACGACTTTCCCAAACACATTTTTATAGGTTCAAAAATAGTGTCTGTTGTTGTTGCCAGCAAAGGATCCAGGTATGATTTTGTCAATATCGCACACCCCTAGGCTGCATAAACGCGCAAAGGTAAGCTATTATTAGAGTAATAAGTTATTTTACACTTTTATGCGCATACCCAGTTACGTGATTGGTCGTGTTTCATGCATTTATGGTCGTGTATAGTGTGGATGAAGATTCTTTTTAAAATGCCAGTATAAACGAGGATCATTTTCATTTTAAAATGCTGTTTTAAAACGCAAATGCTCTAATATAAACAGGGCCTTAGTGCATGAGATCAGCTCATTTGCATATAAAAGGACACACCCAAAAACTCACATTTTTGCTCACACCTACAAAATGGCAATTTTAACATGCTGTAATAAATTATCTATAGTATTTTGAGCTAGAACTTCACATACGAACTCTGGGGGCACCAAATATTTATTTGACATCTTAAAGTCTTGTGAAATGTCCCCTTTAAATAACGTGTAACAACTGAAACATTAGCGATATCCACAAGAAGAGTAAATGTCTCCAAAACACTTAAAATATATGACACAAGTCATGATGATTAGTTATTTATTTAAAACTGTTGGGTCATTTTAAAGTTTGAAGGGTTTTCTGGTTACTATGGGAGTAGATGACCACCTTAAAATATCTTTTGTTTTAAACAGAAAAAAAACTCACAGGTTTAGAACAACATGAGGGCAAGTAAATTACATTTTTGGGTTTAAGGAAAAGAGAAAGGATGGAACGGTCCGTTCTCTAGCAGGAACAGATCAAGTTGATACAGCTTAACAAATCCACTCTAAGTTTAAAATATCTTTAGACACAATGGAGCGGGACTCAATTAAGAGAACACTTTTGGCAGCAAAACGATCTAAAACATATGAAGAGTTTGGTTCCAAAACGCAATAAATCCATTTTGACAAATTTTGGTAAAAACGTGTTTTCTATACCAAGAAAGTGACAAGATGAAAACAACTATTTTCTGTTACAAACTTTCACACAGCATCTTTAGGTAATAAAAACATAAAAAATTCAAATCCATAAGTTGATTTTCAAAGATTTATTATAAAAACGGATTATTTTTTCCACAAAATGCAATAAATCCATGACAAGTTTTTATTCAAAATGCTATAAATCTATTGAATCAATAGCCTATATAAATGTGCATTCATCTTTGCCATGTTATATTCATTTAGTTGACTAGTTGTACACACTAATTAAAAATATAAACATTAATGTCATTAATCAAAACACTTACTTTGTCATATTAAGAACCCTGTCATTGCGGTTACTTGACGTCTTCGCTTAACGTCTTTCACAGCGATCGACTGTAAAATGTTTTTGGTCCTGCTCGATTTTCGTTGACTTTGAGTAAAATTATGTACAGTTTTTCATAAGATCCTCTGGGGTCAATGTGTTAGCATGAGAAGCTTGATGCTGTCGGGAGAACAAGCACCCGTCTCCCGAGTGCCTCTCAGGGAAATTGTTAGATGCTGATGGCTTACGTTTCTTTCCCATCACAGAAAACCATCACAGGTTTAGCGATGCAATTAAAGTATTATTTTGTTTTGTTTGTTGATCACGTAGTACAAAGTAGATGAGGAAAACCAGGACTCCGTGGACTCAGCGCGTCCGCCATTGCTTGTTTACATTGCGTGAACGGTGGGCTGTAATATCAGAAATGGAGTTATTGCGTTCTGTAAAAAAGTGGGAGTGGCGTTTGTCGCATTTTGGGAAAAAAGGGAGAAAAGATGACAGAATAACACGGCGGATATTGGATTTTGCGTAAAATTAAGAATTTACTTTTAACTACTGACCTGATATAATACTGATTTTGGCAGTAACTCATTTTTTTCAAAAATGGCGTTTATTGCGTTTTGGAACCAAACTCTTCATATTTTTGTCCGGACTGTAAATTCACAAAGAAATGTGTTCCTTTAAAAAGGTATTTACTGGTGCAGTTGCTCTGATAAATGACATTTACTCAATGTTGAACTTTTATCGGAAAGCTGATTAGAGCAGAAACAATGTCTTGTATTAGGATTTATTATAAGTGGGACTCTTATCACTGAATATTTGTGAGTCAGGGACATAATCACTATAAAACTACTATTAACCAAATTAACACTTACACTCTTTCCCAAAGGCAGAAATCCCAGGGGGGACATGTTCCCCATCTAAGGGATGTCATCCGTAAAAATATAATTAAAAACCATGGGCCCGATTTTAACGATCTAAGCGCATTGTCTAAAGCGAACAGCGCAACGTCTAAATGGGCTTGTCCAAATCCACTTTTGTTAATTTAACGACAGGAAAAATGGTTTGTGCGCCGAGCGCATGGTCGAAAAGGGTAGGTCCTATTTTTTGATGATTAATGGGAGTATTTTGGGCGTAACGTGCAATAAACCAATGAGAGTCTCAGCTCTCATCCCCTTTAACTCATTCACCGCCATTGACGAGTTATCTCGTCATTTATGAGTTCATATTTAACAAATAAAAATGCCTTTCTGGACGAATTTCAAAGTGAAATTGTAATACCGCTTTTATCCACCAAATTCGCCAAAACGAATTTATCAAAAACGGATGTTAAAAAGATTTTAAGATTTATTTTAAATGCCTTTATGTTTGATAGTCATTCTGAGTCTGATCTCTAACATAAATTCCTTTAAAAAAACGCAATTTTTTAAGCTTTTTGCTCAAAATGTTGTATTTTTGAAGAGAAATATCCATATTTCAGTGGTTAAATTAAGTGGAAAAAGTTTGTTTGTTTGTTTGTTTGTTTATTGTTTGTTTGAAAGCAGAGGGTGTGTTCTTTAATTTGATATAATTTGTATGTTTATATATTTATAGAAAATAATTTTTCCTGCAAGGAATTTTGTGAAAATTTTGTGAAAATCACAAAAATGCAGGTGGGCAACTTTTCTCAAAAAGGCTGGCGGTGAATGAGTTAAAAGCCTGTTGCGCTGGCGCTATGTCTAATCCCTATTTAGATGACGGGCTTTGTAAACTGAAAAACTAAGTGGAGGAAGAAGATCCCCAGTTTAAGATTAACGTTAAATAATTGTGTTGTTTTTCACTTGTATTGAAATTGTTATTTTTTTCATTTAAACCTTTAAAACCCGTTTTCTTTTTGTCATGGAAGTAAAAAGCAGGCTTTTAATTGCTTTAAATGTATGGCTATCCAATATCATCAAAAATAATTTACAAGTATGTAAGAAAAGGTTTGTACTGTAAAAATACTTTATTTGTAACAAACAGGAGATAAAGAATTTACAAACGGCTCTCCGCAAGGTTCAGCACTTGGACAGCGTCAGTTTTTTTTAAGCATTACTTAAAAATGTTTCTCATCTCACAATATCCACAGGTACAAAGTCATCATATACAATAAATCCGTGAGCATTTAAAAAAAAAACATTTAAAAACAGATGCAATTGTTTTAAGCAAAGCATTTATTTACTTAACAGGCTACAGGTGAAGCAGCTCTTTGTGCCTTCTAATGTCTCATAATCGGTCCTCATTTATGTCCAAGAGATACATTCAATCCTTTAATCTTTCATATTTAAAAGCATATTTGTGCTGCTGCGCATTCATGTGTTAAGCAAACCCGCATTGTCGTCCCGTATTGTCGTGTGATTTTGTACAAAGCTCATCAATCTGAAAAGCTCTGTGTCCCGGATTGGCCAGTTAATCTGTACGTTGTGATTGGCATAAATACCTCTGATTTCAGCTGGAAATGTGACGCTCCTTACCATGTTTGCAAGATCCGCGCACAATGCAATGCTAACAGGAGTTAACTTGTAGGCTGTCAGTCAGAAGCGTGAGGAATTATGATAATGTCGATCTTGAACATCAACAGGCTCAGGAAGTAAACTGTTGCCTACAATCTGTGTGTTTGTTGTAGTCCAAGAAAAAAGATTTACGTTGGGAACAATAACTCGCTTCATCGTTTACTTCGGAGTTTGTACATTTTGCATATCGTTAACATGTACTAATACACAGCAAAGAAAATGTAAAATCATGAATCGGACCGTAGTTGCTCTTTAAGGTTTTTTAATGACTCGATAATAGTGAGATCATCTTTGTGTGGGCCAAACTGTCTGTGAACGACTCCTTGTTAATACAAAATCTTGGAAATGTTTGGAAATTTATATGGATATTTCCTACGACATATTAAAAGAAAATGCATAGACATTTTGAAACCTAAATCTTGCTTTAAAAAGACTTCTTCACAGTACTTTGTTTACATTATGATAAACATTTATCAGTAACATTAAGGTCAGCAGGCGAACAGGGCAATTCCAAGGTCATGTTCAATATTAAGTCTCGCTATGAGTCACAGTTTTGTGTCTATTTTGAGATAACCACTCTGGAAAAAAAACTGTTGATTAATACAGAAAGTAAAGAGAGTCATATTGTGGGTGCTAAAATACAAACATGTCCGTTTCCTTCCCTTGTGCACTAAATTACCCAGCAGCCCCGGAACACACTGACATTCTCAAGGGCATGGATGTCCGTAGGGAGCGAGACGTGAACTCTTGTAGCAGTCGGCTCAGAATGTGAACGGGCAGATGTCAACGGGAATTTTGAAAAGGTTCAGTGCCACTGGACCAGCCCTTCTCATTATGGTTTAAATACCAGTGAAACATTTCCAGACCGAAGCCCATGGCTGTGTTTATGATAGCCAGACATATTGGTCAGTGAAGGAACAATGATAAAATCACATACAATCAATCAATGGCTGACGTCTTTCGGAGCCGTCGAGTCGCAACAACAGCAGCAACGTAAAGCACAAACCCATTTTTGCCCATTTTATTTGACGCAAAATATGAGTTTACCAGTCGTGCGATATAAAACTGTGCCGAGAACATTTACAAAGAGTTCAAGAGAGCGTGTAAGCCACGATTAAACGTTGGCTCTCATATGCAATTCCTGAGTAATTCCCCACGTCTCACCACAAACAAATTTCTCAACAGTCTGGCGGTCCTTATTTTCTCAGTGTCAAATTGGGACGGCAGTTTAATGGATGAGGAGGAAATAGGAGCTTGGGAGCGGAGCTCCGGCCTAAGGGCACGAGCAATGGTCTCACTCACCGTTCTTACGCTCTTTAAGGGGTGGAAGGCTCTGAACGGGCTGTAGAGACAGTTCCTCCAGGTCATGGGTCACCGCATCACTCTGTGGGCTCGGCACCAGGGACCCCATTGCACCAGAGTCCCCCTCCAGCAAAAGACTCCCAAAGGGATCCATATTTCTTTTGGGGGAGAGGCGATGTCTGTCAGGCAACTGGCGGGGACCTCGGACTGCAGTCTGCTAGAAACAGAACATTGTTTTTTGTTTATTAATTTTAACTGGTCTTTGGCAGTTGATGTTTCACATTTACAGATCTTCCTCTAAATAGCTAAAATGAAAATCTGACCAGTGAATTCTCTCCCACCCTTTTAATATACACTCCTATCTATTTAATCAAATAAGTGTGTCCCAGTAATCCCTATTAAAAACGCTTAAATCCTTATGGCTGATGTTATAAAGTGCAAGCTGTAAAAGTTTGGACGTAAACCAAGACTGTATATGGGAGTATTTCTGGGCAGTAAGTTTAATTTGTTAATGCGTTATTCTGACAGATGCTCCGGCACAACTTGATTTATATTACTCTACACCGAGAGAGCACAAACTCTTAGTTTCAAGATGTCACATTTTTTTAAATACTTGCATCAGCAAGTTTTATTTTTATTCATTAAAATAAAGCTTGATATGTTTAAATAACTTTTCATAAAAAAAGCTTTTTACAATAAAAAAACTTTTTACTGAACATTCAACACAATTTTGAATTATTTAAAAAAGGCATTGGAAAATATCATTACCGTAACCATTTTAAGTCAATACCAAGCTTGTTTTGAAAAAAAAAATAGAGAACCATGATAAGCCTATAGGTAAGCCTAAGTTTTTATTAATCATACATAATTAGACATTAATGAAATATATTTTAATAGATGATTATAAAATAAAAAATGTGACAGTAGCCAATAAAATTACATAGTAAAAAATATAATGGTGGAATATTAAAACTGTGTGACAAGAATATTAAGCTTTTTACTAGAAAAGTAATCTATTAACCTTTTGAAACTATTGAAAGGTACTGGACGATTTGTTTCTTCAAACAAAATTAAACAATGTAAGTGTCAGTGTGTTTAAATTGTTTAAAAATGTTATGAAAACTAATATATATATATATATATATATATATATATATATATATATATATATATATATATATATATATATATATATATATATATATATATATATATATATAGTTAATTTTCTTTCATTTTTTGTCATTTAATAATATCTAGCAAAACAAAACAAAAACAAAAATCCATAATATTTTAATGTTTGAATTACAACATATAATACATAGCAGGGATGCATTACAGTAATACATTTTCAGCAGAAAAAAGGCAAAAAAAAACACAATTATGCTTATGATAATTTTGTGACACTTTAAAGATTTTATGCACGCTTTTGACAACTGTCATTAAGTGACATTCATTCAATGTCATTTTTAATGCAAAGAAGACATTGTTTGATATCTCTTTGTTATGACAACTTGACATAAACCAATACAACATAGCTTACCACTTTTTACCAGTGATACAAATTGAATTTGTCATTAAAATGTCATAAGTACTCTGTCAAATAGTTTTATAACAGCATCATGAATATTTTTCTTGACCTCAACTACAGTGGTACAAATATAATGTGTCATAAAAATGTCATTAAGTGTTAATAATCTGTCAAATAGTTTTATAACAGGTCATGAATATTCTTCAGTTCATAATGTGTGTTTTTTTTTAGTTTTCTCCATGTGTTAATAATAATAATAATAATAATAATAATAATAATAATAATAATAATAATAATAATAATAATAATAATAATAATAATAATAATAATAATAATAATAATATTGCTAAAATTATATTTTATTGCATTTGGAGACATATTCACCTAGCCTGGGTGCCAGCCGATCTTAGCCCCGCCCACAAGATTTTGTAAACAGGAAGATGGGTCTGGGGTTTCTGCGTTGAGGAGCTACTATGCTAGGACAAATGCTGGTCGAACCAATCAAATTGTCAGGGCGGGCTTTATACGATGATGGACAGATAATCAACAGTAACGTAATGAACCACGTCACCAAAGAGCGGCTTTGATGAATGGCTGCCGCTGTAGAGTTCAGATGTGTGGATTCTGACATTGAGTCTGTTCTAAAAGATATCGACAGAGCATTGATTTTAAAAGAGGAACAGAGAAACGCGAGCAGGGCATTTGTTGATGTTTTTGCCGTCCTTCCTATTCGGCAAAAGTTGGTCGCAACTGAAATGTCTAACGTTATCATGGCGATGCAACTCGGCGTGCACGACGAGATGGATATAATTAGCGGTCGTTGCCAGCTTCTTTTCGGAAGCCCGGAATCGTGGTTGCTGAATAAGTGGAGGGACATGCTAGGCTCCAATATTTTCAAGCAAACGTAATGGGTACCGTCGTGGATGAAGTTCACCTAATGTACAAATGGTAAGAGATAGTCTTACTCTACTTAGTAAATACTTAATGTTGTGATATAAACGAAATGTTGTAAACATAATAGGTGTTGATGTACATTCGCTAACTCAGTATAATCCCAATGTTAGTGTCATTGTAGCGAAATAACTAGCAGTTCAGTCAGGCTGCAAAGAAGTAATTTCAACATACGTCACACACTCCGTTGCTCTGATTGGTCGTAGGTCTATCCAATTGAGTGCAGAGGCATTTTTCGGTTGAGACACGCCTCATAATTATAGCTCAATGGAGCGGTATCAGACTCAAATTCTGACTAGAATTGAGTATGGCAACGTCAGGCTAAGATTCACCTAAAATTAAATGAAAACAGTACAGTAATTGAAAATGCAGTGGTGTGTCCATATCGCTGGAAAAACATTAAATTACATTAAATTAATTAAATTAAATGTTTTTTCTTCTATGTCAGAAAATTTCAGAACACTCTGCGTGATGAAGAACAAGTTCTGTTAGTTGTCCGTTTATTATGTATCATCAAAACTTGCTCACTTTTGCAAAAATGTAAGATCAACAAAACTTAAATCTATACTGTATATGCACATATATGTAGCTATCCATTATACAAAGCTAAGTGCCCATAACTAAAGTTAAGTACAGGCCACTACATACTATCAACTTACAAACATCATCTAACTTCCAAAACAAACACTGTGTGTAGATGATTTTTCTCTTAAAGCAAATATCTCTACTAAATTGAAAATGTACTGTGCATGATGTTTTGAAACAAAAGTTGCTCCTGATTCCAGGCGACTGGAACACAATGAGGCAGCATAAGAGAAGACAGATTGACTAATGAAAAAGAGGTAACGGGTATCCTGCAACGCGAATGCTACTGTCAAAGACAAATCCTGCACTTGGCTGCTTCTCCCCTCCATGCCACGCTGAAGACAAAGTAGATTTGGCTTGGCGGAGCCACAGATATGAGCCTGTCTGGAAAGCTTCACACAGAGATTTTTTACTCTTTGTGGAAGGATAGATATTTGTCTGCGTGCAAAGTGATGAATTGGACGAACAAAGTGATTTTTAAAAAGCTTTTACATTAATCATGTAAAATAATCCTTCAGATGTTTAATCTCGTTCCAATCATCATACAAAATCAGACGTTGGTTAGAATTGTTATGACTCCCGTACGAAGCCTTGTGAAACCGTCTTAGTATGCGAGACGTCTCTTGATGTCCCATACTGTATGACACCCACCATCTTCTCAAGATCTTCTCTCTGGGGGCTTGAGTTATTCAATACTGATATTGAAAATATTCACAGACATCCGTTTGGGTTTGTGTTTTCATTTGTGTCACAACCAAAAGCATTTAAAACATCCTCTGCCCACTGTATAATTTAAGGACGTCTAGGTTTGTATTAATTTCCATTATTAAAAAGATCCTGTGGTGCTCCTACACAGGGGGAGTACCCTTTAAAAATGTCCTATATGTACCATTAGGTACAAATCTGTACACATTTGTTACCAATATTTATTTAGTAGGTCCTATTTTAAAGGGGACATTTCACAAGACTTTAAGATGTCAAATAAATCTTTGATGTCCCCTGAGTACGTATGTGAAGTTCTCTCTCAAAATACCATACTAGTAATTTATTATAGAGGGTTTCCCGCAGAAAATATGTTAGTTAAGGTGATAGGGTTCTGGGGGTGGGTCGGGCCGGGGGCGTGGCAATCAAATGAAAATATTTATTTAAAACACTATGACAGAAAATGAACACATACTAGATTATTAATGAATTAAATGTTTTTTAATAGATACCTATAATGGGAATAGCTGCATGATGAAGTGAAACTAAAGGGTTAATAAACACAAACTGAAGCAGATGTTGTAGAACATCTGGCGAACGATGATAGAAAGCGCGAAGATTGTAAAACTGATTATTTCCCACTATTAATTAAATTATTTTAAAGGAGTGTAACTACTGTAGCATGTAAATAATGCACATAAATAACGTGAGCAAGAGCGCTCAACAATTATATCGAATCAACAGGCACTTGCAACCTTGCTAGCAGGTTGCTTAAACAACATAACCACCAGCTAACTTTCTTTAAATTTGCAAGAACTATAGACGAATACAATAACAGGTTTAAATAAACCCAAAACATAAGTCCACTTACAGTTCTCACGGACACACAGGCGTTTTATCAACTGGTTATCCTCCAGACAGTGTGACGGACCAAGTGTGGCGCGCGTGCACGCTCGCAGTGTGAAGCGCGTCAGCGCTATTCTCCGAGATGTTTTATCAACTGGCTAGTAATCCTCCAGACGGTGACGGACAACGTCTGTCTCTCATTTCGCGCTATTCTCCGAAAAAAAATTTTTTGGATGACCTAGTTAAGGCGTAGGGTTTCCCAGCTTAGGCGGGCCGCCCAAACTGTAGAGTGCTAAGGGAAACCCTGTTATAGCATGTTAAAATTGCCACTTTGTAGGTGTGAGCAAAAATGTGTCGTTTTAAATGTGTTCTTTTAAATGCAAATAAGCTGATCTCTGCAATAAATATCAGTGCCGTGGTTGGATAGTGCAGATTAAAGGGCGATTTATAGTCGTGCGTAGGTTCTACGCCGTAGCTACGACGTAGGCTATCCGTAGCCTGTGCGTAGCTCTGCGTAGCACCTCGCTAAATTTTTAACAGCGCGTCAGTTCTACGCCGACCGCAAGCGCTGTGATTGGTCCACCAGAGCCCCTCCTGTCAGGTCAAAAAAACTGCGTCATAGGTATTTCCATTTGCGACGGTGAAAACAAAGAATGGCCAAGTTGAGAAGTGATTTAACTCAAACTGCAACAAAAGTCGCTGTTTATTTACATCCGTCATTGCTGGTCTTCTCAAATTATACACAACAAGTTGCTGTTTCTTCTTCGTTTGTGGCTTAACTTGCAAAGCTTCTTCTTCTTTGGCGTTTGCGCTGCTACTGTGGTTACACGCGTGGTTACTGCCTACCAACGCTCTGCGGGTGTGTTTGCACGTCGACGCGGACAACGACGCAAAAACATAAATGAAAACCGCTGTGGCGGCTATGCCGTCGCGGCTATGCCGTAGGACCTACGCATGACTATAACGAGGCCTTGGGGGGGTTATCCCCTTCTGACATCACAAGGGGAGGCAAATTTCAATAACCTATTTTTTCACATGCTCGCAGAGAATGGTTTACCAAAACTAAGTTACTGGGTTGATCTTTTTCACATTTTCTAGGTTGATAGAAGCACTGGGGACCCAATTATAGCACTTAAACGTGGAAAAAGTCTTTAGGTGCAAAGCTGTACTTTCTGAAAGTGTATCACCCCAGTGACCCCAGCTGGAGTATATATTTTGACCATTTTTCTGACAGTGTACAATGTTGACGCGAGGTGGTCAAAAAAACTTAATTATTATATAAGCAAGAAAATTGAATAGTTACAGGTAAGCTTCAGTAGATGGCACTCTGTTCTCATCCCCTACAATGATGTGATTTTGACACATTATTGCCAGGTAATATTCTTCTCCTATCACTTAAAAAAAACCATGTTGGACCATAAACCTCATGTTATATGATAAAAAGCCCCATCTTGAATTATTTAGCAATTCAGTTTTATAATATTTGCTACTTTGCTGATCAAAGAAACCTGTCTGAAAGTAAATAAACAGCTATATATGTATTAACAACATATAAAAGTGTAAACAACCTACATGTTTACAAGCTTCAATGTTATGAAACATACCTGTCAGAGGTGCAGAGGTTCAGGGAGAGGTGGGACACTCTGCGCCGCTGTTGTCCTGTTGAAGATCACTAGGTCATGGTGTCTCTGAAACAAAGAGGAATAGTCTTATATTACTAACTACTAAACTGTATGAATTATATAATCATTTCTGTTAGCACAAGGGTTATCCATAGGTGAAAGCGAAATCGTTCCTCCCCACACGGCTGTAAAAGAGCAGTGAAGCAGGCAAGGCAAGCGAAAGTCTACTTTGCATCTAATCAATGCAGTTGCTGTGGTAACAGTAATCTGCATGTGCACTGTTTAATGGCTAAACAATAGCACGACTGATATTTATGGATGTGTGCCACTCCACAGAAGAGGCTATCAGGAGATATGAAACACAAGCTCATGAGGGTCTGTGCTCAAACGCAACCTTTGCAAACAAGACGGCATTAATATTTATCACAAGACAAATATTCACGCGGTGTCGCTCTGTTTTGCACATCTGAAACACAGCGTACTTTACTTATTCACACTCAGTAATAGTAGTATCATTGCACCTCTGTTTTTTTTTTTTTTTTTTGAGCAATTATGTTATTAAAATGACATGTACACATTTGGCATGCTTACAGACTGACTTACAGTGCATTACAAAGTACTTTTTTATCAGTATGCATGTTCCCCGTGTTCCCTTTTGGCCGCTAATGCAATGCCCTTCCACTGAGCTTTACACAAGCACACAAGTGCAATAAAGTTTTTTTTGTTCAGTATTTCCCATGCATTTCAAATAAACAGGCCATCTCTAAAAACAGTGATGATTCAGACTGCACCACGCAAATCCCACAGATATTTCACATCAAAACTTCCTCTTTTAATAGGAAAAGCATTAACACAGGAGAGAGTAAACTGTGCTTATCAAGCCAATTTTCAGGCTCCTTTCCCACATCTATTACTTCTTTTTATTGCTATGAAGAATAAGTGAACTAAGAGACTACACGCATATTGAGTTAAGCAAAAACACTTCTTTTCTATGGGAAGCAGATTAAGTGACTCGGTAAACACTGTATGATCTTCTGCAAATTAAAAACAACAGCCTGATAAATGTCTTAACTTTTCAAGGCATATAAGCCTCCATCATTGACTTAAGCCTTGGCTTGGTTTCTTAGCTGCTTAAATTTCCTGCTTTCAATCTTTTGAGTTCGGCTGTTTCTCGCTAAAGATCACCATTGAGCCTCTCACAGTCCAGCACAATTTCGAAACCTCAAACAGAATTACGTTCACGACTCTGAAAAGGAAACTTGAGCCATTCGGGGACACCATCGGACCGCCGGCTGCCAAAAACTTGACTTGGTTGAGCCTTTGCCACACCTCATCTGCTGTGGATACTTTGCGTTGGGATGCATTTACACTCCACCTAAAACAGGAAGAAGGAAATGCATGACAGACCTCTTAGTACAAACAATTTACGTCTCCCTGAGGAGCTGGACTGCGGCTGCATGGTGAGGCTCGCAAACAAACACAATCACGCATTATAATGGACTTTCTGTTTGAGCAGAATGTGCAACACAAATTGCTTAAAAGGCAGTCTAAATCGAGTTGTATTGAATGGAAAATCCTTCGGTGTATATCGTGTTTGTTTTAATAGTTAACAGTTGTTCCGTAAAGTCCTAACACGGATCCAAGCGGCTTGGCTGAACAAATTATGGCCGTGTTACAGCATTACTACACAATGAGAACTTCAACCCACACAAACACTGAATGACTCATACACCGTGAAGCGGAGGGGGTCAGCTGTGTTACTATATATAACTGTGAGACCAGCCAGAAAAAGCATCTGGGATAAAAATGAAAAGCCCACCGACGCTTTTCCATGTTTTTTTTAGAAGCATCGGGAGAAAGAAAACACAGCGAGACCGGCTCGAGCGAGGAGAGGAAAGAAAAGGGGAAAATTCCTTTGCCAGTCCCCAAAATGATCCCACATTTCGACCAACTTTCCCAGAGAGCCAACCGAATCCCAAGGGACCGTCCCGGAGCAGATTGGACATGGCTTTTCCCCTTCCCACTTCCCTCAACCAACCTCCCCGGCAAAAACGCAATGGGACCTCAGTAATGAGCAGATAGCTAAACCATAAACCAGAATAGCCCGCTGCCAACCAATCGACTAATTAGATTTATTTAGAGTCAAACAACAGAAAGGTTCACAGATTCACTTAAAGGGCACCTATTAGGGCCTGTTTACAAGATGTAATATAAGTCTCAGGTGTGCCCAGAATATGTCTGTGAAGTTTCAGCTCAAAATTGGTTGGTTGCGAAATTGATTGTGGGCGGCAGTGGCTCAGTGGTTCATGTAGGTTGTCTACAAACCGGAAGGTTGGTGGTTCAATCCCCGGCTCCACCGGACCAAGTGTCAAGCTTTCCTTAAGCAAACGTAACCCCAACTGCTCCCGACGAGCTGTTTGGCACCTTGCATAGCTAACACCGCCATCGGTATATGAATGGGTGAATGTGAGGCAAATTGTAAAGCGCTTTGGATGGCGTTAGGTCTGTTAAAAGCGCTATATACTGTAAATGCAGTCCATTTACCGAAATACCGCACAGATCATTTATTATAGCATGTCAAAATGCCCCTGTTTGGGTGGTAGCTAAATCGGGCTGTTTTAATGTCTGTACCTTTAAATCCAAATGAGCTACAGCTCCTCACTGCCTCATGCTGCGTTCAGACCAGCCGCGGTAGAGGCATCAAACGGGAGTGATTTCAATGTTAAGTCAATATAAAGACGCATATAAAGACACGTTTGACGCGCATCTGGAGGTGGCGCGGCACAAATGAGCTGTTTAGCGCAAATGGCGCGAATTGAGCGTTGCCGTGGCAAACGCACGAGTCGAAAAATTTTTACGTTGGTGGAAAAATGCACCACGTTAACCAATCACGAGGTTGCTCTAGTACTGACGTGATTACAAAAAGCGAGCGGAGTCGCAGAAGCCCCATCCATGACGCAAATTATCATGTGTATGTATTGATGACTAGAATTTCACACGCGAATGAAGCAAGTAAACTCAAAATGTTCAAGCGGCAACTAGGCGCGAATTTGACGTCTCAAACGCGGCTGGTGTGAACCCACGGTAACAAACAGATAGGGAGCGCTTTCAGTTGGATCTGATTAATACAGTTGGATCTGATTAATACAGTTAATAAAAAAGTAGTACACTTCCATAGTGTACTTCAAGTGCTTTATTTTTGCACACTAATTTTGTACTTAAGAAGTACCAAAGATGAAGTTTTAGTATATTAAGATGTTCTTAAGATTATCTAAGTGTACTTCACTATTTTGAGACACCATGAATATGAACTAAAATGCACTTTTAACATACAATCTCTGTATTAAAAATGTATTAACTAGGGGTGTCACGATTCTCCAAATCCTCGATTCGATTACATTTTCGATTCTGGTGTCACGATTCAATTCGATTCTCGATTTTTAAATGAATTTTTTAAGACAAAAAATTATATGCCTTTATTATTTTTATAATTATTATTATTATTATAGTTTCACATTAACATGCACATTGCGTGCTTTTCCTCGCGTGGGGGTTTGTGGGCTTTACTTTGCGCGAGAGAGCTTGTAGAGAGAGAATTCCTTCTTGCACGCAGATAGACTCCTATTATCTGAAATAAAACCGGTGCGTCATAAGCAGCTGCGCTTCTCTCTGTCTCAGGTGCACGCGCTCTCGCATCTGTCCAAAGTCTAAACATAAACTAAAGTAATAATCCTTACGGTTTTGTTCAGTTTTATGCGTTTCATGCGAGCTGAGGCAAACTATACCTTTTGTTTAAGATAGAACCCGCTGCATCTTGGCGGCTCTCTCGTGCACGTGCAGAGAGCTGCGCTCTGTCCGAAGGCAGATCACTAGGTAATAATCCTGTTTATGATATGCATTTCAAGGAGTTGTAGCAATACATCTCTCGTGTTTAAAATATAAATCGCGTTCCGCTGGATGGATGTTTTTAAAGGCACTTCTGAGAGTTTATTTTCCCCCACTTGGCAAGCCGACCGAACGTGACATGGGGGCGTGGTAGCATCGACGATCCCATTTTTTAATTCGAAGTTCGAGGTTTTGACTTAATTTCGATCGATTTTGATTTAAAATCGAAATCGTGACACCCTTAGTATTAACACTTGTATTCAACTTGAACTCAACTTTCATACAAAGATGGGTTCAAGTTTACTACAACTGGTACCTAAATACATTTTTAGCACATTTTAGTTCATATTTATGGAGTCTCAAAATAGCACAGTGAAGTACACTTAGATGATCTTAATAACATCTTAAGAAGTACTAAAGGTGGATTTTTAGTATATTAAGTACAAAATTAGTGTCCGAAAATAAAGCACTTTAAGTACACTATGGAAGTGTACTACTTTTTCACCTAGAGAGTACAACTCGCTGAGGGTGGAAACTATGGTAATGTAGGACTGTAAGTGGGCGGGGCTTCATCAGTGTGACCTCACATTGATAAGAGAATCAAAAATGGCATGTCTAATGGTTTAATAGGGATTAAAAACAAGGAGCTGGTGTTTTTTTTTTAATAGGGTGGTTGTGTTCACACACTGCCAACACACATTATGTCCACACATGGAAAAGTGGATTTTGCATAATACTGTAGGTTCCCTTAAAGTGATGTTCCCTTTAAAAATTGCCTGTCTGGTTCCCATGCATTGACTTCTTCAATCGATCACAACAACCAGATTGAAAGTGCGTTGTGTTTTTTCAATAATTTCCAAGAAACAGGACTAGCTTAGCCAGGACATCAAACGTTTGTCAGTATGATTCATGATAGCATGCCATTTCCTTCAAGCAACAATGTGGCAAACAATGACCTAAACCTGTTGTTCATTTCGAACATTAACCAAAGTGATGAAATAAGTGCTTTTATGGTGTACTTTTTTGCATTTTGGTAAATAAAACCATATCAAAAACAAAACCAAAATCAATGCCACACAGTTCCTAGTAAAAATCAAATGAACAATGACAATAAGTGAAATTAAATTCATACCAGTCAAAGCTTCAGTCTTTATCCTCTTATATACTACAATAAGAAAACCATACAGAGAATCCTACCAGTAAGCATTGCACATAAAATTGCTTGATTTGACAGTTTTTGATTTCAGGGCACCCGAGCATGAACATAAATCCGGTTCATCAACATCAAGGCCTATGAAGTCACATCGCATGACATCTCAGTGAAATGTTGTTGTGTTATTTGAGCAGTGCAGGATTGTAAAACCGCAAAATAAAGATGTATTGAAGCTACAAAAAAAAAAAGGAAAATGTTTGATTTAACGGAAGAGTGATAACTGCGAAAGCAATGATGTCATTCCTGTTTGTGAACTTTAACTTTCCAAACTACAGTTCAAATGCACAAAATAACATTTACCCAAAGATTACAGGTAACGATAACAATGTTGAAGACTCAAGCTTTAAGTCAAACAGGCGACGGAGCAGACTAAGAAAACAATGTCCAGACCACCAGGGACACATCATGCTTACAGTCACTATAAATACCAGGACGTCAAGCTCTCAAGTCCTGCTTGAACACAGCTGTGGTCTTAAGGTCCCCTAAAAAAAAGTGTATGTAGACATGAAACATCAAGGCAATATCAATACTGGACGTTTTCTTAAGCATGGTCAGAATTCCTCCGATTTTGAGTCACAGGAACATCTCGTTCAATTTTATATGCAGATAAACGTTGCCGCGTTGTGTTATCAGCGCAAACTTCATGACATGTGTTCGAACAAAAACTTGAATGCAATGTAAATTGCTTTGTATGTAAAAGCATCCATCAAATGCATAAATAGAAATATGTCACGTAGGTGAAATGTACTGTGGTTAGCTGACAACTGTGCTGGATAGGACACAATGTGTCATCAGTAAAAAATGCTTTATTTTTCTTAGGTCAACATTTGCATTACAGACATTCTGCGAGCTATGTTTAGAAATAATTTTCTTTCCTTAATCTAACGAATACAAAAACAGTGTGTTATTTTAAAAATCTAATTTTAATAAACAATTACTACTAAGATTGATTGGAAGCCTAATCTAACATAACGCTTATATAAGCCACCCCAAAGGATTTGGGTGAAAAAGTTCACTGCAGCATCAAATAACGTTGGCAACTGATATTATGCAGGTGGATTGGCACATATAAACAAAGTTAAAACATATGGCGGCTTTGCCCTTTAAAAGCCGCATTTACACTTAATCAGTACATTCGCTTTCTTGGACGAATCAGTTTGTCGGCACTTTATATTAATATAATAAAAACTTTGGATCAAACCCAATGAATGTTCTGGTTTACATTTACATGAAAGTTCCTGAAAGTTTACCATATAAAACATGGCCTACAGTCCAGATGAAGTTCAGGTATATTAATGCTGCCAAATAATGAGTCAGGCCTCTGGCAATAAACACAAGCTGTGTTGCAGCATTCATGCCTTCACAAAATCACATCACGCCACAAAGGTCGCTGCACGGGAGCGCTCAACAATGTCGCCTTGCAGACACACCCATAATGCCATGAGTGTGTGCAAAGTTAACAACATTTCAAGGCACTACAAAGATCATTTCAGTAGTACATGCCAGCAAATACCTCACAAGCCAAAACCCAACGGCATCACACCTGTGAAGTTTGTGTGAAGCACACACTTTTGTCCAAAGGGTAACAAAGTACTGTTAGAAATATGTAACAAAATAGTTCAATAGTGCACTGATAAATGGACAAAATTTTTTCCCTAACTGTTACCTTTGTAGCACCTGTGTGTATTACTGTTGTACCCCAAAGGTGTATTAATAGTACAAATACACAAATAGTACATAAAGTACAGCACACCTGGTACATAATAGTACAGACAGTACACCTTTTATGACCCAGTGACAGACCA
Organism: Misgurnus anguillicaudatus; assembly: GCF_027580225.2. NCBI lineage: Eukaryota > Metazoa > Chordata > Actinopteri > Cypriniformes > Cobitidae > Misgurnus > Misgurnus anguillicaudatus. The sequence goes on from NC_073355.2 coordinate 15,511,337, forward strand.
TTTTTATTTTTCTTCTTAGAGTGAAAAACTGATAAAAGAGAAAGTATTGAAAATGACATTGTCACGAAACTAGGCTATTACATGCGTGTTTACATTAAGTCATAAATATGAAACTATTAACTTAATGTGAGAGTTAACAAGCAAATCATCTTTTACCGGCACATATCGTGTCATTCATGGCGTTGCTTGGTATTACCTCAAATTACAACTAGTTGTAAACTGGCACAATGGTACAGCTGTGAAAAACTACAGTATAAATAAATTGTCAAGCCGTTGGGTAGAGTTTATGACTCATTGTTATGAATTATAGTGCAGGTATGTGTCAGTGTATCATCATTTGCATCTCACACTGCACAATGTAGGCTACAGAACAATAAAAGCAACAGGTAGGCTATAAAACATCGGATTTAAATCTTACCACTGTCTTTAAATGTCCTCAGATAAATGACACGTGTAGAAATGAAAATCCCGGCAGGTCATTTGTTTTCTCTTTCTTCTTTCTCACGCAGGAGCAGCAGTTGTTAGTGTTGTGTAAAGATGGCCGCTCTTTATTGTGTGTCGCTGGAGCAGATGATGTAATGAAGTTGTGTTAACCCTTCCCAACTTCCTAAAGTCAACACAACTGAACTACAACACTCAAAAATTAAGATTGAAATTAACATCATTCTAAGTCTAGTTTTATGATTCTGAACAACAACACTTAACAAGTATACCTGCAAGAATATATATTTATATCTTTTTTAAATAGATTAAATATACAGTATTTATTTCTGAGAGTTTATAGATATATCATAACTCGATTGAATTTAATATACAGAACATGAAATAATGTTTATAATAAATATAGTGTATATAGAGCATAACTTTACAGATATACAAAACATCCTGTTTTTGTATGACACTGCCATCTGGTGTAGGCACTTTATAATCGATCATCTAAACTTGTTTAAAGGGATAGTTCACCCAAAAATGAAAATTCTGTCATAATTTTCTCATCCTCGTGTTTGTCTAAACCTGTATGAGTTTTTATGAACACAAAAGAAAATATTTTGATAAATAATGGTAAGCACACAGCGTGATGGTAATTGACTTATAGGAAAAGCCAATACAATTGAATTCAATGGGTACCATCAACCGTGTGCTTACCATCATTTATCAAAATAATCTTCTTCATTATTTATCAGCTGAATCAGCTGTGTGCTTACCATCATTTATCAAAATATCTTCTTTTGTGTTCATCAGAAAAAATAAATTCATACAGGTTTAAAACAAAATAAGGATAAGAAAATGATAAGAGAATACAATTTTTTGGGTGAACTGTCTTTTCAAGACTACAAATAAAATATTTACTTTGAAAGTAAAGCTCTTTACCGTCATAAACATTATAAACATTATAAATATTATCATTATTATGATGATGATGATAATTATTATTATTATTATTATTATTGTTATTTTGTTATCATTATATTATTATTGTTATTATTATTATTATTACTACTACTTCTACCACTACTAAAAAAATATTTACAGTCATTCTATTATCCAGTCATAACAGTCTTATATACCAGTGTATAAACATGTAAATGTATAATTTTATACATTTTGGTGCTGTGACCACCCACATTAATTTCCCAATATCATCAGTATTTTGTCATCCTTTTGACATCCTTTTGTCATTTAAATGAGATGTGACAGGGCCATTATGAAAATTAATTTGGATAAATCTAGAAGATGAAAGCTGTATGCCTAAAACTAATAAAACGTGACCCTGTCTGTGATACCAGTTTGATATTAATCACTTATTTCACTTTAATTCAATCTTTGACATGATCTTACTAAGTCAATATTAAAGATATCAAGATTATATTTTCACAGAATGTTCTTTATTACTACAATGTTCTTCATAGTCTACATTACTGTATACTGTATATTTAAAATAGAAAAGTAAAAAGAACAAGGTTTTCACACACTGTGTCACAAATAATTAGTGAAATGCTCTTTGAAATATAATGTCACCTTTCCAAAAAATATGTGATGTCGGATTTCAATGTAAGTATGCAAAGGCAAACAAAAAGGGCATTTGAAATATTTATTCTTAATTATTTACAATATCTAAGATCACCTCAATATGTAGAAGAATGCAACATCTGATGGGTGACTGTATAGGCTATGATGTTTATGATGTTAACAACTAACCATAAATGACAAAGTTAGCAAGTAGTTCCTTTGAAGTTTATATTTTCCATAAGAAACACCGCATGATTTACACCGCATGCTATAGCACACCTTATTAATATACGACCTGTGTGAATGCCCTTATGAGCATTTAATAAGTAGATAACACATAATCTGTTAAAACCAGATGAGATCCAACAAAACAACACACTAAAAAAATAGTGTGAGTCATGAAAGGTTGATCCTTTTCCTCTTTCCCCCCCAGTTTCCTTTTCTCATGTATACTCCCACATGCTAGTCGATGATCATATCCCACGTTGCCCACACATCTCTGTTGGTGGAGGTGTGAGAGGCTTAATCATGTCCCAGAATAGTGTGTGGTTTAGGGAAGGGGGTGTGCTGGGGAAGCAGGCTGAAGACTGCATGCCAACTGTATCTCTGAGAGTGCTGGCGTGAGATGTGACTCATTGTAGCGCTCTGAATCTTTACACGCTGCTCACACACAGTGAGATAATGGTCAGGATAGAGACCCAGCTGCCTGAGAGACTTTGAAACCCCAAACACTATTTAAGTTTCTTGTTTATGCAACCAAAACAATCGAACTGAAAAGTAAAATGAATGAATGAAACTTGACAGTGCTGTATTATATGAAAATATTTTGTTTTGAAGTTTTATTGTGTGTGTATATTACCATTTTGTGGTGCAGCTGTGGCTTCGCGACATTGATGTGGAAGGAATTAATTTGATTCTAGATTAAATTAAACTTTTCTTTTGACCCTTTCATTGCTTGTCTGACTGAATTCACAAAATGGCAAATCCAATATAGATATAATTTAAAAAAAATGTATTTTATTGTCAAAAAGCACAGCCAGTGTCTTATATAATAGGAGCCTCTGTACATTTAACAGCTTATACTATTAAGCTATACTTTTATGTATGGCAAGGCATCACTGAGTGGTCAATTTGCCTTTAAGATCAATATAAAATCAAAATGAACCCCTTTTTACTTTAACAATGCACATTTATGGTCTTTTAGTGAGTGAATAATTACTACGTGTTATCCCCAAGACAAGAGTAATCATTTAAAATGACTTCCGTCTCTGACGTCACTAGATTGCGTGGGTTATGGACAATATTAAGCTTAATAGCCATTTAACAAACTCGGCCTGGATCCATTCAGGTGCTTTCATGATCCAAACAGTTATTCATATATAATAGGCTATTAAGTCATACAATTATGGAAAAATCTGCAAGTTGCAAATGAACGTCTTAACAAAAGTGCAGTAAGGACATAATATTAATGATTGTGCAGATGATGCTGCTTGCCTCATTTGCCTTTTGGCATTGCTTTTAACCTGAATGCTATACCTTACATCTGCTTATCACTAGTCTGAAAATAAATTAAGATTTTAGTGCACCTTGAACCAATGAAGTTCATGTTAATTTCTATTGAGGATTATAATATGCAAACTATTGAAACTGAAAACTGCTGTTGATTTAGGTTTAACAAAAAACAAAAACTATAAGACTGGATGAAAAAGTGTGTGTGGCATTACTAATAGTATTTTGTACATTGATAGTTGAGAGCGAGCCACAAACAAACGGTTAATTGTAACACATCTACTTTACATATTTATACAGGGCCGAGCAATCTGTCTTTTTCTCTTACTGTCACAAGATGATCATCTGTGAATTTGTGAAAGTTTTAAAGTGTTTTGGTTAAGATATTGAACAAAGAGTGTTTTGGAGGCATGGGATAAATTCCTTTATCTTCAATTTCTGAGTTGGGTGTGTAAGTCAACAAATCGAAACATATTATTTTAATCACTGTCTTGTTATCTAAAACGTAACATCATTTTGAAACATGTCAGCAACTCATACAATGTAAAAAATACTTTGCTGCCTTAAAATTTTTGTTAAATCAACTTAGATTTACAAGTCATGTCAAGTCAACTTAATTTTATAAGTTATAACAACTCAACTGTAGTTATATCAACTCATCTCTAGTCAAGATAAATAATAGTAAGTTGAAATGACTTTTAAATCCGAGTTGATTCAACAAAAAATGTACGGCAGCAAAGTATTTTTAGTGTAGTAACCGATAGCTGGGATTGAAAACATTTTTACACAGCAGGGTTAAATGTAACAAAGTGTTACAATTAAGCCTCAGGTACACAATGAAAATAAAATGAAACAATGCCAATACTATTAATCAAAATGATAACTGTTAAGACAATATCACGGGAAATAACTCATAATTATGATTTATTTTCTTAGTTTTCTTAGTCTCTTAAAAAAAAATCTATTTATATGCATTGATGCACAAAGATGGTTAGAAAAATGATCATGGATGGATGAATGTGTGGATATCTATCTATAGACAGATAAAGCAGAGATGTGTGTGTTGATTTATGATTAATTAAACTTAAATATTTTTTGAATGAAAGGGTTAAAGCCAAAAAGCATTACTTTGTGCTTCACTCTCCCCTGTTCACTTTACCAACCCCAAAAGAAATGTATTCTCATGTTATATCAGATACCATTTACAAAATTCTATTCAATGCACTGTTATTTACATAGCGCTTTTAACAATTGTTCATCGAACCAAAGCAGCTTCACATGAAATAGAAATACAAAACAGAGAAGGGAAAATAACAACAAAGCATGGCAGTTATTAAATATATTCGAGGATGGAGTTACATGGAGTCATTTCTACTTAAAAAGTCAATACAAATACATTCCATAAAACTAACTTTATTACTTTAAAATAAATTAGTACTATACACATTAAGGATTTAAAGAAATAATGACATTTCTTTAATTATTTAATTAATTGTTTGTAAGTTGAATTATCCCCTGAAAGCAATTTCTTTCTGCTTTACTAACATTAGGAATATTTATTTTTTTTATTTCCTCAAAGAACAATACAAAAAAAAAATTCCAAATACAAATCTTATTAGTTTACAAAGAAGTCCAAATAGCAGCATAAAATGTAAATAAACATCATAAACCTATAGTTCCCTGAAAGCTACATAACCCCACATCACTGGGACTTAATCACACAACCATAAGAGGGCAGTATAGTATTTCTATGTTTGTACACGCACTGTTTATTTATTTATTTTTGGGTAAATTTTTTACACATTAGTTTTTTTTTGTTTTTTTTTTTATTTTTGGGAAGGGGGGAAGTGTGACATTCGGTTTTGATCCATTAAGCCAGAGCAAAATTATTTTTTTTCAAGGAAAAACATGTCTGAGGAAATTAGAAAGTGCTTGAAAACTTCATTTATGTGGAAACGTCTTACAGAAGCAAATGGCAATGGCTACATGAAATTAACTTGAACGACATATAGCCTACTATTAAATAAAAAATGTCTGTAATTACTCTGCTATATGCAATAAGGTGCCATGAGTAATGACAATGGACTCCAGGCAGTGACCCCTGTTATAAATAGATCACGATAATTAATAACATACATAAATATCTAAGCACTGTATGCAATGGTTTATACATGCACAGGTTTGTTTTATTATATTAGTGAGGACATCTCAAAGCCATCCATTGTTGTCATACCAGACTGATTTTCTATCCTCTAAATTTAACTCTCACACAGCCTTGCTGACATTTAATTCAGAACAGCAACATAAGTTAAATGCTGACACAAATATCTTATGATATATTTCAATATATCTGAGAGAGAGAGAGAGAGAGAGAGAGAGAGAGAGAGAGAGAGAGAGAGAGAGAGAGAGAGAGAGAGAGAGAATGAGTATGGGGATGGTCTAGGGAAGCTTTATTTGGTGTGTAATGAAACCCTTTTCATTAGATGGATGTTGAAAGCTGAACATCTGCGTGTAATTTAGTGTCCCTCCTACAGTATGATGACGTGAGGACGAAGCCGTTTACAGCTGTTTGTGGCACTCGTGCATTTTTATACTGCGACACTTAAAGTCTTGCCAGGCTTCAGAATTCACACTGCATTCTACAAGTGTCCATAATGACATCCCATGGTAGAGCAAAATGTCGCATTGTTATTTGACATTCAGAGTGGTGTGTGTCCCTCATGCCAACCAGACCGGAGGGTATGACATTGAAGAGAGAGCAGAAATATGACCCAGCCATTTAATGGTTGATTGTTTAGTTTAAAACATAACATTTTGAATTTTTGGTTTGCTAACTACCCACTGTATGTTAAACTATTATACCGTACCTTACAGTTAAATCTTTGAAAGAACAATTGGTCAAATCTTTTCAAATGAATTCATTTGCATGTTTTTAAATTAACAGGAAATAAGTTTTAAGCTACGGTCCATTATGAAAGACTAGGATTTCCATGTTGGTCCAGGTTGGTTTATGCTGGTTTAGGTTGTCTGGATGGTGCAGCAGTGTGACAATACAGTGTCACGCAGGGATGATGTAATTTGTAGGCCAACCCAGAGGTTAGCAAGAGATTGGTTCCCTCGATCAAAAAAAAAAAAACACATTGATTTTCACTACACTACAGTTGTACCTTTTTGTAACTGAGACGGTACCTTTAAAAAAGGTCTTAATATGTGACATTTATACAGATATTAAAGGTACAGTTTGTAAGATATTTGCAGTAAAATATCCAAAAACCACTAGTCCGGTGTAATATATTTTGTCCAGCTGATTACTAACAATATCTATGCTTTCAACTACTTGTAAATTATGAGAAAATTTCTGCCCTAAACAGTGACACAGGGCAGTGCAGTCACCTGTAAATGACGTTAATATCTAAGTTACCCTTTTACTGACGTAAAAACCACATGACAACAGTGTCGTGGACAAAAGCGGAAGTAATAGCGTCTGTCAGGCCACTCGCTTTTTTATGGTAAGTTTGTTCATTTGAACACTTAATTCTGTGATGTGTTAAAGCTCACGTAACACACGCTGTTTCTGCATTTCTGATGTTAATCTGGAGTACCTATAGAGTAGTATGACATCCTTTATCTCCGAAGAAGGAGGAGTTATACCGCAGGAGGAGCGAGTACGAGTCATGCAACACTATACAACACTGTTTTAACTTATGATTCACTACATGTTCGTGTCATTTATATAATATGCACGCGACTATTTCCATCATAAGACAGAAGTCTTACCGCATTCAACTCGTCATGACCCGGTTGGGAAAATCCACCGCATCAAACACACACGCAAAACTCCGCTGCTACCCCGGATAATAAACTATATCCATAGTTTTCATAAGGCTGGCTTTCTTCTCCTTACATCCAAAAACACACTTCATCTTTCGTGTCATTGTTGACTTTTGAAATTAAACAAAGCTGAGTGGCGTGATAAGCTGTTTGCAAGCTCTAGCGTCTCCCGCTGATTGATGGGTGGGCGGGGTTTTCCGGGGGAAGTGCCCTTTTAAAGAAGTGATACGTATAGAAAACCCCTGAAACGTCAGTTGGAACTGTAATCGAAAAAAACTTTCCGAAACTTGTACGAACCCTGGCGAAGTGCATTCGGCACAGAAATACTCTGTAACATGTCCAACTGCTTTTTTGACACTTTGCCTACGTTTAGGATCAGGAAACAACTTTATAACTGTGTATAACTGTATGCTTGAAATACCATTGAACCCCCCCTTTAACAAACCATCGTATTGGACTAATACTGTAACATCTATGACTAACAATTGCGTTTTGAACATGACATGAAAGCTTACATAATGAAAAAAAAACCGATGTCATCAAACACAACATTTATAAAACTTGATTACTTTACCTCATGTGTAACATGATTTCTCGTTCCCGTCTGATTGATGGCCATCAGCGTTTGAGTTAAAGACAACAAATCCCACCAGTCCACGCTGCTTCAGAGCATCATTAATCTACGTTTTGTTATTGATTTGATCTGGCGCCCTCTAGCGGCACGGATTATACAAATTGCATCTTTAACATATAAGGTACCAGTATGTACATCTAAGGTATAGTACCAGTGCCTCAGAAGTACCAACACTGGATGAACTTTTAAGTGTTTGAAAAACCTTAGTGAGAAGTTTTGTACCGTCATGTACCTTTTCTGAGAGTGTATAGACTTTGGATTGTCACTAAATAAGCTCTGTGTATAACGAAAGTTTATGACACTTACACTTCTTGTCCAAAAAGATCATTTTAATTCAAAGCTTTTGTGCATCATCAACTGAATAGCTAGCTAATGTAGTACTGTAATTTTTTAGTCTTAAAGGTACACTCCACTTTTTTTGAAAATATGCTCATTTTCCAGCTCCCCTAGAGTTAAACATTTTAGTTTTACCGTTTTGGAATCCATTCAGCTGATCTCCGGGTTTGGCGGTACCACTTTTAGCATAGCTTAGCATAATCCATTGAATCTGATAAGACCATTAGCATTGTGCTAAAAAATAGCCAAAGTGTTTCAATATTTTTCCTATTTAAGACGTGACTCTTCTGAAGTTACATCGTGTACTAAGACCAACGGAAAATTAAATGTTTTTTATGACTATTGGTCTAATCAGATTCAATTAATTTAGCTAAACTATGCAAAATGTGGTACCGCCAGACCCGGAGATCGGCTAAATCGATTCCAAAAAGGTTTAAATCAGGTGTTTAACTCTAGGGGAGCCTTTTTTTTTTAAGTGGAGTGTCCCTTTAAGTCGCATGGATATATTTTTTGCAATAGCCAAAAATACATGGTCTAGCTATTAATCAATTTTTCTTTTATGCCACAAATCATTAGGATATTATGCAAGATCATGTTCCATGAAGATATTTTGTACATTTCCTACTGTAAAAATAGCAAAACAACATGATCTCAGAAATTTCCGCGAAATGGTAACACATTATTTTGCTCAGTTTTGCGTGGCACTGTCACGTATTTCCACAATTTTACATGCCCATGCCACGCATTTCTTTTCCGTGTCAGTTTCACGTATTGGTTACAACAATAGGCTTTATGCCCAGCTGCACCACCTCCCGAACCTCAGCCAGCTTCCTGCCCTCTGTCTGTCACCATTGGACAAACTGACCAATCCAGGTGTCTGATTATTGTTGTTGTGACTACTGAGGTCAGGCACACCTGGATTAATTAGTTTGTCCAACAATGGCAGACAGGAAACAAGGATCTGGCTGAAGTTCAGGAAGTAGTGCAGTTGGGCATAAAGCCTATTGTCACTTCGGTTTGGGGTTAGATTTGCTGTTTGTGTTAGGATGTCACTTTAAGTATTGGTTTATACTATTTTTTGTATGCTTTTTAAACCATTGTAGGCTGACGTTAGGGTTAGAGTTTAGGTAAGTTTGGGTAAGGATGTCATTTTATGTAAAAGAAAGTTGTTCTAACACCAAACCCAATCGACAATTGTAAGAAAATAAGAAAAACTGTTAATTAACCAATACGTGAAAATGGTGGAAATTCCACGCAAAACTGAACAAAATAATGCGTGACTATTTCACATATTTTGTGAGATCAGGTTGATTAAAATGTTTTTTGAGTGGTTGCAGTTGCTAAGGACTTTATTTGGACTACTTTAAAAATAATTTTCTCAATATTAAGATTTTTTGCACCATCAGAATCCAGATTTTCAAATACCTGTAGTTGTATTTCTGTCAAATGTTATATCCTTACAACCATACATCAATGGATGTTTATACAGTTGATGTATAAATCTCAATTTAAAAAAGACCTTTATGAATGATTTTGTGGTCCAGGGTCACATTGGGGCAGTTTCCCAGACAGGGCTTTAGCCTAGTCTCAGACTAACTTAAATGTTAGTGTTGTCTTGATCAAAACCAACTTGCTCTGACATATCTTAAAATATATCAGTGCAAGTGTTGTGTCTCAAGATGCACACCATTAGCGTTCATTCACAAATTATGCTTTTAAAAATGACTTAAATATCCTATTTTACCTAAGGCCTAGTCCTGGCTTAACCTAAACCACCACATTATTTTAAAATATGTTACACAAAGAGATACGACAAATGGTCTCATTCCCAATTTTACATTCAGAATTGTGTCAGCTTTTATTTATAGTAACACCCCCACCCTGTCTTAGTTTGATTAGATGCATTAACATTTTGAGAAACCAAGTTTTTGTCCCTGTATATTATCCATGTAATATCTACACACAGAGTATTTTCTTTTGACTAAACAGCTCTAAAGGCTCAGAAATGTATCAAGTGGAACTAAGAGTACTAAACACCTGTTAGCTAAAAGCATAACCAATTATAGTCCAAAAAAATCTATAATAAACAAACATACCTGGGTGAGAGTGTAATAACGGCTGTTCAGATCCAGCAGGAACATCTCTGCAGGTACAGACTGATTGTTGGCTTTTCATAAATCCAGGGCAGTTGTCATAAGTGGGGCATCATTGTTCTGGGGCTTAGAGGGGTCCATTAATGTGCTTCATAGTGTAGCCTACATATTGGCCTAGTGGAGAAAGGCCCACAGTAAATTTTTTCTCTATGCATTTTTTTTGTGCAATGAGTCTTTATGAAAGTGAGCAATTGAGCATATGCACAAGCCAGTTAAATGGGGTTAAGCACCTTCCTTAGAGGCACAGTGGTCATAATGCAGGATGTGGTTTGAAAGATATTTCTGGGTCATCCATGTTTGACTGAATGTACAAGTTGAGTATCAAAAGCAGGGCTTTGAAACAGTATTTTAACGTTTCCGGTTTTCGGTTCAACCCTAAAATTGATGTTCCTGAACTGGTTAAAACGTTCCCGAACCAGTTAATATTGTTCCATGTCAGCTGTGGGACATATAAATAGGCTAATCATTAGGACATTTAACTTAAATTATTAGTCTACATAATTTTCCACAAGTTTTTATCTTGTCGTCAAACATTAAGAAATGCTACATTATGTAATCAGCATAAATGCAATTCTGACATGCCTACATTTGTTTCAGCATTATACATGAATTAAGACAAGGCAAATTTCTGCAATGTCGTTTATTGGCAAACAACTTAAACAAATGTTTTTATTAGAAAAAGAATACTGTGGTATTTCGAGATCATTTTGTTTGTATGTGTCCTGTCAAGAACAGAAAGATTGATCACTTGCTATTTGAAATGCGTCTCTCCGTGTATGCACTTCTCAGTGCACTTAAACACACGCACACACACAGACAGAGGACAAATTCCAAACAGCGCTTCGGGAAGAGGATGCAGCATAAATGGTCGGTCCACATAAAGTGAAACTTATGTTGTTTTTCAGTACTTTATTCGCCAAATGTATTTTAACGGACTACAGTATAAGACACAGCAGCGCAACTCTCTCTCAAGTTATACATCAAGAGTTCGGATCTTTGAAGGGCATAGGGATAATCACGTTTGATTGGAGTTGGACCGGACACATTCAACCGCATGTGCGCACTTTAGCGCCTTTTGCGGTTAAATTGTTTAAAATAACTAAAGTGTTAACATTTGCAAGCCTTTGAAACACGTGCAACGTTTCTGGTTATCATTTTCGTTTCGTGAACTGGTTCAAAGCCTTTATCAAAAGTATAGGTTATGGGTCTTCAGTGGGTACCAGTGGCGGCTTGTGACTGCTCTTCCGAGGATGCGCTAATTCAAAATAAGTGTTCTGATTGTCACGTGTGTGGTTCCCTTTTCCAAAATATGTGTCCTGCGTGTGGAGAGATTGTGTGTGCATCATGTGTTTTGTCAAAATAAGTGCCTGTTGCATATGCGTCAAAACCGTTTATGATAAAAGAGACGCTCACATTCCCTAAATACACGCAAGACACTCCCTTAACAGTAAACTCTGATTACGCATGAGATTATGCGAGTATCTGGCAAACGCGAGCGTCTCTTTCAAGTTCAAGGCAGCAGGCACTTATTTTGGCATGACACGATCTCTCAAAGCGCAGAACACATGTTTTGAAATGATGAACCACACATGACGAAGCTACATACATGTTGTGACGAACTTCGCATCGCGCGCTTCAAAAAAAGAAGTCACCAGCCATCACTGGTGGGTACCTGGGATACTGTGAAGTAAGCACTCAAGACAAGTCTTATGCTGAAATAATTAAAATATCCTAAATAAATTGTCTAGTTTATATACAGGAATTAACTGATTTTTAGGGTTTGAATCATAGACTGTAAAAAAAAGATGGACGACGCGACGTCGCCTCCCACCATTGTAATGAATTGAAGCCAAAAATGTCCGACCACGGTCGCCGCCATGTTACGTAAAAACGTCAGTTTGGAGCCGAGGCATGCGCAGAAGGAATCGTCCGTGAAGCCAGAGGCGGAGCCGCGGTATCAAATTTCCGCCCAAACGCTCGCGCGACCAATTCAACCACTCCAATCATAACGACACGCCCCGTTTCTATAGCATCAAATTACAAGCTAAAATGAAACTTATCACAAAAATTAACACTTGAGCATATATCAGCGTGATAACAACTACTTGAAAGGACCAAAACCATCTTTCGAAAACTTTTATTGGAAGTGTAAATATTTTTTTTATTTATCGCAAAGTCCTTTTCATTTGAATGGATAGGGCGGGGTTATGACTTGTACTGCTGCCTGCCACCAGGGGGCGATCAAAGAGCCAGAGGCTTCACTTTTCAAGGCTTATGAGGCACACCCGGTTTGAATGTAAACCAGACTTCTATTTCTATCCATTGACGGACAAGTCAAGCTCCGCCCCAGTTTGAACCCTAGATGAATAACCGTAGGTGTGAGAAAGAAACAACAGTGAAGAGTTTATACAAGAGCCCAGTTTTTGTCTGTAGTGCTTTGTTATTTTTTATTCTGAGAATGCTTGTTTTAATAATTCATCTTCAGACAAACAAACATCGCACCTGCAATCTCTCATCTGTCAAAAAATACACGCTAAGAAACTTCTTGTAGAGATTATAGCGTATGCGATTGTTTGTGAAAGTGTAACAAGCTTGTCAAGTTCGATACTGTGGAAGTGACCGGAGCAATAAAACATGAGAAATATTGTTTGTGGGTAGGGAGATATACGACTTGAGAAAGTAAATTTACACAGTGCAAAAAAAGGGGGGGGGGGCAAAACAAATAGACTTCCTAGCTGATATGAAATAGTGCCTTCAGTGTTTCAGTAGAGATTGAGAGTGTGAGAAGAAACTGTTGGAGAAATAAATGGTAAGGTATGGCGGTATTGAGACAGATGGGAAATATTTGAGGTTGCTGACAAACGCTGACAGTAGCAATGCTTTGAAATGTGGTGCTGGTGTCACTGTCTCATTAAAGTAACCCGGTACGTCTAGCAAGATGAAGTATATGCTTGTTTTATGTGAATTTCAAAAGAAAAGTAAACTTTTGATAGACTGCTGATCTATAAGGGTATGTTAAGGGACCAACACTTGATACTTGAAGATAAAGTTAACCATAGGCCGTAAAGATTTGTTTTATTGCATTGTGCTGTAGGGTAGACTACAGTATAGTGTCTATTATTCTTCGATATTACAGTAATATTTGTAACCCTGGACCACACAAACTATCTTAAGTAGCATGGATATATTTGTAGCAAAAGCCAACAATACATTATATAGGTCTAAATTATTGATTAAAAACAAATTAGGTAATTGACCCTTAGTACTAATTTGGGGTCCTGCCACATTTGTGTATTTGCAGGATGAATGAAGTAAGTTACTGTAAGACGTACCTGTACGTTACTTTTATGAAACTAGGAATAATGACCAATTGATTATCCTGTTTTCATAAGTTGTTATTCTGATCCAGCCACTGATCTGAAATACTCAGATCATTTGGCGTTTGGGGGAATTGTGTTGACACAGGCTCTGAATAGAAGAACAGATCGAAGTCATTGTGATTCGTATTACACAGCGAGATGGAGAGCCAGGTGTTCCTGTAGGCCGGCATTTCCTTTTGATGCCCTCTGAGGATCTCAAGTGTCCTTAGATGATCCAAGTGCGGCTGTTGAACTGTTGGTTTGTCTTTATAAAAAAAAAAAAGAGGAAACGTGTTTGTTATTTGTAACAAAATACATTAGTAGTATAATAATATACTTTATAAAACAGTTACTTAATGTCTTTGATTCTATTTTATTCACGATAACACCCGGCTATGTTTGTGCACCTGTGTATCACCCTTGTAACACCCTTAGGAACATAAACATACACTGTAAAAAATTATGTCTAATCAACATTCATTTTTATGTTACGTCAACTTAACAAATTAAGTTAAACAATTTCCACTTGTTTTTTTAAGTTATGTCAACTTATTACAAATCAACACTTAAAACAGTCATAGGTTGAATTGACTTACAAAACCAAGGGGCTGTTTACACTTGGTATTAAGATGTGTTTTCATCGATCGGATCACAAGTGGACGAGAGAGACACATTACGTTTACACCTGGTATTTAAATCCGTCTCTTTTGTCCACTTTCGACCGCTTCTGTGCTGAATTCTATGAGGGGGTGGTCTGTGAGACGGTGGGCGAGTCTCTCTGCTGTCATTCAAACCCGAGCGGGAGTAATTATGAGTTTATATGGACGCAAACTAATATTATGTCGGAGTGCACTGCTTGTTTAGCAAGTATACATGCTGCACAGTGTTTTGTACATGAGTGTGTAAGAGCTTTCTTTGAATTTTCAGCGCAATTGATGAAACAGGATCGCGCAACTTTCACACGCTTTCAAAACGAAACTACGGAGATCAGCTGCTTAGTTTTATCAATGAAAGGCTAAAAATAGCGCTGTTCACCGAATGTTCATGCCAGAAGTCAAAAAAGACGTTAAACTTGTGTTTAATACCTCAGATTAGATAAATGGGCGGAGAGAAGGTGGTCGCGTGTGGCTGTTCGAACGCATTCAGCCACATGTGCGTTCCGCAACTCCAAAGCGATCCGATCGAAAATGGTTTCGACCACCTCTGGATGTGGTTGAAAGTGGTCGAAAGTGGACGAGCTCAAAACGTTTTGAACACCGTTTACACCTGGCATTAACGTCGTCCACTTGTGATCCGATCGACGAAAACACATGTTAATGCCAAGTGTAAACAGCCTCCAAGTTGTTTCAACTTCATGTTGCATTGTTTTATAGTGAAAACATTTTGTTACTGTTCACAGTCGGTCAGGGAATATATTTTTACAGCGAAAGAAACGCTTTTAAATACACATTTTATGTGCTTTAATATTTGAATTTTATAGTTAACCGTTATATATAAGCATTAAGGTTCTTGAGGCTAGCGCTGTATTTAAGCAATATCGAGTAGGAGTGTGAAATAGCTCTATATCACACGACTCCGAGAGCGATATTGCTTTTATACAACAGTTCGACAGCACCCGTTTGAAAAACGAAAACTAGAAAACAACAACAGAGTAATTTTTAAAAGCCTCTTTGTTTGAGAACTACTTCTTCCGCCACGGATTTGAGGGCGGCCAGAATGACAGGTAACATTTTCGGCTGCTTTGAATCTCATATTAACTCAATGGACGGATTCGCAGTTTTTAAATATTACAATTTCTTGGTCACAAAGTGTAGTTTTAAGATTAGTTTAGTCGAGAATATATATGTATAATATTTAAATGTACAGTCGATTAGTAAAGATAGCGCCTGTTTGAACGTTTGCTTAGTGAGATTCGGTACGTATGAGAACCAAAGCATGAGCGGACGTCAGTGTTCACTCGCCCCGCTGACAACCGCCCTCTCTGGGCTACATCTCCGACAGGGATTCCTTGGCTCTCATGTTGGCCTGATGATCAAAAATTAGATCAAATCACCAGTATTTGGTGTCATGATAAAACTATTACTTGTTTTCTTATTCATATTTAGTGTCTTTTGTGTTGTTATTGTTTTGGCGCGAGGTGAAAGTTAATAAAACTATACTTGTTTAATGTTACTATTGGTTTCCCATTTACTCTTAACGCGATACGAGCACTCGGTTATTATTAGACTTCGTTCTTGTTAGTACTATATAAAACTGTTTTTTATAAGTGTCAGAGAGATGTTTTTGCATGCTGCTTATAAATATACCAGTGGCGATATCTCATAACATGTTTTAATAGTCACGTCGCGATTAAATAAATGATCAATGTCCACATTTAAAAGCTGCGGTGCTTACCTGCAGTTCCACAGTGTTTTACATTTTCTCCAGAAAAAAATGACTGTTTACATTCCCCTTTCCAAGTGTTAATCGTCCACAAGATGTGACAAGACATTACTCCCATTAACTTTAACATAACATCCAAGAGCGCTGATCTTTGACGGAATAATAGCTTCCGATTGGGGATTCACAGACTGATTTACGAGCTAGTGAACTAATAAGACACATGGAGAGTGTTTACCAACAGGGCGTCTATGTTTTTCCATTCAGAGATGAGCCTGTTTAGGACCTCCATTCACTAGGTGGCGGAATGATACGAAAGGTGAAGCGGCTACTGTGCCCTTATCAGTACAATATCACATAGGTCTTAGCCAATCAGATTCGAGAACCAGAAAGAACTGTTGTATAATATGAATTAATGTGCCACAACTTATTCCACGATACAGCACAGCGGCACAGCCTCTTGTAGCTTATTGCATATATACTATATTTTTCTATACTTATTACGGATACTAAATCGCTAAAATAAATATTAGAATGTTAAAGTTTCAATGAAATTTAAACAAATTACTTATCTTTGAGCTTCATTATTTTTTATGTGCCCTTTGTTCTTTAATCAAAAGCGCAAATCTCCTCCACTCCTCGAAACAATTGGTGTGTTCGAGTTCATGCGGTGCTGCACAGACCGATCGGCGAGGTTTGCCCCTTGCAGTCCAGGGAGGAGCTGAAGACGGAGCCGTCAAGCCGGACACCAGTGGCCAGTGGCATAAAACTAGTTTTAAAAGTTAGTCATGATTTTTTTTCTTCAAGACTGATCATAACTGTTTTAAGTATGTTACATTGAAAGGTAGATTGGTCTAATTTAAATCCAAATAATAAGACTGATTAGCCCTAACTAATTTCTAGTTTTTCTTAAGACGCAGTAATGTCACGGCTATGTTTATGCAACTGGCAACTGCTGCTTTCCGTAGTGATGTGTGCGCCATGTTTCCTTTTTTTTATCGTGAATGAAGTGAATTAGATGGTGAATTTGTTAAAAAGAAACATTTTAATAAAAAGTTGCAACCAGAAACATTTTATATCTTTATTTTAATTGCTGTTTATACTGTATGCCCGAAAATAATGGGAAACAAGCCTATATTATTACAATACCAATAGAGATTTTTTAAAGGTATTTTCATTTTTTTTATGAATTCCAGTTTTTTTCAGAAGCTGTTTCACCCGGATACATGTCACCACGGGGAAAATAAGACAATCGCTACTTCCATTTCATGGCGACCTTAAGAGTTTTCTATTAATGAGACAAGTTGGTGTTGGTCTACTGATTGTAAAACCGTGTGAGTCATGCCTACCCGGATAAGTGCCATCGTCTTGTCCTAAATGTCAGCACTGTTTTCCATCCACTCTCTCTTTCCTCTCCAACACCGCTGTCAAACTACACCTGAGGACACTCTTTTCACCTCTCCTCAGCAATGTCATAATATTTTGAGGGTAGACTGGCATCAGAGAGCTTTTTTAGACCCGAGTTAGAACTGAGATGGACGTGTAAGACATGTGATGGTTTGGGATTCTCTGTGATTTGGTTGCAAGCTCATTGCGTTATCTTTGAAAATACAGACACCCTCATTAAAAACCAGACAAATTATAATGTAATAAAAAATGGCTATAAATAATGATGGTGATTTCTGTGGGATTTTGGGGAGTGATGCAAACTTCGCTTTGTTGTAATTTTCATTCACATGCTGCTTTGAAAAATGTGAGTTGAATGAATACTGTTTCTTTTGGCTATCACACAACTGGAAAATGTAATGTAATAAATACATTATTAGCAAATAACAGTAATGACTGTAATTTAAACAATTCCCAGTAGTTTTGCAAACAAAACATTTCAATCTTATGCAACTAGTCGTAACTTTTTGAGTACAGTACATCCTGGTTTCAGTTCAAAATACACCACAGATCATTATATAATGTCCAAAATGCCCCTTGCTGTTTTCGTGTCTGTATCTTCAAATGCAAGTGAGCTACTGCCCTCAGTCCCTTACCAAAAGAGACAGTAGCCTCTTTCACACAGTAATTCCGGTAAATTACCATGAATTTACCAGTAAATAAAAAAATGTGCTGTTCACACATGCAGTGACGTTCCGTCTTTTTCCCAGTAAGACATCATTTACACATCAGTATCAAAATACAGGTAAACTCTGAGAAAAAGCGGAAGTTACCTGTGGGGCGCGGCCGGTGAGCTCCGTATCGTATATGTAAACAACGGCGGGTTATGACTTAATATCCACGGTCCGTATTTTGTTTTCACATCTGTGGCAAACGGTCGCGAAGTTGCTCGTGACCAAACAAATTGCGTGAGGCGGCTTCAACCTGCGTTTGCACATTAGGCTTCACAGATAGTGTGCTAAGGACGTCGGCAATATGGCAAATAGACGGTAAGCTGTTTTAAACAACTTTCGTGAAGAAATTTGGATGTTAACTTCAGGTGTGCTTGACTTTTAAACAGCATGTGTGTGGAAACGTCCGTAAACAATTCGGGGGTAAACGCGTCACCTGTATAAAAAACGTTCTGATCTGGCAGCGCGGTCTGACGTCGTCCGTTCTAAATGACGGTAATCCTATATTTTTCGTTCATACATAGCGCTTACTGGTAAATTGGGAGCACTGATTTACCGGAAAGCTTCTGTTCACACATGACATGTTAACTGCAATTTACCAGTAAATTACTAGTAAAGACTGTGTGAAAGGGACTAGTGAAGGCTTTCAGATAAAATAGATCTGATTCCTGTGAATACAGTCTGAGACAATAGTATCTCACTATAAGATATGGAGGACAGCACACAATTAGCTGAGGGCACAAATTATGGTAATGAAGAACTGTCAGTCAGTGGCCATTATCAGTGTGATATCACATTAACAAAAGAATAAAAACAGCATATCTAATGAGACTGCTTAGGTTTAATGGGGATTAAAAAAGGAGTAGATGGATTTTTTTCATTGTAGGTTGGTTGTGTTAACACACTGCCAACACACATTTATGTCCACATTGTAAAAGTGGATTTTGCATATTATGTGCCTTTCATAACAAAACATTTTAATTTCATTTAGATTTTTCTGATAAAAAACACTCAAATAAAAACATACTTAAAGATAAGTTCATATTTTTCTTTAGACGCCTCAGAATCTGCCTACAGTAACATATGGGCGAGACCTACTGTATAGAAACAGATGAAGCTAATGCTAATGGTGGAATAAGATCAATCACCAGATAGTAATTAATTTAGATTATGGACAGATCCTTGAACAGCCGGAGCTTGTCTATATTACAGCAGGGTTCTGCTAATAAAACGTCTGTCAATCATTTGCCATACTGTATAGCTTCTGTCCCTTGGGTATACGACTTCCTAGCATAGCTGTCATTTCTTTGGCAAGTTTTAGTTATGGTTTAACCCACCATAACCATATGAGGTCAATATAAATGTAAATGGTTTAAATTTACATTAATACCATACCATGCAGGATAAGCTCTGAATTTATTTTCTCATTAACGTGTTTGCATAGCCTTGATATGATGGGTATGAATGTTAGGCACGCAGATGAATTATGGATGGACTCAGTCTTATATTTTAATGTTACTTGTAGCCCTAATGTCTCGTTATTCTGATTTCTCTTGCCGCTGTACGAAAATGAAAAGTGCAAATACGAGTCTAAAGCCCTGAAGTGATTATGTTGTGATAGGTAACAGCAGCAGGGAAAAGCAAATTTGATCAAGGTTGAATCTTACTTCTCATTTCTCATTTCTAAAAAAGTTTACTTCTTATAGCAAAAATATTATAATTAGATGATTGAAGCCCAGAAACAAATAGCATGTTTTCATGTCTTTTTCTAATTACGTTTCACATTACATTCAGTATTTAAACATAAAGCAATTTGCCAAACAGGAGCTACACTATTTGTAGTACCTCACCAGTTTTCAAAGTTCAGTGGGAACAATATATTTAGAAAGTGCTGTTATAGTTTAATGCATGTTAAAGAAATGTATTTCACCACAGAAAAACAGAGAAAGTCCACTATTTGGGAAGAGACTTTAGTGTGCTCAGTAAACTGGAGCGGACGGAGATCCGGAGTATTGAAGTGCTGATCCACTGCAGAGTCAAAGCCATCGATTCATATGAAAATCATCCATCAGATCCATACTTCTGGATTCTTATATAGTTCACTAGAGTTCATCCTTTAGTGTTACACTTCACCCTGAGCTTTAAACTCAAACATCTCAAACATTGTCAGAAACCAGAAGCCCCACAGCGTCCCAAGTGCCGCGTTTCCACTCGACCCTGCTGATTGAAAGTCATTTCAAATTCAGTTCTCATTCTAAGTGCTGTAAGAATGACTGAATGCAGGCTTTGGGATAAAAATGAGAACAGTTTACATATTTATTATAATGAGGCAAGATTTCTATCCGCAATCCCCTGAAGCACAATTAAGCAAGAGAAACTGTCAGAATCAACCGTGTTGGATGAGCTCTACCACAACTAAACATCAAAAGTCTTTTGGCTTTTCTGCTATACAAGCCAATACATTGTTCAGTCTTTCGTTCAGTGTTTTAGTGCTGAACAACTCAATGGGAATGTACAGTTAGTTATGCTAAAACAAATCTTTGCTTTTGTTCTGAAAGACCGGCTCTATACTGAATGTTATTTCACTTCTGTGACTTTTTAAACAGTTTCTTTAAGTGCAAATGAGCACCAACAGAGGAAAACAACTGCAGTAGCAATTAAGCTACATGTTAAAGTATTAGTCCATTTTCTTTTAAAAAATCCGGATAATTTACTCACCACCATGTCATCCAAAATCTTGATGTATGTTTTTGTTCAGTCGAGAAGAAATTATGTTTTTTTTTAGGAAAACATTCCAGGATTCTTATCATTTTAATGGACTTTAATAGAGCCCAACACTTAACAGTTTTAATGCAGTTTAAAATTGCAGTTTCAAAGGACTCTAAACAATCTTAAACAAGGCATAAGGGTCTTATCTAGTGAAACGATTGTCATTTTTGGCAAGAAAAATAAAAAATATGTACTTTTAAACCACAACTTCTCGTCTTCCTCTGGCTGTGTGACGCGCCAGCGTGACCTCACGTAATTGCGTAATGACGTGTAAAGATCACGTGTTACATATATGATATTTGCGGACCATTTTAAACAATAAACTGACACAAAGAAATTAATTAGTATCATTCCGCATACAACAACGTCGGAACGGTCCTCTTTTTCCACACTGGAGGCGTTGTTTCGCATACACCATCCGTGACCTCTTGACGTGATGACGTATTACGTGAGGTCACACTGATGCATCACATGACCAGAGGAAGACGAAAAGTTGTGGTTTAAAAGTGCATATTTTTTATTTTTCTTGCCAAAAATGACAATCGTTTCACTAGATAAGACCCTTATGCCTTGTTTGAAATCTTTTAGAGTCCTTTGAAACTGCAATTTTAAACTGCATTAAAACTGTTAAGTGTTGGCGTCCATTAAAGTCCATTAAAATGAGAAAAATCCTGCAATGTTTTCCTTAAAAAACATAATTTCTTCTTGACTGAACAAAGACAGACATCAACATTTTGGATGACATGGTGGTGAGTAAATTTTCTGTTTTTTTTTTTTAAGAAAACTGACTAATCCTTTAAGGTGGTGAAGTGCATCATATATGTGGTACTGTTTTTTTTTTTGGGGGGGGGTATTGCAGCTTTTCATGATGTCAGGTCAAAGGGGGCATCTCATCATGGGCCATTCTAATAGGTATCCTTCACTAATGGTCATCTAGACTGTTTTTCAGCTGTTGTCATGACAACCACTTACTTCTCTTCCTGCATTCTGAGTGTGCCAAATAATGGTATAAAAGAAAAAAGTGGCCTGTCAGCCCATCTGCAGACACCCCACATCCAATTCCTCTCATCGCAAACTATTCCAATTTGACCATTTTATAAGTAAGGCATATAAACCAGAAAGATTTTAGAGCATATTTGTTTGGAGGTCTTACATTTGATTCTTTTGGACCAGATGAAAACAGTTGTGGTGCTTAAAGGGATTAAAATGAAAATTCTGTCATCATTTACTTATCCTCAAATGATGGTATACACACAGCAGATAGTGTCCATTGACTTCTAAAGTAGGAAAAAATATTTTGCAAGTATTGTGATAAATGATGAAGAAAATATTTTGATAAATGATGGTAAGCACACAGTTGACGGTACCCATTAAATTCCATCATATTTTTTTATTCCTAATAGGGAAGTCAATGGTCACTATCTGCTGTGTGTTTACCATCATTTCTCAAAATATCTTATTTTGTGTTCATCAGAAAAAAGAAATTCATACAGGTTTGGAACAGCATGAGCATGAGTATATCTCTTTAAGGGTCAATTGTTTTTTCTTCACACATGTGGAAAACGAATAATTGGTGCATATGCTGGGAAAAGATAAATATACAATCAAATTATAA
The DNA here is from genome assembly GCF_027580225.2 of Misgurnus anguillicaudatus. NCBI lineage: Eukaryota > Metazoa > Chordata > Actinopteri > Cypriniformes > Cobitidae > Misgurnus > Misgurnus anguillicaudatus. Next base: position 15,534,049 of record NC_073355.2, read on the forward strand.
TGAAAGGAAAAATCTGCAGAGTACAAACAGTTTGATCGAAAATGATGAAAAATAAAACTCTGTGACTCAAACGTCTTTTTAGCATTATTGCCTGTAAGTATACCTGTGACGTTAGCAA